>NC_081410.1:502370441-502970441 GCF_030272615.1 Cryptomeria japonica
AACGTTTTTTATATTTTTTCTTTGTCATAGGCCGACATGGATCCATCACATATCGTAGACAGAGATGTACCTTGCAACACTTCTATTGAGCAGGTAAACCTCATTGTAATTGTACAAATTAGGTAGAATCAAACTGTTACATTATTATGTTCTTTTTTTTAGTGATTTATACTAATTTTGTAATTGTTAATGATATTCTTGACACAGACGGATGTTCAAGGAAAGGGAAAGGGAGTTGTAGTACCTAAGAACCTTTCTATGGATGTGGAATCACTAAGGGTAAGCAATGATGACCCTAAAGATCCCACAGACCTTGTGAAATTCTTTAAAATGCCTCTTATACAAATTATAAAAGAGATTGTTGCTTTGGCAGCCGTACATCCTACCACTGATGAGATATGGCAGAGGGTGCAATTATTGTATAAGATAGCAGAAAATCTACAAGTAAGTAGTAATTAAAGCTTTAATTATAACAAAAGTTCAATAATGGTTTATATTTTATTCTCTTTTTATGTCATTAACTAAAATATGTACATATTGTTTTTACTGCAATTTATCTGCCCTCCTGAAAGTCGTTCCTACGATTACGGTGTTGTAGGATTAGGTGATGACGATTTTCTTGTATTATCACTTTCTTGGCTTATCACTTTGAGTACCCAAAACACATCATACTTGATACTGTCAATTTTCAAAATAAAGGTTCATCCTTATTTACAATTCTTGCACTTTTCATATATTTAATGTTTGATATATTTAATGTATTATTCTTTAGGTGCTGTCAATGTTACTATGTAAATGTAGATGCCACCTCATCAGAGGTCACTCTCACCTGTATTGCCAACTGCAATGTCAGCAACACGTAGCATGTAGACATCCTCTAGTGCACACCATATTGGCCTGCCCACTGTTGGTAGATCCCTCTTTTGCTCTATCTTCTATCATGTGTTTATTTCCCTTCAAGCATTCTTTCTTGAAATCTAATGCCATTTCATAGTGGATTCATTTTTTGCAGGAGGAGATGCACATGAGGATGTGCCACAGGCGACTACTACTAATAACATAGCATCATTTCCTGGATCTTCTCGTATTGCTAGTACGCGAACATTGTAGGCCACATTCATGGTGAGCGACAAAGAAATGCTTCCCCTAAAGATACAAAAGGTTCCAGGTACTTTAAAATTATTATTATATATACTCTAATTGTAATTTACTTTATGATCACTCATTTTGGACTAATGATCCCATGAATTTTTTGCAGGCAATGATATTTTCTATAAACATCTTAGTGACATTGCATTGCAGATATTTGGGCCCACCATACGTAAAAGGTGGTACATCATATGTGAACTAACCCTTATCCACTTTTGATTTCATATCATTTCTAGAATACTTTTCCTTTGATCCATTTCTTGAAGTGTAATAAATGTAGCTTCAGTTCATTTTTGAATCTAACAGGTTTGTTTTTTCTTTAAAAGGTGGAATGACCAAGAAAAAATGTTAAAAGATTAATTGACAAACCAAATGGTTGAGTGGTTTGGAAATGACACCTTTGACAAAACCAAGCTCCTTGAAAAAGCTAGCACATATCTAAAGTATGTGAGGGACCAATACAAAACCCATTTGGAGAGGAACCTAAAGTCCGAGCATCCCCCCATGATTCTAGAGAGGGAGTGGAAGGACCTGATTTTGGATGCCAAGGAGAGAATTGAAAGGAAAAAAGGAAATACACCAGTAGATGCCAGAAGAAGGTATGAGATACTATTAAGAATGTAATTATGTACTAATTAATTACTCTTTATATTTATATAATCTAACATATTTCAAACTTTTTATAGACTGAGTGACACGTCAAAGGCAACCAAGGCAAGGCAAGAAAAGCATGGGCAACACAAACTCGACTCTGGTGGTTACATGAAACTTGCTGCACAAATTGTAAGTATCTCATGTAAACTCCCATATTGTCTCAAAATATTAATAAATTGTAAATATTTTTTTTTATCAAATAAAGCAAGCAAAATTCATGGTACCAAGCAAAAATGTAGGGCTCTGAATTCAATAAAGCGCCCACAGAAGATGACAAGAGAATTGCCTAATAGCAAAGCTATTCAGTCATGGCTGATTGGCTATGAGAATTGAGTGGGCATACACAACATTCGAGTGCATCTATCACATAGGTAAATATGCTAAATGGAAGTTGTTTCAAATTGAATACTTTACCAATAATCTAATTGATGTTGAGTTCCAACATAAAGTGACTATATTTGTTTTAAATAAGCAAGCAATGATAACAATGTGCATGTCATTGGAATGCAACTTGCTAATTGTGAAACACCACCTGCACATGAAGGTCCAGATGTGCATCCCAGTAGTGGAGGTATTCATTTTCTATTCAAATTTATTTATTTAACTATTAATACAATTAAACATCTTAATTTATAATTAGAGTAGTAATTAATGTAACCTTTCTTGTTAATATTTTAGAGCATGTAGTCAGTGGTGAGAAAGTGGAGCATGATCTGGCTACACAACCTCAAGAATGTGATGTTCCCCACTCAGGTAAAGAGGACCACTATTATTGCTTTAAACAAATATAATTGCAATTGCTATTCAGCATGTTGAGGTTGAGGCTACGCAAAATGATGTGGCCCCATCAGGTAAAGAGCACAACAATTATGTTCTCTAAATTAATGAAATACTTTTAACAATGATATTTTTTTTTTTTTGAATTTAACCCATTTCTTTGTTATTGTAGAGGACCCCCCTTCGCTTCAGTGTCCTTGTCCTTAGTATAGGACTAGACATACATTGAGATCATGAGTAGTTGGTGGAACATCTGTAGAGGGGGGAACTAATGAAGACACCGATGTTCCACTTAGTCTTTTCATAGCTTCAAAGAAAAAACAAAGAAAGAAATGATTGTAATCTAACTTATTTGATAATGACTGATTTTTATGTGTTAGTGAATGTAATTATGTGCTAATTAATGGTTATGGATGATATGTGTTAATTAATATTGATGAATGTTGCCTGTTAATTAATGTTAATCAATTTTATGTGTTAATGAACATTATGTGATATTAATGAATGAATGTTATAAGATGTTAACGGGGAATTTAGAATGATGTTAGGCCAGGGAGGGGGGGCAAATGAGCTTCCACCTTCATGTAGTTGGCCCTGTTAAGTAGAGAATATTAAACTATTCTCAAAACCAAGCGAAGCTCAACAAGGTAACACACTTTTCAATATTTCATTATGTTGCACAGTTAATCTTATTGAATAATGTATATTGAATCTTAATTGCAAGGTCCAACAGAGCCAACATGAACAACAACACCACGGGTTGCTGGGTATAATGAACTCCCATATTGTCTTGTCTATACACAAACAATATGAGTTGCTTCTGGTGTTGATATCCAAGGTGGGACTGCAAAAGTTATGAATATGCCTCATCCTTGTAAGTTTTTTTATTATAACTCCTAATGCTTGAGACTAAAATTTTTGTTCTTGATGTTTTTCACTAGTTGTCATAACCTCTGACTTTGATGCTTGTGCCTTAATAGAACTAGATATTTCATGTATGCATACTTGGTCAAGGACTGCATTAATACTCATGTTTCAATGTTGACCTACAAGACATGTAAAAGGACAACTACAATTGATACCAGTGCCTTATCCAGGCCATAGAGTCATCTAAGTGTAAACAATACTCTCACAATCAAATATCTCCACACATCACATCACCTCGGCTTCTATAAAACCCCACATATGCCTGACATACATAAGAATTTACCCTTATCAAACTAGACTACATTCATAAAATTCAAAATCTCCCATAAGGAATTTACTGATAGAAATGCTTCATGCATATTTAATTTCCCTCTAGGAAAGAAAAGCTAAGAAATGCCTCTATTTAAGATTGCCTTACAATCCATACTCAAAAGAATAACCCTAGATTACTCATATTGAAAATAGTAAATATTTGCAAGTAGACCAAAAGACAACACAAAATTTAGGCTCGAAAGTTGATAGTCTGTATATTGATATTAATTTTGAGAAATTATTACAAAACTCAGAGTATTCTCCATTAGACTAGAAAAAATCTCAGATAAATTTCTGGCACGTTTTCTTACAATTACTTGCGATCATTTTTTTAGGAGTCCTAGTATCCATTTATAATAGTATGGATGCATACAAGCTTTGGACCCTTCAAAAGAAAGTTTGTTACAAACAACTGGTCATTTTCAAGAAGCGGTTATAAGTCCTTTACAGCTTTTGTGGCTTCCTCTGCTTGTTGTTTTGTTGCAACCTCCTGTAACTACTCCCAAGCATCTTCTTTTTGTCCCATATACTTATCTTTCCACTCCTGATACACATCATCACTAGGCCAAGTAAAACTAGGAATCTTCTATTTCATATCTTCTAGCCGCTTCCAAGTGACTCGTACATGCCCAATCTCTGTTTTTATGAAACCATAATGAGATTTCACTTTTTCAATTTCCTCAATTGTTTGGACAAATAAGGATGTGTCATTAGTACTAATAATCTGATTGATCTTTAGGGACAAATTGTGGTCCACCTACTTTAACCAAGTCTTCTCTTCCTTTAGCTAGACAAGACCAATGAAACCTCCTAGAAACATTTCAAATTTATGATTTGAATATTCTTTCCTATAAAGTTGGGCTTTTATTTTTATACTTGCTCCTTCCACTGAAAGAATATTCATCTCTTTTATAAACTCACATGTGGACCTTAGATTGTCATTCTCTTCTGTATCTACATGGGAAGAACACATGAGCTCTAACTCTTTACCTCTAGGCACCCACTTATTCAGGATTGGTTCCAAAGTGGCTTCTTCTTCTCTAAATTTGATCAAAATCTCAAGAATCCTCTTCATATTTATGTATACATTGGAGGTTTTGACTGAGTCAGCAAAATTCAAGATGGTGGCTTTCACCTTCTCCTCCTATTTGTTTGCATACAATGTCTAAGCTTGTTTCAATTTTTCCAACTCATGTTGGACATTTTCAAGTAATTGGGAACTAGAAGGCATAGGAGAAGGGGGATATTCAATTATGGGACTAGTAGGAGGGGGTCTTGCTGGAGAGAAGGCTATCATGAGTGTAGAAGATTCACCGAGATGATATTGACTTGCTAGTTGACTCTGGAGTCTAGCAATTATGCTGTCTCTATTGGCTATTCCTTCTTTAGCATCATTGTAAGCTTTTAAAATAGTCTCCATCTTCAATTGGAGATTAGCCTTTTCTTGTGCCTCTTTCTCTACCACTGCAACACTGAATTTTGCAGTCTCTAGGACTGTGCTTGCAGTTTCCACTACCCCTGTGTCTTGGACTCTTTTAACTATCATGCCTCCTAAGAGGCTAGAATCTAATGCATCCTTCCTTCTTTTGTTTTCATCCTTCTTTAAAGACCACATGACAAGAGCAACATTATCCTTGCTGAATGTCACTCCTTCCATAGGCTTTGTTTCTTTCCTCACTGCATCAAGCACTAAGGCATCAGCTATATCCCATTCAGGGAGAATCAACACACCAGCATTTGCTACCATTTCTCTTCCTTTCTCAGGGGTGATTGCTTTGAACTTCTCCATCATTTCTTTCTTAACCTCTTCTTCTACCTAAGTTGTATTTTTAAGAGGCTATTCACTTTTCCTCTATTCACATCTAGTCTTGAATTGATCAATATTTTGCTTCCATAGAAACTTTATAAAAGCTCTTGATGTGACAAAATTACTGTCAGCTAGGAATTCTTCACTAGCTTTCTTAACAGTAAGGTCCATTTCTTGGCCCTTTAACTCACCATCAGTCAAATCCATTTCAGCATTAGTTGGCTCTTTGGGCATCCTCTCTTGGGTCTCCTCATAGGTATAGGCAATCTCACCGAGATTCCCTAACTGCAATAATTGTTTAGCCACAGCTTGTTCATCTTCAATGTGGATAGGAGACTGAGATGGAGAATATTGAGGCTCATCAGTTTCAATTTCCTTTCCCACTCTCTGCTTCTTAGGGGAATCCTGGATATCAATGACATCTTCAATTTTCCTCTTCCCTTTTGAAGTGGAAGGCTCACCTGTCACTGGCATTATCATAGTGTACTTTGACCTTTTGTGCATTACATAGTCACCAGGTGGGATATCTCTAGCAAAGGAAGGCTTAGCCTTATTAGGCTCATTTTGCATTATGGCCTCCCTCTTTTCTTTTGAGGTCTGCATGAGATCTTCAAAATAAAGAATCAGGAATTTTATTTTCTCCTCAAATGGATTGAAGCTAGAAAGGGGGTCATAGCTAGTGTCAAATTGATGGATAAAATCAAGGGCTTTCTTATATGCCACCCACTTCTCCTTCCTTAGTTCTTGCTCATCTAAGCTGAATTCATTTCTAATCAGATCTTCTGGGAACTGAAATTGATGTGGCCTACCTCTACACACTGCTCTTTTTCTGAACATGCCATTGAAAAAATCCTCGAGGTCTGCACATCTTGACAGTGCAGTAGACAGCCTATATGGCTTAAAGAATTCTTTAAAAAATCTCCATCCACCCTTAGTGATCACAAAATGGTGAGCCATGGTAATAGCTGGGAAAATAGTCCCTTTACCTCTATTGGTTAGCTCTACTTCTAGTACTCCCCCAATTTGTCTCAGGACTTTTGCAATCCCTATCTTCAATGGGACCTAATAGGGTAGTAAAAAGGGGGTGCCTCTAAATCCACACACTCTAAAACCAGTAGACATAGGGTACAAAAATATGTCTCCCCAATTGTGAACAATCTTGATATCCTCTGCAAACTCCTTTGGTCTGAGAAAATCCAAAAGAGCCTTAGGAATTATAGGGTTTTCTCTGCATAGAAGAATCCTAATTTTAGATGCAAAGCATCTATCAAACTTTAAATAACTTGCATCTTCTCTATCCCAAGATAGAACAATACTCCATAATTCCACTAGCATCTCCTCTTTATCCTTGACCTTAATCAGGTCCATCTCCTTTCCAAAATAATCAACCCCTTTGAATAGAAACATATGCATTAACATGGAGTACCATCCAAATGGCCTATCCACCTTACCATTTTTTATTCCTACTAGCCCTTTGTGAATTGCATTAGCAAGTAATGAGGCATAATCAAATGTTATTGCTAGGGAGGGGTTTAGAATTTGTGCAATCATTAACATATAATGGGTTGGCATATTCTTTTTAGCATCCTCTCCAAAAATATGGCATAATGCCCAATACATACCCTTAGCTCTCAGAGTGAATAGGTTGAGAGAGAAAGGTTCCATTGTGCTGGGGCCTACAACTGTTAACCCCCCTATCTTTACAAATAATTCTTTCAATGGGCCACTTCTAAGATGACCCCTTTGTGTGTTGTAAACCTGGGCTAATGAATCAAAGTCGATAGGTTCTAACAAATTGGAGGAATCACTAAGTTTAAACACTTTCCTAAATTCATCTTCATTTATCTCAATCAAGACTGATCCCTTTATGTTACTGATGCATCTTGCCACAGAGTCATAATTTTGTGCAATCAGGGCTAACAGATCTACATCCATAAAAACACCTGGGACCACAAGCTTTCCTACATCTTGATCCCATATGTCATTCAAAGGAGCTAGGGAATTCCTCTGCCCAAAACCAACTTTGAAGAGTCCTAAGCCTAACAATCCTATTTCAGGGTCCCTCAACCAATTACCCTTATCATAAAGGCCATCTCCAATTTTTAGATGAGGGTTCTAAGGTACTAGCTCTTTGGCCTTAGCCCCAGCATTGGTGGACATGGTTAATTGCTCTAAAAAATCATCACAGATATTTTGATCTTGGTAATTCACCTTCCCTATCAATTCTCTTCTAGGTGTCATTTTGGTCAAACAATTATACCACTAGCAACTAGCACAAACCTCTAATGAAGTAATTCACATAGCAGTATTTGAGAACAAACCAAGAGTTATCAAGAAAAGTACAAGAAACCTGATTATTTGCCTGAAGAAAATTGCTCTGCAACAATTCACCCTGTGACAAACTTTGATGAAACAATACTTAGCAATCAAGTTGATGCAAAATCAAAAAGGACAAGTTGGCATTTAAGTTTTAGAAATTAACTCTACATGCTTCGACTTTCTTTTCAGAACTGAATTCACCAAATTGAATTCAAAACTGGCTCCAATGGGTCATAATTCCTCTAAGTCTTTCCTCTGTTTCGCACTTTCGCTATTTCACAGAACATAAAACCCGTGCTCTTTTCTTTCGTGAAACAACGCTGGTCATTGGATCACGAGAACTTGCATCACCTTTATCTCCATTTGATCTCTTTTCTTTAGTGTCGGGCCCTACCTCCTTTTTGCCACTTTGTGGACTTTAATAGTTGTTCACTTTTCCTTCGTGAGGCCGCGCCAAGCGTTAGATCAAACTCAAATCACTCGGCCTTTAACTCAAATCGGGACCATCAATCCTTTTAATTAACTGCACCTCATCTTGACGACTAACAATTTTTGCCATTTTGCTAAGGTTAAGCTATAGGCATCTTAGGGCCATGAAACAATGAGAAGCATAGGATCAATCTTGAGATGAATGCCTTTAAGCAGGCCCTTTACCCAGGAATTACTTACCCCACTTGTTCTTCGGTTAATAAACACCACAAGGTAGTTGGCCATTAGCCCTGGAAACTCCTTTTGTTTCCACCCTTAATCCGCCATGTGTTCCCTTTTACTATTCCCACATAACTGCTAGTTAAACCTTAGGTAGGCCCTCAACCACTTTTAGAGCCATGTGGCATTCGACACATCACTATCGAGCTCTACAAAAAGTGGCAGCTGTTATGCCACGTCACACCTCCATGTGAATTCCACCTATCTTTCATGACTTTGCGAACATTATACTTCATTTGGCTTGCGGCCACAAATCAACGCGAGCCATTGATCTTTTTTCAATCTAATCATTCTTTAACCAAAGAAGACTGCTTATCTCTGGGACTCGCCAAACCCTTTCACCACTTCACGAAGGTTAAAACACGTTCAACTTTATCTCACAAAACCACGATGTCCATTTGATCAGATGAAACTTGATCGGTGTTTAGCTTTTGTCCAAACCTATATGTTAGGTCCACCTTCGCCTTTCGCTACTTTGCGGAAACTAAGTTCGAGCACTTTTTGGTCACGAATCAACGTGGGCCATCAGATCAATAGAAAATCACATGATACTTATAAGGCCCGACGGACATTAGAAAAGGCAGATTAAAAGCGAACAAGAATAAAATATTTAAAAGGACCGCCTACGTAAATGACAAGGGGAGAACACTTTTATGATAAATGGACCCATCACTTAAGTGAATAAAGTAACACCAAATTAGAAACCAAAAGGGCTTTTCTCAAGTATTGAAGCAACTTAAAACCTAAACCCTGAACCCCTTAGGATTTAAAACATGTTGAAGAGACTTTGGACTCCGGTGACTTCTTTTGTCCTCCCATCAAAACTCATATCCTTATCGATATCATTCATCGATGTAGTTTTCTTTTGTTTTATCGATATCACTTTTTTGATGAGAATGCTTCTTTCAGTGAATCTTCTTTATCTTGCATCGATGATATTGTTTCTTTGAAAGCCTTTTCTCATCGGTGGGGGCCACCTCTACTTTCTTTGATACCTTTTGTTGGTGGGACCATCCCTTTCGATGAGTCTTTTTGCACCGATAGTGTTATATCCTCGAAGACCTTTTCTTGTCGATGAGAACCATCTCCACTTTCCTCGATATCTTTTATTGATGGAGTTACTATCTTCGATGAGTCCTTTCTGAAGTTCATCAGTGTTTTCTTTCTTCGATGCCCCTTTTATATCGATGAGACATCACTGGGTCTCATCGATACTGTTTGAATCTTAGATACTTCGATAGAATGCTTTAAGCCAAGAAAGAAGTCCTTATCGTTGGGTCTCGCCACACCTTTTCACTACTATGCGATAGGTAACTTTCGGGCATGTTGAGTTTGCGAATCCATGCGGGCCATCTGATTGACTGAGAGTTGCAAGACAATTACAAGGCCCGACGGTCATTAGAAAAGGCAATTTAAAGGGGAATAAAAATTAAAACATTTAAAAGGATTGCCTAGGTAAAAAACAACAGGGGGAACACTTTGCATGACAAAAGGACCCATTACTTAAGTGAATAAAGTAACACAGAAATAGAATTTTAAGGGTTTTTTCTCAGATATTTTGAAAGTGATTAAACCTAAACCCTAAACCCTTTTTAGGACCCAAAGCAATAGAAGTCACAATGCCATACCAGACCCAAGAATTTCATAGACTCAGCCAATTATGGAAAAGAATACCCATTTTTTAAACAGTGATAATAGTAACCTCTGAACCTTTATCTCTTCCCTAAAAAATGAAACTTGCCATTTGAATTCCTTTCTCATATTTATTAGCTTAATAATATTTGTTCAATGTTTTTTATCATTAAAATATTACCTTCCTTTTAGATAAATTAGTTAGATTCTTATTATGTTGAAGAACATTTAGTTAGTTTTCTCCTTCAACTGAAGTAGTTATGTTTTATTCTGAAATGCTCAATTTTTTATCTTAATATAGATCACAAATTATTTTCTTTAAGTATAGAATTAATGGAATATGACATATGGTATCAGAGCAACCAAGTTTGACATTGAACCTCAGGCTTTCCACCTATAAACAAAATTGTATACATATGCAGCACACCATGGTTGAGATAATATGCATGCGCACTATATACAAAATTATATTTGCAAGTAAATCTTTTATTCAAATCCATAATATGAAACATAGATTTTTACTGGAAGAACACAAGTAACCTTATCTCCTTTAGATAATATCACAAGCAACTACCTACAGAAAGATGCAGTAATCCACAGCATATACACAAAGGAAAGATGACTGATTATATTATGCATGTTCACAAAATGGTACAATAGTAATCCTGAGGCTATATTCTACTTCTTCTCTAATGATCCTTATTGTTACAAAAATTCCCTCATTTATATGAGGGTATACATTTTCACCAAGCATCATGGCTTTTCAGCACATAACTATTAATTAGCACTTTTGTTAACAAACTGGACGATAAACAATTTCAGCATTCCTATGTGTTCAATGTGCTTATCATATTTATACATTAGAATGTCATTGTTTAGTTTCCTCATGTTGCTTTCTATCTGGAAATGATTGGATAGAATATTGTTAACACAAAGTGACAAATCTTTATCTCAATCCAAATCTGCTACTGCTCGATTCTTCTCATCACTGAAATCTTGTTTCCATTGTTCCAATGATACTAACTCACCATTAATGTAAAAAGAGGGCACCCTAGGGGTATTCCCATCATCCAGCCTCTGATGCTCTTTCCCTAATTGATTTTCCAATTCATCATGGGACTTCAAGTGAGCCTTGGCTTCAATTTTCTCACCTAGATTCATCACACTGTTGTCATTCATCAAGCCTTCCAACCGAGACCTGAGCCTTTCATGCTCTTTCATAGCTTTGACTATTCCAGCATATGTCTTCCAATAGATTTCTGCAACCTGCATCATACTTTCGAATCTATGGTCAATGACCTCGAGAACTAACTTATCCATCTTTTGTTGTTCCTTTCTTAGTTGCTGAGATGTCTTTTCAGCCCCGTTCCTCCAATACATAGCGTTTATCAAGGCATCCATGGAATCTCTGTCAACACCATATTTCATCCCTATTTGACTGGTACCTATATCAATCTGAAGAAATCTTGCTTGCAGCCTTTGTTTTTCTTCATCAATTTTCTCATATAGGCTTTTGTATGTACAATTTTCTCAGACCAAAAACTCTATCTAATCTTCGTTCAGTTTAGCGACATCCAAATTTAGTTTGGTAGTTGTTCTAGGGTCAGTCTTTCCAACTTGTTGCACCATCAAATGTCCAAAAGCTTCTTCTGTATCAACCAATATAGGTCTTTTATCTTTGGGATAGATAGCCCACTGTAGAAGAGCCTTCTGATCTGGATCATATCCTGATCCTCTAAAGAGTTTATCAATCTCTTTTGGCATCATTTGCCTACTTGGGTCCTGTTTCTTGAGGAATCCATCAAACAACAAGGTAGAGTTCATGTCCCATCCAGAGTATAATAGCACACGAGCTTCCTTAAGCAACTGTCTTCCCTTCTCAGGTGTCATTTCTCTCATCACAAGATCCATCTCCTCTTGTAACTTTGGAAGTTGTTTCTCTTCTTCACTATTTCTCATGTTATTCCTAATATGAGATCCTTTATGTTGATAGAGGAATGCGGTGAACTCCTTGGAAGCAATGAAGTCAATATCAACAATGAAATCCTCATGCTCTAGGAATCTGATTTCAGCCACTTCTCGAACATTCAATTGTCCTATTGCCAAGTCTATCGGTGTATCCTCTGCATAACTAGGGGGGTAATCCTTTGCATAACCAGGGGGGTAATCCTCTCGAGGATTGAATGGAACGATGCCAGATGTGGAAGAAGGAGACATATGAGCCAAAGGCTCTGTATTCCTAATAGTATCAATGTAATCCCTAAAAACATGAGGCGAGACTCCCTCAAGTATTTCCAATTCATGCTCCACAAGTTTGTTGCCCAACTCCAAGGGATCTTCAATCTTTTGTAGCATGTTCTCATCCATTTTCCTTCTATAAAGCTTCCATTTATAAGCCTGCATTGCTTTCTCAAACTTTATTCGCTTCACTCTGGCGTCTTCTCTGCCAATGTTCTTAATGAGGTCATCCGGTAGGTAAGATTTATGCTCTCCAACCTTCAACTTTTGTGATGACCGGGCTATCCTTATGTATCCTTAAGGATCAAAATTGGGCCTTAGATCCCCCATAGCCATGCCATAATAATCCAATTTTGTCTGCAGCAGGCCATAACTCTTTGAACTTTTTACAATAAAATCTAAAAATACTAACAACCCAAGTACAATTGATTGTTTTCCATGGCTTGTCAAATGTTCTGTACTCACTATTGACAGTTGCCTCACAATTTCTAGACAAGCCACTCTGTTAGGGACTATAAGTGGTAGTAAGTATGGTCTCCCTTCAAACACATATACCTTGACTTGTGTGCAGTCTAAAAAACAATACCAATCTCCCCAATTGTGTTCAATTGAGGGATCTTCAGTGAAATCTTTTGGTCTTAGGAATCTTTGAACCTCTAGTGCAAGGGCATGATCGCATGAGCATCCCAATAGTCTAAATACTAGCTTGACAAAAAACTCCTCAAAATGACAATATTGATTATTCACATACCTCTGGTCCCATGAAGAAACCCATAGCTGCACTGGTTTTCTCATTCTAGCATTGTCATATGTCCTGACACATAACTCTTCTAGCCATAACCTTTCATCTTGGCCCACATACAATAGAATATGCATAAGTAAGGAATAATGCTTGAAATGAACATTGATGACATCCCCCTTTAACTTATCTAACCCATGATTCAAAACCTCAACCAAATAAGCAAAAAAATCAAAGAAGCGGGGGTCCTTAGATTGTAAATCGGCACAAATGACCATGGCTGCAATATCCATCAAAGGATGGGCTTTTATCCCTAGCACTTGGGCAACACAGTAATAGGTATACTTGAAATATGGATGGAAAGAGTTTACATCATAGGGAGCTTTGTCATCCTGACCTAGTGGCACTAAGGACCCTGCATTCCTAGGTCTATGTATAGGGAGTCTCCATGTTTTGTAAATGTACTCTAGGTTAAAATATTCACTTGTTAACTTCTTGAGGTCAATCAATTCTTCAAATCCCCAATCCAACTCAAACACAGTGTCAATAACCTCCTTTGTGATTGCAAGAATTAGCTCATCCATGTAGTTATATATGGTCCTAGTTTTAGGGTCATAATTGTTTTCCAATGCCTTCATGAGCTCCACATTCACGAATACATTAGCCACAACTAACCTTCCTAAGTTCAATTGCCATAAATAGTTGATAGGTTGAGGGGCAACTCTTTATTGTACCCATATATGAATAATTCATACCCTCTCAACTTTGTCCATATGTCTCTAAGATCCTCAAACCGGTCCTCTAGGCCTTCCTCATCAGCTCTAATCTTCTTGGACCTCAAACTGGATGATGGGCACTGGTCAATCAGGTCCTGGGCCAAAGAACGCCCTTCCCTTTTCTGTCTTTTAGGTTTTTCTTCTATAGTGATGGGTTCTTTTCGCTTTCTGGTCTTATTAGTTTTAGATGATGACTCCATTTGAATTTTGAAAAAGAGGTCTATGTGCAAACAACTTACTTGGAATTAGTGAGCTTTATCTATGAATTCGCCCAATTCCTTCTTTCAATTCGTTGCCTGTGAATTCCTTAATGTTGTGCCCTTTGCTGGTTGATCCACTACTTATGGCATATTTAATCCATTAGTAATGGTGCTTTGGACAATGGTCACTCGGGCACACATTTGAATTTAATGATGGTGTGACCTTCCCTAGCATTTGTTTATGATTTTTGTGGAAATCAATAATCATTTTGATGAGGATATGTCTTTCAATCATTTGTTTCTTTAGTCCATCGATCTCTTTGTTTCTATCAACAATACTTTTGTTTTGAATATTACTTCGATCAAGTATTTTTTCCCTTCATCAAAATACTGTATTCAGTCAGTATGGCTGTCTCCTCATCGAAACATATCTGATATCCATCGGGTCTTATGTTGAATAAACCTTGGGCTTCGGTGTCCTCCTTTATTTTTCCATCAAAATACTTCTTTCATCGATATTACTATGCCCCGTCGACGAATGAGTCTATTATCTCACCGAAGCTTTTCTTTATTTTCCCTTATCGTTCTTCACCGATAAAGTTACATCAGCAAAACCATGCATATTGAGAACATGCCTTTTAACCTCCTTGAAACCTATATCCTCATCGATATCTTTTATCGATGTAGCTTCCTTTTGTCTGATCAATATTATTCTTTCGATGAAAACGCTCCTTTCGGTGGGTCCTTTTTATGTTGCACCGATAGTATTATTTCCTCGAGAACTTTTCCCATCGATGAAGACCCTCTCTGCTTCTTTGATATCTTTTTTTGATGAAGTTTAACCTCCTTGAAACCTATATCCTCATCAATATCTTTTATCAAAGTAGCTTCTTTTTGTCTGATCGATATTATTCTTTCGATGAAAACGCTCCTTTCGGTGGGTCCTTTTTATGTTGCACCAATAGTATTATTTCCTAATGAACTTTTCCCATCGATGAATACCCTCTCTTCTTTCTTCGATATCTTTTGTCGATGAAGTTATTATCTTTGGTGAGTCCTTTTGGTGTTTCCTTCCTTCGATGGCTCTTTTATATCGATGATAATTATTATTTTTTTCTATAAAAATGATCATCGTCGGAATTACAACGAATACCAAGCTTTCGACCAATGACTTCTTTGACCGTCGACAGAGTCCATTGGATTGTCAAATTTCTGACGGGCATGGCATCATCGACCAATCCGACGCTGAGTTTTCGATGGTGGATTTTGTCGACACTCCAATGAAAATTCGTCAAAAATCTGACAAATGGCTGTCAGAAATCAGCTCTGAATGTACTAGTGCAACATGCAAAGAATTAGAAGAGATTAACATTTCAAAGATATAAATTTGAAATTAGAATATGATGGCATGCATAAGTTCTTTACAAATATGGGAGTATGATTTCCTTAAATATAAAGTCACTATAAATATACAATTTTAACATAACTTTATAAAATAAATGTTTTGAGCACATGGAGCGGGACAAGCAGGTGAATAGTCAAGAGAATAGGGTTTTTCAAATTTTGAACAGTGGAGCAGGCTATGGCGGTGTAGTATCTGGGAAATCATAGGTGCAATCATTGCAGGTGTTATCACTATTTTGGAAATTGTGTATTCTTGTCCCATAATCAGCTAAAATCTGCAAAGGTGTGTTTGGCATAACCTTGTTGCCTCTATGTTTTTGGGTCAAAGAGGGTTTAAGGTTTTTGAAAGATTTGACCTTCCTATGTTTTGAAAAACCCTCGCATTCTATTCTTGCATTACTTTTTCCACTTAAGTGGAAGGGTCGCTCTGCCATTAAAGTGTCCCCCCCTTTAGGTTTTTCCTAGGCGGTCTTTTAATATTTTCAATTTTTACACCTTTGCCTATGTATTGTTTTAATCTTTGTCGAGCTTCTTAATAATCATGCCAGTCAAAGTTGATCCTCCAGTGTGCATTGTTTCACTGGGCAAAGATGCCTGTAGTTTAGCATTCACAAAGTGGTGAAAAGACTAAGCGGGCTTGGCCAAAGGATTGTTCATCAGGTAAAAGGAATGCATCTTGTATTGAATCCAACGGCTCGCGTTGCTTCGCTAGCCCAAGATGCATGTGATTTATCCTTTGCGAAATAGCGAAAGAGTTGGCAGGTCCCATAGGTAAGCAGTTACTTTGGTTAAAGGATGATCAATTTGGAGTTGATCCAACGGTGCACATAGATTCACAACCGAAAGATGTCTGTGCTTTACCTTTCGTGAAGTAACAAAAAGGTGGAGGGCCCAGGCAAGGTGGTCACAAAAAGGTTAAAACGCAAGTAGTTTCCAAAGATCTAATGAGTGTCATTGCTTCGCGAAGAAGAGTTGCTTGAGTTTTAGAGTCTGTGAAGTAGCGAAAAGGTTGGTGGATCTAAAAGATAGCAAAATCATGATTTTAAAGATCGATCAACTTGGAGTTGATCGGACGGTCCGCGTGGATTCGCATCCCCAAATCAAAAGGAATTTACCATTCACAAAATAGAAAAATGACATGGCAGTCACATGGTGGATGACATGGTAGGATAGGTGGGTCACTTGGTTGAGGAAAATGATGGCTTGTCAGATGCATGTGGCAGTCCTAGAATGGAGCCCGATGGAGTTCTCGGGTGAATAGCCAATTGACACATAAGATTCATTCGCCCGTGATGAAATAAAGCAAGTGGTTTCCAAACTGAGGGCCCAATTTAAAGGTTTGAGTATTTTAAATGGTGTACATCTCGAGGTGGATCCAACGTTGGGCATTGTTTTTCAGCCCAAAGATGCAGGGTGCTTAGCTTTCGTGAAGTGGTGAAGACCGTTAGTAGTGATGGTGGTGCGCGGTTAGTAGAAAAGATTGGTGGTCACCATAAGTAGTAAAGATCGTGTCAGTGGTAATTGATCAGACGAAAGGCATTTTTTCGCGTGATCTAAGTACACAAGGTTTAGTGTTTGCGAAGTAGCAAAAAGAAAGTAAAGGCCACCATTTTGAGTTTTGCTGATCCAGTAGAGGCCCCCACTATGCACACTAATATGAAAAGAATTTTGGACACCTTGTGCGAGCTAAATGAGGACAAGGCTATTTTAGAGCCTATTTTGAATAAGTGGATACCAAGAGAAGTGGATTTAGAACCTATGTGTGCATCCTATGATGAAGCAGGATCTGATGCTATTATTAAATCCACATGTATGTTAGCAAAAGGAAGAACCGATATGGAGAGGAAAGCTAACTGGTACAGGAAAGAATATACTGAGCATAAATTTGAATTGTTTCCTGGGGGTTTTGTAAGCCAAAATCAGTTGAAGGAAAAATAGGTATGGCTTGATGAGATGGGAGCTAATTTGTCTCTAAGGGTGAATGAAATCGTCAACAAAGATGACACATCTCTATTTGTTAAAACAATTGAAGAGATAGAAAAGATAAAGTCACACTATGGCTTTTTGGAATCAAAGGTGAGGAAAGTAAGAAACTCTTGGAAAAGGTTACTCAAGTTGAAGGAGAAGATTGTTGGCTACTCATGGCCTACTGATGACGTGTTCCAAGAGTGGACCAAGAAATATGTGCTGCAAGAAGAAGGAATACCAGAACAGTTAGAAGATGCTACAGAGGAACAACAAACCAAAAAGGCCGCAGAGACTTAAGAAGACTTGTAACTGTTTCTTTGAAAGGAATTACAGTTGTAACTAATCATTCTTAGGAATGTCCAAAGCTTGTATGCATCCATAATGTTATAAATGGATACCAGGACTAATAGAAAAGGGATCACAAGAAATTTTGTAAAGAACTCTGCAGAAATATATCTGGGTTTTTCTAGCTATCATAGAGAATACTTTGAATCATGTAATATTATTTTTTAAAATGAATATAAAGATACAGATCAACACTTTTCAAGACTTAATCTATGTTGTCTTCTAGTGTGCACTCATTAATTTGCTAGTTTCGTTAGAATAGTCTAGGGTTATTTGATTGAACATGGATTGTAATGCAATCATATGGATATGTTTCTAGCTTTTCTCTTCAAGGGAGAGGAATTAAATAGGCATGAAATATCTCTATCAGTAAATCAATTCTTCGCTCATCTTGAATTTGATGAATGGTTTTAGTTTTAAGAGGATAAAACTCATGTATATGTTAGGCAATTATGGGGTTAATTAAGGCCGAGGTGGTGAAATGTATGAGATTGTTCAGTTTTGTAATTCTAATTTGATTTGGGTGACACTGGTATCCAGTTGTGGTTTTCTTTCTATTTCTCTTGGAGTTCAATACTGAAAATGAGTATAAGCTTTTCTATTAATGTTTCAATTCTATTAAGGTGATGAAGTCCATAGGTTTCTATCATTGGTTTACTATGGATCACAAATTTTAAAAGTGTGCAAGTTTTCACAGAAGGTATACCCACCTAAACTTTGGATAAGTTCAAAGTGCAGAAGGTTTTGTTAAAACCTTGTTATATGTTTTTCTGGAGTTTTGTTCTTCCTCGGTGTCCTCTTCATATGCAAAAAGAGTTTATTGTATCCGTAACAAGGAGGAGAGAATGGAATCAAAATTTGAGAACAACAAAAGTGGTGACTCTGCTGAGGATAGTCATAGTGTGTATCTATGTGACAGATTGGTGCCTGAATTAGTTCAGAAGTTTGTTTGGATCTCTATGTGTTGTGGAAGATTGCATTATGTCTCATTTGTGCTATCTTTCTCTTTGAAAATCTTCTTGATTTTTTAAATCTTTGTAAGTGATTTGTTTAAGCTTGTTTTCTTATTTCCCACAGTCTTTGTGGGTGGTGACTCTGAGAGGTATAACCAGTGCTATTGAATAAGTATAATTCTTTTAAGAAGAACAAGCACAATGCAGAGAGGAAGGAACACCAAGGTTATTCATGAGGAAGCATCCTCAAGGGACATTGCAAGAGGAATTACCTGAATAGGCATAGAGAGGCCAAAAAAAATTAGTTGTACATGAGCCATCTAATGCTTGGGTCCAAAAGAGAATTAATACAGGTAAGTCATTGTTGGCATTTTTGATGATTATGTTGTGATTGTCATTGATGGACACACACTTGCATTAAGATCATTTCTTTTTATGTATGAGTTATGCTCAACTGGTAATTGTTCCAACCGGTATGATGCATTATAGTCCTTAGAGTATTGGTGTTTTGCAAAAAGTGATTATCGATCTGAAGTGATATGTAGACCCCAAGCGGTTTGAGGATCTCAAGCGGTATGAAGGATCAAAGTGGTGAAACACATATTTCCCAGTCTTCATTTTGTCAAACCGATAACCGGTATTCTTCTTCAACCGGTATTTTGTATGAACCAGTAATACTCTATGACAAGTTACCAACTGGCATTTTGTGATGAGTTACCATCCACCGATTGTTTGATGGTGCTGACACTTTAACAGTGCTTTTTGTGTCATGTTACAGAATATGTCTAGATGCATTGAACCTAGGAAATTGTAATGTAATCTTTTTGGAATGACATGCAATCAGATTCCTTTATAAGGACATCATGTCTGGGGTCTTAGGTTGTTGATGTTGTTGCTAGGGTTCAAGGTGGTTGAGGAGTTAGAGAGAGTATGAATGTGTAGAAGATTGATGTAATGTTGTAATGCATTAGGAATGAGCTATCAAGGATCTAACCAAGCAATATGTGCTATCTGCTAGATCACTCACTTGTTGATTACTCACATCTTCGACAAGTCTGTAGCCCTTAACCGGGTAGGCCCAAAAGCCTTTTGTAAATCCTCTAACAAGGTGGTTCACATCCATGGATCTAAAATCCTCTAGAAAGGTAGTCTTTAATTGGACTTATCTCCTAAAGGAGATTGAGATTCCTAAGAGGATCTATTCTGGTAAAGAACATTGTATGACCTTAACTGATCTGACCTTAACCGGTTTGGTTCCTATTCTGTAGATAGTTACTTGTGAGTACCATCTCTCCGTGGTTTTTCCCATTTGGGTTTCCACATCAAAATCTCTTGTGTTATGGTGTTTGCGCTTCTATGGGTGAATGCATTATTTTCTATTTGGTTTGTATGTGTGCTAACCAATTTGTCTACTAAACCGGTTTACTGTTAGTCTAGCAAAGTGTTTAAGTGCAAAGATTTTTGGCATACTAATTCACCCCCCCTTTTAGTATTCATCAATTGGTATCAGAGCCAACCTTTCTATAAGTTTAACCACTTGGAAAGAGATATGGGGGAATACACATTGAGGGAACTTACTCATCAGCTCACTCAATCTAAGAAAGCCTATGATGATCTTATGGTCAAATACAAGGCATCTCAAGTAGAAAGGAGAGAACATGCTGAAAAGTTGATGGAGCTATCTAAAAATAGTTCTTCTGATGAAGAAGACATGGAAGCCCTGATTCAAGAAGTAGAAAAGATGAATGAATCCAATTCCAACCTGAGAAAAGAATTGAAAGGACTGACTATCCGAATGTGCCAAGAGCTTGAAAATTGGAGGAAAGCTGAAGATCTGATAAAAGATAAAGATCATGAAAACTCCAAGCTGAAGCAAGAGATCAGTGCCCTAACTGCTCAACTCCATGCGAGAAAAATGGAAAAGGAAGACATGCAAGGAGAACTAAACATTGCCATCTCTAAAAATGAAAACCTGACAGAAACAAATGCTACTATTTCCAAAGAACTCTCTGAGTCAAAGAAAATACTTGATAAGTTCAACAAGAGTACTGTCAAGCTAGAGCAAAAGCTTGAATCTGCCAAACCTGTCAAGAATACTGATGGACTTGGCTATTCCGGTCATGAGGAAGGTGAGACCTCTAGTAAAAATGCTAGAACATCAAAGAAACAACCAACATCAAAGGATAAAGGTAAGAAAAAGTTTAAACCTATTTTCTTTAACTGTCTTAAAGAAGGATATACTGCCAATGTGTGTAGGAGTAAGGCTTACAATAATTTTTGCTATTTCCTAAATGATAAGCCTAGATCCTATAGGTTCAATGGTAACTATTATGCATGCAAAAAGTTTGGGCATAGAGCATCTGAATGCAGGTCTGTTATGAACAATGCTGGAAGATATCCTCAGAGGACTCAAGGAATTGGTCCTGAACCTTTTGTGAACCGAAATCACAACTGGTTTAATGCCTTCAATTATCAGTCAAGAAGTGGTGGCTATCAACTGACATCTGGATGGAGAGCAAACTATTTGATCTATCATAATAATGGTCACACTACTACAACATGCAGGAGGAAGAACGACAACATGAATAATGGACCTTGGAGAGCACCTGGAATGGTCTGCTATCATTGCAACAAACCGGGTCACATTGCTAGATTCTGTAGATCAAGAAAGAACATATCTAATGGTATACCAATCACTCTGGAAGGAAAGATTAACATTGACACTATTCAAGTGGATATGAACAAAACCTGGAAGAAGAAACTAGCAGTGTTACAAGAAGAACCAGTTTCTGCACCTAGTGTGGAAATATCGGAACCAGCAAACTAAGCATCAGAAAAGCTTAGGGGGAGCAAAAGGCAAAATGTTTCGAACCCCTGGTTTACACTGGTAAAAGACCTTAACCGATATACGATACTTATCATTTGGGGGAAGACCAGAAATGGTAAAAGGCAAATTAGGGTTTATGCCCTAATGGTAGAGCATTAATTGCGGTAGGTGAGGAATATGTTTAAAAGGAATTTTCAAATCATTTATCACTATCATTTTTTGAAGCGAAGAAGGTTTTCAAGTGCAGAGCGATGAAAAAGTGATCTATGCTGTGATTCAAATAAATTTTAGAAACCTTGAAGTAGATTCAAAAGCAAATTGAAAATGGTCAAGAGAAGAACTCAAACTGGTGATTCAGCAACCGACAAAGTGGAAGGCGAAGTGGAAATGGCAAAGCCCTAAATTCTTGATTTTTGAAAGGTATTTCTCGAGCTTTCTGTTTTGTCATGGCTTCCACATCGCATGATAGTTCTAGTGCAACTATTGATTCTATGGACTTCATTCAAATAAAATTGAAATATAATGCTTTGTCACAAGTACCGGCTGGGGTTATAGTAGAAGAAGGGATTTTAGATTATATAGACTGCAAAATCGAAGACCTAGGGTCTCTTGTGATCCATTCGCAGCTAGGTCTATTCTATGGGAAGGATAGAAAGATCAAACTAGAGTATAGCATTTTGGAGAAGAAGAAACTTCACAATGTGGTTTACTTCCTAGAAGATTTCACAGATGACCACATTAGAATCATTCTGAGTAGAGTTCATGGTGACAAGATGTACCTGGAGAGAACGCATGATATCCCTCCACAAGCTATTCATGTTGTCACTAGTTTCTGAATACAGGGGAAGTGCCAGCCCTAAGGAAGGTTAGCAATATGGAAATGTCCAAGCTCACTGGTTCAGTGAGCGACACACGAGGAATGAATGTTAATTCCATCAAGGACGACCTCATGAAATATGCATGCATTGTGATTGGATACCGGATGCTCTCAGCCAGCATAATTAAATTTGTATCTACTACAATGGTAAATGAAGTTTACCGGATGATCAAGGAAGATGCATCATTCGACCTTTGCACCGGTATGCAAAGGCAACTCCTATTGAATCTGAAATTAATCAAACATGATAATGCATTGAAGTTCAAGTTTGGTCAGCTACTAGTCAGATTATTCTTTTATTTCCAAGGTTACTTCCTAGGAGTGGGAGATATTTAGTGGTCTACAGACCAACCAGTTACCAAGCAGATTAAAGAAAGCCTGCAAGCAGTTGGAACCTATTACCCTAATGTTCTGAACAGGTATTTTGATGAGTTCAGAAGAAAGATGAGCCTAAGGATGAGGATATCCAGTGACATTGTCAAGAAGTATGAAGATGATATCTGCTTTATCATCAATGTTGATCAATGCATAATGGAGGCTGTTGAGCCCAAATAGGAAGAAGTGGAGCCTATGGGCTATGAGGTGATGTATGATAAGCTAGATGGGTATGCCTCTAGCCTAATTGGCTCACCCCTAGATCCCAAGGCAAAAAGAACTGGCACCTATCTAGAAAGGGTTGCACCGGTTGAAGAATCCTCTGACAAGAAAGGAAAGGCAATGCCTTCGGCATCAACAATGGTTACTACAACTAGTACCAAAGTGATAGAGAAGTCACCTGCAAAGAAAAAACTGGTAGTGGCACCTTCCAAAGTCTTCGAGAGAAAGAGGAAAAATAGGAATGCCTCACTAAACTCAGAAGAAACTGTGTCTGAGGAAAAACCTAAGAAGACAAGACAAGCAAAGAAAAAGACAAATAATGAACTGGCATCATCAACACTAGTAAATATTGACATCTCCTCCTACAAAGCTTTCACACATTGTCAAATAACTATCAAAAACATTAGGAGAAAAGTGTTAAATGATTTGATTGATTGTTTTGATGATTTCAATGATGATGAAAAATAAGTAGTTGAAAAAGAAATCATTAAGTATTTATGTGTTAATGACCGGTTGCCTTAAGAAAATAGATCTGAGACACCGGATTCTTTGTATAATTCTTTAGACAATAAATGGCACATTGCCATAGAAAAGGAATAGGAAATGAGAGAGAAAGTTTTTGTTGAACATTTTCCTAATGTATCAAATTCAAAACTGTTTGAAGTAATGAATAAATAAAAAGGTCTCTTCTTCATGAGAAGAAGAAGACTCCTATTACTAGAAGTTAAGGGTCAAGAAGATCTCAATAATACACACAATCTTGCTCTAGAAGCTCTTAAGATATATAGAGTGGCTGAAGCCAATAGAAATTCTAAGCAAGAACCGGCAATAACAAAACCAGATGAAGTGTTTGATGATGAAAGAAACGTGGTTACTCAACCCATAGACATTATTGATGTCGATGCTCTGCATAGGGAGGAGTTTTATCAGGGTACACCATCAGAAGCAATAGGACAAGAGAAACAAGAAGAACGGGTAGATAAGCAAAAGAAAACTAAGGACAAAAAGGAGGTAGCAAAGAGGCAAGCGGAGAAGAAGAAAGCAGAAGAGGAAAAGAAGAAGGATGAAGAGGAGAAGAAGAAGAAGGAATAGGAGAAGAAGAAGAAGGATGAATAGGAGAAGAAGAAGAAGGAAGAGGAGAAGAAGAAGAAGAAGGATGAAGAGGAGAAAAAGAAGAAGGAAGAAAATGAGGGGAAATGGAAACAAGAAGAAAAGAAAAAAGAAGATGAGAAGAAAAGAAAGGAAGAGGAGAAGAGAAAGGAAGAGGAGAAGAGGAAGTAGAGAAGAAGAAGGAAGAGGAGGATAAGGAAGAGGAAAAGAGAAAAGAAGCAGAGAAGAAGAAGGAAGAAGAAGACAAGGAAGCAAAAGCAGCAAAGACCACACAGATGGACACTCCAAACACAACCGGTAGTCAAGCCAAACCGACTGACCTCACCAGTCCCATTGACCTCCAATCTACAAGTAAAATGGAGCTGCTACAGAGCATTAAGGTTGCTCAAGAATGCATTGATTTCTTAAGGAGGAAGAAGGAGGAAGATGTGATCCAAGATGTGGTGGACACTCTTACTGGTTTGTTACCTGACACAAACCTCCCTAGTACTAACTCATCATTAGCCCAATTGAAGCTACTATGCATAGTAGTGGGTAGTTGCTCAGGGTACACCATCAGAAGCAACAAGATAGGAGAAACAAGAAGAACAAGTAGATAAGCAAAAGAAAACTGAGGACAAAAAGGAGGAAGCAAAGAGGCAAGCGGAGAAGAAGAAAGAAGAAGAGGAAAAGAAGAAGGATGAAGAGGAGAAGAAGAAGAAGGATGAAGAAGAGAAGAAGAAGGAATAGGAGAAGAAGAAGAAGGAAGAGGAGAAGAAGAAGAAGGATGAAGAGGAGAAAAAGAAGAATGAAGAAGATGAGTAGAAATGGAAATAGGAAGAAAAGAGAAAAGAAGATGAGAAGAAAAGAAAGGAAGAGGAGAAGAGAAAGGAAGAGGAGAAGAGGAAGGAAGTAGAGAAGAAGAAGGAAGAGGAGGATAAGGAATAGGAAAAGAGAAAAGAAGTGGAGAAGAAGAAGGTAGAAGAAGGCAAGGAAGCAGAAGCAGCAAAGAGCACACAGATGGAGACTCCAACGACAACCGGTAGTCAAGACAAACCGACTGACCTTACCAGTCCCATTGACCTCCAATCTTCAAGTGAAATGGAGCTGCTATAGAGCATTAAGGTTGCTCAAGAACTCCTTGATGTGTTAAGGAGGAAGAAGGAGGAAGATGTGATCCAAGATGTGGTGGACACTCTTACCAGTTTGTTACCCGACACAAACCTCCCCAGTACTGACTCATCATTGGCCCAATTGAAGCTACTATGCATAGTAGTGGATGATCAAGTGCAGAGCATAGAGGAGGTAGTAGAGGCAAATGCTAAGAAAGAGCATCAAAAGGTTATCAACATTGCCCTGGTGAAGAAGCTTAATGAGCTCTGATCTGAACTGCAAAAAGCATAGAAGGATATAAGGAATTCTCTAGATGAGGTCAATCTTCTACTCAGCAATATTTGCCAACCCCATCTATTCTATGACGATGTGCTTGCACATAAGAAAAAGCTTCAATCTGATTTAAAGTCATACATGAGAACCTTCAAGCCACCATATGACTCCTTTATAGCTTATGATCAAACCTTTCACTAGTTTCATATCCAGTCTAATAAAATAGAGCATGAGATCAGCACCCGATCACGAGATTTGCAGGAGCTACAACTGGTTCTACTCCCACATCTGCAAATACTTCAGAAGTGCTATCTTAATCTAGATGCCTTAATGGAGACATAGGAGATGAACACACTATATGCCATGGAAGAATAGGTCTCTCAGATGCAGACAGAGAAAGAAGTGGCAATCTCCCTACTTGAGTCCTGGTCCTTATCTATGAAACAATTCTTGCAAGACTTCAAATCAGTTTTTGACAAGTTTTATTCCTTATTGTCATAAACTCTTATTCTTTTAATACTAATGACACAGGTGTTCATCTATAACATTCTTTATTATTGTCATTGTTGGCAAAGGGGGAGAAGTATAAATTTTGAATGTTTTGATGTATACTTTCATGTTATTTCTGTTAAGTAGTATACATTTTATGTTCTGCAAAAGGGATAGTGTTTATGCTCAGGGAGAGTAATTTTTATTCTAGCATATTTTTTGTTGTAAAACACTTAGATGTCAAAATTTCCTAAGTGTTGCCATCAATGCCAAAGGGGGAGATTGTTGGCATTTTTTATGATTATGTTGTAATTGTCATTGATGGACACACACTTGCTTTGAGATCATTTCTTTTTATGCATGAGTTATGCTCAACTGACAATTGTTCCAACCAGTATGATGAATTATAGTCCTTAGACTATTGGTGTTTTGCAAAAAGTGATTACCGATCTGAAGCGGTATGTAGACCCCAAGCAGTTCGAGGATCTCAAGCAGTACGAAGGATCAAAGCAATAGAACACATATTTCCCAGTCTTCATTTTGTCAAACTGGCAACCGGTATTTTGCTTGAACCGGTATTTTGCATGAATCAGTAATACTCTGTGATGAGTTACCAATTGACATTTTGTGATGAGTTACCATCCATCGATTGTTTGACGGTGCCGACACTTTAACTATGCTTTTTGTGTCGTGTTACAGAATATGTCTAGATGCATTGAACCTAGGAAATTGTAATGTAATCCTATTGGACCGACATGAAATCAGATTCCTTTATAAGGACATCATGTCTGGAGTTTTAGGTTGTTGATGTTGTTGCTAGGGTTCAAGGTGGTTGAGTTAGAGAGACTATGAATATGTAGAAGACTGAAGTAATGCTGGAATGCATTAGGAATGAGCTATCAAGGATCTAACCAAGCAATCTATGCTATCATCTAGATCACTCACTTGTTGATTACTCACATCTTTGACAAGTTTGTAGCCCTTAACCGGGTAGGCCCAACAGCCTTTTTAAAATCCTCTAACAAGGTGGTTCACATCTGTGGATCTAAAATCCTCTAGCAAGGTAGTCTTTAATCAAACTTATCTCCTAACAGAGATTGAGATTCCTAACAGGATCTGTTCTGGTAAAGAACATTGTATGACCTTAACAGATCTAACCTTAACCAGTCTAGTTCCTATTCTGCAGATAGTTACTTGTGAGTACCATCTCACCATGGTTTTTCCCATTTGGGTATCCATGTCAAAATCTCTTGTGTTATGGTGTTTGTGCTTCTGTGGGTGAATGCATTATTTTCTATTTGGTTTGCATGTGTGCTAACCGGTTTGTCTGTTAAACTATTTTACTAGTTTATTGTTAGTCTAGCAAAGTGTTTAAGTGAAAAGATTTTGGGCATACTAATTCACCCCCCCTCTTAGTATTCATCAATCATCTGATAGACCCATATATGCAAATTCAAGTTCCTCCTCCCATGAATCCGATCAGGATATTTTGGGTTTCCATTCTAGGTCATTTGGTAACAACGAGGATGTCCAAATTTTAAATCAAAAGATCTCTCATGATAGTTTTTCTCGGAAGGACAGGAATAGTTTGAATATTAAAATGGATTATGTTCCTAGAACAATAGATGGAAATATTAGTTTAATTGATATACACCAAGTCAATATATCAGATTCTGAAGAAATGTTTCTTGATGAAGATAAAGTGTCCCAAGAAATTGAGGCCCTCAATAGAAGAGTCCATCACTTAATATCTTTGAGAGCATAGAAGGCAGCAAATAAAGAAAAGGAAGTGAAAGTTAAACTAATTGAAAGGGACAGGCTTCTAAGGTAGATTGCTGATCTTGAGCTATTCACCCAAGAAAAAGCTAAAAGTGAGGATGAAGGTCCAGTCATTAGAGAAAATCTAGTTCCCAAAATCAACCCTGTATACAAATTTGTTGTGCAACGAAATAGAGAGTCTTAAGTGATCCACAACCTATTAGGAATAACATTGACAAAGGAAAAAAAAAGTGCATGGAAGATGGGTCTGGGTCTAAAACTAAAGCCAAAATCTCTTCTATGTTGTCTGCACATGAGAAAGAGATAGATAGGATGAGGAAAGAGAAGGAAGACCTGCAAAGGGAATTGGAGAAAGCTTAATTAGAGGCAGTCAATCAAGAGGTTAAATAGAAAATTAGTTATCTAAAGGCTCCCCCTATAATTTTTCCTTTAGTGGAACCAAGTAAACCTTTACTTCATCCTACCCCACTCCGTCCAGTAAAAATCCAATCAACCCCGCCTACTAGCATTGTTCCTGTTAATAAAATCCCCATTATAAATCAAAATAGCCAAGCTCTTCCAATTCAAAACCCTAATGTGAGAATGAACATGGGTAATAACTTTATTGGAAACCAATTGCAGAGAAGACCCATTAATCTGAAACTGTATAGGGAGCTCTTCTTTGATGGAATCCCATGGTACCCTAACCATGTTCCTATAGAATTGAGGGATAGACTCCATAAATTTGCTGGCAACAATGCAATTAGTATAGAAAAGCACCTAAAATCTTTTGGTGACTTAATCAATGATTATGAAATAATAGATGAAGATGTCATCATGAAATTGTTTGTACAGTCTTTAGTAGATGATGCAAGGGACTGGTACAGAGGTCTCCCTGTGAATAACATTAGGTCCTGGGAAGATTTTAAAAACTGTTTACAAGAACAATATGGTGACAAAAAAAATGTGAGCTTCATGCTCAATGAGTTTAATAATATTAGAAAGCTTGATAATGAAATTGTCACAGATTTCAATGCTAGATTTTAGAAAGCAATGCATAGGCTATATCAAGTAATGAGATTAGATGATAATATGTGTCTCAACACTTATTATAATGCTTTCGATTCCAAAATGACCTATATTCTGAGGGAAAAAAACCCACACAGATTGAGGGATTCTTTTAGAATTTCTATAAATATGGAAATTAATAGGAAAGCGTCTGGAAAGGTGGGAAGGAGAACTGATGGAAGGTTGTGGCAAGAATCAAAACAACAACCTAATAAAGTTCCTAAGGAAGATGATAAAATAGAGAAATTAGTGATTTCCATGAAAGATCTTACTACCAAGGTGAGTAAAAATGATAAGCCTCATTAGAATTGGCAAGATAGGCCTCCTAGGTTGCATGACATGCCTTACAATACAACCTGGAAAGATTGAAACCTCAAAATGAGAAGCCAAAAAACACTTAGAACCAAGATATGCCAGATCCTTTGAAAGGAGGAAATGTTAATAATATGGAGAATACTCTTTGGTCCATGGCTTGTGATGGACCACATTCTCCTCATCAATGTGTTGTAGCTCAAGCCCTTGAAGAATCCATGAGAAAGGAGGGTGAGCCCTATATTAACATGTTTGAGACTGTTATTGAAAGTGATGATGAGTCTTCACAAAGTGAGTCCAGTGAGTATGATATGCTAAATAGTTATAGATCTTATCAAGGACAGTTGACACTTGATTGGAATCCTACTTTGAATGTGGTAACCATTGAAGATGAAGAAGTTCATCTCCGAAGACCTAGTGATGAAGAGGTGAGAAATCTTACTAAGGCTGCTATAGCCAAAGCCAATCATAATTATAACTTGAGGAGTAGTAAGAAGGATGGAGACCAAGGGGAACCTAGCTCAATGTTCATAAAAGAAGTATCTCAGAATAAAGAAGCAAGTAATGGCAATTTGCCTCAAGATGGCTAGAAAAAGAATAACCAATTGAAAGATATAGCCAAAGGTATGGGTAATAATGCTACTAATGATGTACAAGGAACTGCCACAATGCAGAAGGCAAGTCATCCTAAGACAGAGAAAGTTAAGACTAATACTGAGTTGATTAATAATTTAACTTTTGATATGACTCAGGCTCTTACCCAGATGAAGGTCACAGACCCATTGATAGAATTATTGAAAATAAAGGAACATAGAGAAGCTTCTTTATCTTTATTTTCTAAGATATCTGACAATATCATAGCTTTCCCTTAAGGTTCAATCAAGGATGAAAAGGATCATAAGCTACAAACCCCAGAGGTATATGTTGGAACAACTATTACACAAGAGCCTTCATAGGTTGATCCTTTCTATGTTTCTTTATTAGTGAATAACTGGTTAATTAAGAACTGTATGATAGATTCTAGTGCAACTACAAATGTGATGCCATATGGTTTCATGAAAGAATTAGGGTTGTTAGTAAGTACAGTATATGGGAAGTGTTATGTTATGGACAATAGAGAAGTGCTAGTGATAGGTACAATGAAAGATGTGGAAGTAAAAATAGCAGCATTCCCTGAAGCAACATATAAGATGGATGTCATAGTAATTGATACAAAACCTCACTATGACATGTTGTTATCTAGACAGTGGGCTGTAGCAGTAGGTGGAAATGTTCAGTTGGATCTGTCATATGCCACTATCCCAATCAATGGAAGCCAGGTTAAGTTATATAGAGAACCACGTTCCCCTAGGGTAATTGAGAAGATAGACCCTAGTATGTTAAACTATATGATTGATGTGGATCTTGACAATTTTAGATTACAACCAGTTTTGCCTCAATTGAAAAATACTGATTCTATTGTGATCGAATTGGAATCTCAATAGTATGGTTTATGACACATGTATTTTGATGGAGCTTGCTCTAAAGAATGATCTAGAGCAGGAGTTATTTTTGTGTTCCCATTAGGTATGACCTTCAAATATTCTTTTCTGCTGGCCTTCCAGTGCACAAATAACACTGCTGAATATGAAGCCTTGTTATTGGGGCTTGAAGTTGCAAAAGGGCATGGGATTCAGTTGTTGAGAGTACTAGGGGATTCAGAGTTGGTTGTTTCTTAGGTTAGATCTAAGTATGCATCTAAAAATGATTGTTTCAAAAGATACAAACATGCATTTTGGGATGTGATTGAACATTTTAGTGCATTCTCTATTAATTGGATAGAAAGGTCAAAGAATATCATGGCTGATTTTTTAGAAAATGAATTAAAAAATGATGATATAACATTAACCGATGTATCCATAGTTGAGATAAAAGCTAGGCCTGCCATTCCTGATAATGTATATAATTGGCAAGTGTTTGCTAATGATGAAGACATTCTCAGATTCTTACAATGCATTGATGACTATGATGGATAAAAAATTGATTGCAATGCATTGGTAGAAGTGGTTGCAGATAGACAAACTATGTTTGGAAATGACATGGTTTAGTTGGAAACTAATGAAATACCTAAAGGGTTAGTAGAACTGGAAGGTATGTTCAGTTACAATGACAAACATTTGCATCAGTAGTCAACCACCAAGTTAGATGAATTAGAGGAAGTGAACTTGGGGATAGAATCATCTCCTAAGTTGGTGTATATTGGAAAAAAATTGTCTCCTCATGTCAAAGTTAACCTTATTAAATTATTGAAGAAATATAAGCATTTTTTTGCTTGGTCTTATGAAGATCTAAAGGCGTATAGACAAGATCTATTTCAGCATGAAGTCTCTTTGCTTCCAGATGCTAAGCCTTTTAGACAAAAACAAAGACCTATCAACCCCCTGTTGGAGTCTAAAATGCAGCAAGAATTAACCAATTTAAGGGAAGGGGGGATCATTAAGCCTATAAGGCATTCATCATGGGTGTCTAATTTGGTCCTAGTTAGAAAGAAGAATGGGGACATAAGGCTCTGTGTTGATTTTAGAAACCTAAATGTTGCTTCTTTGAAAGACAATTATTCTTCTCCTAATATGGAAGCAATGTTGCAGAGAGTAACTGGCTATGACCTATTGTCTATGATGGATGGGTTCTCAAGATATAACCAAGTTTTAGTGAAAGAATCTGAATAATTCAAGACTCCTTTTACCACCCATTGGGGAACATATGTATATGTAAGAATGCCTTTTGGTTTGAAAAATGCTAGAGCTACTTTTCAGAGAGCAATGGATGTATCTTTCAAGGAATTCATTAAAATTATCATGGTAGTTTATAAAGATGATTTAACATGTTTCTTCAAAAGGGCGGATGACCATTGTGGGAACTTGGAAAAGGTTTTCAATAAAGCTCTGGAATTTGGTGTCTCTTTAAATCTGAAAAAGTGTCATTTTGTTGTCACTGAAGGGAAGCTGCTTGGACATATTGTCTCCAAGGAAGGGGTTAGAATAGACCCTAAAAGAATTGAAGCTATAAATAATGTACCTGAGCCAAAGAGTGTCAAAGGTATTAAGTCTTTCTTGGGCAAGGTAAATTTTATTAGAAGATTCATTGCCAATTTTGCAGAGATAGTCAAGCCCATTGTTAGATTGCTTAAGAAGGATACAAAGTTCTGCTGGGATGAAGAAGCTTCAAAGGCTTTTGATGAAATAAAAAGGGCTATTCAGGAGGCACCAATGTTGAAGTCCCCTGACTACAGTAATCCTTTCTCTCTGTTTTCTTTTGCTTCATATCATACAGTGGCTGCAGTTCTTCTACAAAAGGATAATGAAGGATATGAACATCCTATAGCTTTTAATAGCAAATCTTTATAGGCTGCAGAGTTAAAATATGAAATCATGGAGAAACAAGCATATGTTTTGGTCAAGGTTGTTAAAGAATTTAGGCCATATCTTGTAAATGCACAAGTCATTGCTTATGTCCCACATGCAGCTACAAAAGATAGTTTATCTCAGTCTGAGGTCACTAGTAAAAGATGTAGATGGATAACCAGAATTCAGGAGTTTGATTTAGAGATTAAGATCACTAAATTAGTGAGAGGTTTAGGCCTTGCTAAGCTGATGGATGAATCAAACCTTCTTGATGTTGAGGTGAATAATGTTGAAATTGAGAACATCTTGGTCACAAGTATTGAGACACAACCCTGGTACTCAGAGATAGTGCATTTTTTAAGGAATGCAACATATTCAGAGGGAATGACCCACAACCAGAGAAGGACACTAAGACTAAAATATTAAAAATATGTTCATATTGAGGGTGATCTGTATTGGTGGAATAGAGATGGGGCATTGTTGATGTGTTTGGACAAATCCCAAGCTAGAAATATGTTAACTGAAATGCACAATGGAGTATGTGGAGGTCATTACTCTACCAAAACAATTGTTGGTAAGATAGTTCAGGCTGGATATTATTGGCCTACTTTGTTTAAAGATGCCCATGAACATTTTCGGAGATGTGACCCATGCCAAAAAATTTCATCTAAATTGAAATATGAGGGATCCTTACCCCTCAACCCAGTCGCAGTAGAAGCCCCTTTTGTCCAATGGGGCATTGATTTTATTGGAGAAATAGTTGAGAAATCAGGAAGAGGTCATAGGTGGATCATAGTAGCCACTAATTATTTTACCAAGTGGATTGAAGCTATACCCACTAGGAGAGCCATAAGTAAGGTTGTTATTGACTTCTCGATGGATAATGTCATAATAAGATTCGATGTTCCTGTGAAACTGGTGATGGATAATGCCATGATCTTTAGGTCAAAGGAGTTCATTGAATTTTGCACTAGCCATGGAATAGTTATGTCCTACTCTTCACCATATCATCCTCATGGTAATGGGAAGCTGAATCTAGCAATAAGAGCCATTTGAATATTATTAAGAAAATCCTTGAGGAGAACAAAAGGTCTTTGGACCAGAAGTTAAAGTTGGCCCTATGGGCAGATGGGGTTATTGTCAAGAAAGCAATTGGGGTTTCACCTTTTGAATTGGTCTATGGCACACAATCTAGGGTGCCAATAAATAATCTTCTTCCAATATACAAGTTCCTACAAGCTGAAGACATGGAGTTATCTGAACCTATGGAAGACAGAATGATTCAAATGGTGTAGGTGGAAGAAATTAGAACTTTGACCCATAGGAGGAATTTGAAGATCCAATTGCAATCCAAATATCTATTTGACAAAAGAACCTTGTTAAGAAAGTTTCAAATTGGTGACATGGTTCTTCAATGGAATGTGAAAGGGCAAGATAAAGGAAAACACAAAAAATTTGAGTCACTGTGGATAGGCCCTTCTATGGTTTATGATCTTAATGGAAAGGATTCATATTTTTTTCATAAAATGAATGGTGAGGTACAGGAATTTCCAGTGCATGGACAGTTCCTGAAACATTACTTCTCTTAAGTCCATGCACAGTAGGTCTTAGTTTGTACATATTTAGGTTTTTTTTTTCTGTTGGTTGTTTTTTGGTTTGTGTGTGGTCTGTTCTCCAAAATTTCTGAATTCTTGTGTTGATCTCGCAATCAACCATCCCCAGTCAGAGCCATTGTTATCACTCTTTTGTAAATTGGGTATTCTTGTCCCATAATCGGCTAAAATCTGCAAAGGTGTGTTTGGCATAACCTTGTTGCCTCTGTGTTTTTGGGTCAAAGAGGGTTTAAGGTTTTTGAAATATTTAACCCTTCCTATGTTTTGAAAAACCCTCATGTTTTATTCTTGCATTACTTTTTCCACTTAAGTGGAAGGGTTGCTTTGCCATGAAAGTGTTCGCCCATTTAGGTTTTTCCTAGGCGGTCTTTTAATATTTTTGATTTTTATGCCTTTGCCTATGTCTTGTTTTAATCTTTGTCAGGCTTCTTAACAATCGCGCAAGTCAGAGTTGATCCCGTAGTATGTGTTGTTTTGCTGGGCAAAGATGCCTACAGTTTAGCATTCGCGAAGTAGCGAAAAGACTAAGCGGGCCCGGCCAAAGGATTGTTCGTCAAGTAAAAGGAACGCATCTTGTATTGAATCCAATGGCTCGCGTTGCTTTGCTAGCCCAAGATGCATGTGATTTATCCTCTGCAAAATATCAAAAGAGTTGGTGGGTCCCAGAGGTAAGCGGTTCCTTTGGTTAAATGACGATCAGTGTGGAGTTGATCCAAAGGTGCACATAGATTCCCAACTGAAAGATGTCCGTGCTTTACCTTTCGTGAAGTAGAGAAAAGGTGGAGGGCCCGGGAAAGGTGGTCACAAAAAGGTTAACAGGTGAGTGATTTCCAAAGATCTAATAATTTTCTTTGTTTCACGAAGAAGAGTTGCTTGAGGTTTAGAATCTATGAAGTAGCAAAAAGGTTGGTGGGTCTGAAAGATAGGAAAGTCATGATTTTAAAGACCGATCAACTTGGAGTTGATCAGACGACCCACGTGGATTTGCAACCCCAAGTCAACTGGAGTTTACCATTTGTGAAATAGCAAAATGACATGGTGGATGACATGGCAGGACAAGTGGGTCGCTTGGTTGAGGGAAATGATGGCTTATCAGATGCACATGGCGGTCATAGAATGGAGCCCGATGGAGTTCTTGGGCAAATAGCCAATTGACACGTAAGATTCATTCACTGGTGATGAAACAAAGCAAGTGGTTTCCAAACCGAGGGCCCACTTTAAAGGTTTGAGTACGTTAAATGGTGTACATCTCAAGGTGGCTCCAACATTGGGCATTGTTTTGCAGCCCAAAGATGCAGGGTGGTTAGCTTTCGCAAAGCGGTGAAGACCACTAGCAGTGATTGTGGTGCACGGTTAGTAGAAAAGATTGGCAATCACTGTAAGCAATAAAGATAGTGTGAGTGGTAATTGATCGGATGACAGGCGTTGTTTCGCACGATCGAAGTGCACAAGGTTTAGTGTTCGCGAAGTAGCGAAAAGAAGGTAAAGGCCACCATTTTGAGTTTTGCTGATACAGTAGAGGCCCCCACTATGCACACTAATATGAAAAGAATTTTGGACACCTTGTGCGAGCTAAATGAGGACAAGGCTATTTTAGAGCCTATTTTGAATAAGTGGATACCAAGAGAAGTGGATTTAGAGCTTATGTGTGCATCCTATGATGAAGCAGGATCTGATGCTATTATTAAATCCACATATGAGTTAGCAAAAGGTCTGACCAAGTTAGTAGAAGGAAGAACCCATGTGGAGAGGAAAGCTAACTTATACAGGAAAGAATATACTGAGCATAAATTTGAATTGTTTCCTGGGGGTTTTGCAAGCCAAAATCAGTTGAAGGACAAATAGGTATGGCTTGATGATCTGGGAGCTAATTTGTCTTTAAGGGTGAATGAAATCATGAACAAAGATGACACATCTCTATTTGTTAAAACAATTGAAGAGATAGAAAAGATAAAGTCACACTATGACTTTTTGGAATCAGAGGTGAGGAAAGTAAGGAACTCTTGGAAAAGGTTACTTAAGTTGAAGGAGAAAATTGTTGGCTACTCATTTCCTATTAATGACGTGTTCCAAGATTGGACCAAGAAATATGCGGTGCAAGAAGAAGGAATACCAGAACGGTTAGAAGATGCTACAGAGGAGCAACAAACCGAAAAGGTCATTGAGACTGAAGAAGACTTGTAATTGTTTGTTTGAAAGGAATTACGGTTGTAACTAATCATTCTTAGGAATTTTCAAAGCTTGTATGCATCCATAATGTTATAAATGGATACCAGGACTAATAGAAAAGGGATCACAAGAAATTTTGTAAAGAAACTCTGCAGAAATATATCTGGGTTTTTCTAGCTATCACTGAGAATACTTTGAATCATGTAAGATTATTTTTCAAAATGAGTATAAGGATACAGATCAACACTTTTCAAGCCTAAATCTATGTTGTCTTCTAGTGTGCACTCGTTAATTTGCTGGTTTCATTTGAATAGTCTAGGGTTATTTGATTAAACATGGATTGTAAGGCAATCATATGGATATGTTTCTAGCTTTTCTCTTCAAGGGAGAGGAATTAAATATGCATGAAATATCTCTATCAGTAAATCAATTCTTTGCTCATCTTGAATTTGATGAACGGTTTTAGTTTTAAGAGGATAAAACTCATGTATATGTTAGGCATGTATGGGGTTAATTAAGGCCGAGGTGGTGAAATGTATGAGATTGTTCAGTTTTGGAAGTCTAATTTGATCTGGGTGACTCTGTAGTCCGAATAAGGCATTGGTATCCAGTTGTGGTTTTCTTTCTATTTCTCTTGGAGATCAATACTGAAAATGAGTATAAGCTTTTCTATTAATGTTTCAGTTCTATTAAGGTGATGAAGTCCATAGGTTTCTAGCATTGGTTTACTATGGATCTCAAATTTTAAAAGTGTGAAAGTTTTCACAGAAGGTATACCCACCTGAACTTTGGATAAGTTCAAAGTGCAGAAGGTTTTGTTAAAACCTTGTTATATGTTTTTCTAGAGTTTTGTTCTTCCTCGATGTCCTCTTCATATGCAAATAGAGTTTATTGTATCCCTAACAGGGAGGAGAGAAGGGAATCAAAATTTGAGAACAACAGCAGGGACCAAGTGATAAGCAAGGGAAGGTGGAGATAAAAGAGCCTGACCCTGGAAAGAATATTCAGGTGGACTCAGGGGGGGAGGGTGATTCGTCTAATGGAAACTTTCAGAGGTGGAACAAAAAGGAAAAGCCTGTTCAGGTGGTATCCCCTATTCCCAACAATAGTGAAGCTCCTTTTGATCTCTCTAAAGGACAGGGGACCGTTAATAGAGTCTAAAATGTGGTGGGGGTCATTGGGGGTGATTTCTCTAGACAAAAACCTTGGACATCTTTGTTTGGAGTGAAACCTAGTGGAAAATCAATGTTCCCTCTAGTCAACAATATCTCTGATCTAGCGAAGGGTAAGTTTTCCACTTATGTTCTTGATATGGTTATTGATCATAATATTTCCCTTATGGATAGAACACTAGTTTAAAAATTTATGGATCCCAAGCCTAACATAGAAGTTGTTAGGGCCTTTGTCAAAAGGAAATGGGGAACCAATGGCCAGGTTCTTGTCTTTGCTCTTCCTAAGGGTTACTTCACCTTTGAGTCTTCCTAAAAGGAGGATATTCAGACTATTAGAAGTGGAGGCCTCTGGGTTATTGGAAATTCCTCCTTGGCTCTTAAGAAATGAATTACAAACTTGGATCTTTCTAATTCCATTTTTTCCAATGTCCTAGTTTGGGTTAGACTTCGTGGCCTCCCATTGGAATATTGGAATGAAGATATTTTTACCAGCCTGGATAACTCTTTTGGAGAACTTTTGTCTATAGATTTGATGACAGTGACTAGGAGAAGGCTGGTGTTTGCAATAATTTGTGTTGTTGTGTCCCCGAATGCAAATTTATCATCATCTATTGGAATACATTCCAAGATAGGAACATGGGTTCAAGCTATTGAGTTTGAATTGATACCTTTTGCATGCTTTAAATATAGGAAATCAGGACATTTAGCTAAGAGATTCCCATTTGAATGTTAGCGAGGAGAAAGGGAATGCTTAGCCCAAGCCCAAGAGAATTTGGAAAACAAAAAATAAAGGGGATGGTAATGGAAGTACAATCCAATGGAAAGGGGACAAAGATAGCAAGAGTATAGTTAATCCCTCAAATGCCCCTGACAAGGGAGATGTCTTAGGTAATCAAGTGGACCTAGAAATCCAAGAGCCAGTTATGAATTGTCCTGTCCTTGATTCAAGTGATAAGGAGCAGAGTATGATTGTTTTTGAAGATATCCATAGTTAGGGATCTACTATTCTGTTTAAGGAAATCAATCTAAATGTGGATATTAGGGTCCCTTGTAATCCTTCAATTTCAGTTGCTATGGACACTTTAAGCCAAGATTCAACAAGGAACCATGTCTCAGTGGACTCTCAGGAAATTGTAAAGGATACATATGCTAACTCAAGTAAAAATCAAGGGGATCCCAATGATAATTCAGTTTAGAATCATAATGGAGTTATGGATACTCTACCATTGTCTCAGAAAGGACTTCCAGATGAAGATTGGGAACCAAGAAAAGAGAACCTCAATCCTGAAGATTCAGAAAGAGAGGAGGAATATTCTCAGACCAGTAAGGAGAAAACAAAGAACAAACAATGGGAAACTTCAGTAGGAGTCTCTACAAGATCAAGATCTAAGGTGGACTATGGAGCCTCAAAGGGCAGTCAAGGAAGAAGATCCTTGAGATGGCATAGGGAGAAAGAAATCTTATAGGATATAGCAGATGATTTGCAAAAAGAATACCATATATTTCTAAACTCCACCGCACTTGTAAAACGTGAGGATTATGTCCTGGAATATAAGGGGCTTGAATAGCCTCCATAAGTAGATTTTTTTGCATAATTTAGCCAGGGATCAAAGACTAAACACTTTACTAGTTTGGGAATCTAAAATGTCACAAGAGAAAGTAGAAAAGATCAAAATGTTCAAGTTTTGTGTGGTGCATGGAAATAGTTCTGAGGGAGCGTCAGGAGGAATTGTAACCTTTTGGAATTTGAACCTCATTAGAGGAGAATCATTGTTTGAAAGTGTCAATCATGTGGCCACCAAAGTTACCCATATTTGAGATAAGTTTTGATGGATTTAATCCAACATCTATGCTCCTAATGGTAGAGGAGCAAGAAAGTTTCTTTGGCAAGAGCTCATGACTTTTTGTAGAAAGTTCAATAATGAAAATTGGATTGTAATGGGTGATTGCAATACTCCGCTCTAAGCTAATGAAAAATTTGGGGGTTCTCAGGGGAATCTGGAAAGAAAAATGGACCTTCTAGACTTTATTAATTCTCAGGCATTAATGGATATCGATCTACAATGAGCCTCCTACACCTAGTCAAATCAGAGGATAGGTGAAGAGTTGATTCAAGTTAGGTTGGACAAAACTTTAATTTCATATCAATGGTTTTTAAATTATTTCTTCTCTTTAAAAGCCCTTTCAAGCATAGGCTCTGATCACTTTCCTATAAGTTTTGTGGTGGATCCCATCTAGACTAAAAGGAATTTTCCATTTAGATTTGAATGCATGTGGCTTTCTCACACTCAGATCTTTGAGGAAGTTAGAAAATGGTGGAATATCTTTGTTTCTGGAACCACTATTTTTAGGGTTGCTAAAAGGTTGATGGAGGTGGAAAATAAGGTTAGAAAATGGAATAAAGAAACCTTTGGTAACATTTTTGGAATTAAATCAGAGTTACAGCTGGAAATTAAGGACATACAGGAAAAAATCCAACTGGAAGGATACATTGCTGATTACAAAATGAAGGAAAATGATTTTCTTGGGAAGATACATGACATCATATCCAAAGAAGAAGAATTCTGGAAATAAAGATCAAGAGCTCTGTAGCTCTCTGTTGGGGGTAAAAATACCAAATATTTTCACATGACAACACTAAAACATAGGGCATATAATACAATTTCTTTTATTCAATACAATGGTAATTGGTTTGAGAAGGATGAAGACATAAGAAGAAATGTTGTCCTTTTCTTTAGCAATCTCCTTAAGGTGAATGATGGTGTTAATCAATAAGTTCAAAATATCATGTTAGAGGCCATCCCTAGACCTATCAAGGAAGAAGACAATAAGATGCTCTCATCTATTTCATCAAGGGAAGAAATCAAAAGAGTTGACTTCTCTTTTGAAAGCATAAGGCTCTGGGGCTAGGCAAGTTCCCTATGTTCTTTTCTTAATGGTTCTAGGAGATTGTGGTTGATGACATGGTGGATGTTGTTAAAGAGTTATTTGGATCTAGATGTCTTCTTAAGGAGCTTAATGCCACATTCTTGGTCCTCATCCCCAAATGCCCTGGAGCTATGGATTTTGAAGTGTTCAGGCCTATCAACCTCTGTAATTATTTTTACAAAATCATTTCTAAGGTCTTGACCTCTAGATTGTTGAGTATTTTTCTCTCCTTCATTTCTCTTTAGCAAAATGTGTTCATTCTTGGAAGGTGGATCCTTGACTCCATCATCATTTTCCATGAAAATATCCATTCCCTGACAAAATTTAAAACCAAGGGGTTTCTTCTCAAACTGGATATTTTGAAAGCTTATGATCGAGTAGATTGGGAATTCCTACTCAAAATCATGAAGGCTTTCAACTTCACCAATAGATTCCTCCAACTAAGTGGTCAACTCATTTCTATGGCTTCCATTTATATCGTAGTAAATGGATCCCCTTTACATTTCTTTAAGAATTCAAGAGGGCTAAGATAGGGGGATCCCATTTCCCCTATTCTTTTTATAATTATGGTGGAATGCTTTGGTAGAAACCTACAAATAATGGTCAAGAAGGGGTCCTTAATGGGTTTGAAGCCCTCGTCAAGAAGTATGGTTTGTACTCATAAACAATTCATGTATGATACAATCCTAATGGGAAGATCTTGTTAAATGGTTCAGATAACCGAAAGACACTTGAGAGGGGGGTGGTGAATCACTTGTCTCAGATTACAAGAACATTCAACAATTAAAACTCTAATACATGAACCCAAAACATTAATACTGGAATAGCAGTTAATCCAATTAAGCATAAACAATAATCATAGAATAAAATCCATCCACACAACACCAAGATTTGTATGTGGAAAACCCAGTAAAGGAAAAAACCACAGTGGGAAGCCTACCCATAGTTAGATAATACTTCTATAGTAAATATGTGAATTACAATGAAGGGGCCTGCACTTCTAGGAAGGCCAACAACCTAGAGCACACTACTCATCACAGAAGGAGCCTCACTAACTACATATAAATCCATACAACAATCCAGAGAAGTGTTGAACTGCAAAAGATAGCATCTCCTATGCCAGAGTATAGTTCTGATTAATCTCAATACCAGAGGACTAAATCGTCTTACATAAACCCAATTCGATCTCCAATGATCGACCAACTCCTCTGCCTAAATGATATTACATTTTTTGCACATTACATTCCTTTACCATGTCCTCTTACATTAACCATGATGATCTACAATGAGATCTTACATCTTATTTATATAAACTCTCGACCATAAACAATCAGGTCGACCACCAAGCAATTTAAAAAATTACATTAACTACAAACCATGTCGGCCTTAGAGAAAACAAGTACTATCAACACATAAGACATCCCAAAAATACATCAATAGGTACTATACACATGTTACATTAAAGTCAGCACATAACCTAGATCAACCGGGACCAAGTATAGGTCCACACACTTCAATAATGATCTCCAAATGCCAAGTCTCAAACATGATCACCAACAACATCCTGAAACTCTATTAGAAGTTGCACCAACACCACTTATGTAATTCATCAAAGATCTCCACCAAAAGCTCTGCCGGTAAAACCCTAACTAGAAATAGAAACCAATCTTCTAAGCAAGAAGGATAGCATCCAATCACCATACCAAAACCAGCTAACCAAATATGAGTATAAGTATCATGAACAAGCCAATTCCATCACTAGATTATATCGAAGCTTGTCAGATCATGTCAGATCCAAGTTAACTAGAAACCAGTCATCGTACCGAGACCAGAAGGGTGTTGGTAAAGCATCCAAACATCTAGTGTTGACATCAATGACAAAACATCAATGCAACACATAATCAATTCCACCAAATGGCCAACAATCTCCCCCTTTGGCATTAATGGCAACACTAGATGTGAAAAACATCTAAGTACCAAGAAATACCAAACAAGTCTTTGTTGGAAATATGGATGAATTAATTATGTGTTGCATTGATGTTTTTTCATTGATGTCAACATTAGTCGCTATGGTTGGTTACCAATAGACAAGTTTTGGTTACCGAAAGAAGATCTAGTGTTACCGGTAGAAGGAAATTTCCATTGGACACTTTTGACATGTTTGGATCAATGAAGTATGATTGATTTTATATGTTACATGTTCATGGAGTATGTTTTGCTCAGTTGGTATTGAATTGTTCATTGGATGCTATCATACAGTCTTGTAAACCCTTACCGGTAGAGATTTTATTGAGAATCTTAGATAGAATGCTAAGTGGTGTTGGTGTGACATCTAGATAGATTTTAGGATGCTGAAGATGTTCTTTGATCATGCCTCAATTGATTGAAGACATCAATTTGTCTTGGTGGACCCAGATTAGGTCTAGTACCTATCTAGGTTATGGACCAGTATCATGTTAACATGTTCTCTACACATTACCAGGATGATTTATGGATTGGTTATTGTTGTTTTGGTCTCAAGCCGACATGGCATATCATTGTAATATGGATGTATGTAATGATATTATTATAATATCTTTTAGGTGGCCAACCTAATTGGTTTAGGCCTTATGATTGGTATAAATTGATGTAAGATCTCATTGTCGATCATGTTCGTGGTCATGGAATGTAATATCATATACGAAGGGGATTTGGTTGATCATAGGTGATCGAATTGGGTTTAAGGAAGAGGTCAAAGGCCTCTGAGATTGAGCTTAACTAGGACTGTAATTAGGTATGATAGATGCTATCTCTAGCAGTTCATTATTCTAGATTGTTGTCCAAGTTTACCTTGAGGTGGTTATAACCTCTTTATAGTCAGTGAGACTCTTTTGTAATGAGAAGTATGTTCTAGGCAGTGTGCCTTCATGCATGTGTAGGCTCCTCATTGTATCACATACTTTTTGTAGAAGTATCATCTAACTATGGGTAGGCTTCCCACTGTGGTTTTTCCATTTTTGAGTTTTCCACATACAAATCATGTTGTTATGTGGTATGGTTGCATTGTGTTAATTCTTTGTTTGATTATTAAGTTTTATTGCTTACCGGTATCTGTTTCTGCTATTATGATATTCAATGTTTATATGATCTGGTTAAAGGTTATTAAGTGGTTTAATTGATATAATTTGTTAACAACTGATTCACCCCCCCCATCTCAGTTGTTCATCGCTTGAGGTAGATCCTATGGTAGCTAATACTTCAAATCCACCGGCAACTATTTTCAGAAGACAAATCCCTAAGCTTGATGGAACAAATTATTGGATATGGAAAATCTGAATGGAGACTCATCTTAGATGTCTTGGCAAGGATATTTGGGAGATCATTGAGAAAGGATACACACCTTATGATCTGGCATCTTGAAATCCTACTCCTATAGACTTGGACAAAAATATTGAAAATTATTGTAGAGCTAGAGAAGCCCTCTTATGTGCACTTACTAATCAGGAAATCATGGGATTGACTGATAAATTGTCAGCAGAGGTTATGTGGTATAAATTGCAAACTCTGAATGAAGGTGATCCTATTGTCAAAATTGCTAAACTTGATGGTTACCGGGTAAGATATGAAAACTTGAAGATGGAAGATAATGAAAGAATTGTTGTATCTATGGAAAGAGTAAATGAGATTGTTATGAGAATTCAATGTTGTGGAGGATCTCTGAGTGAAGATAAAATAGTTTCCAAAGTCTTGAGAGCCCTTCCATTGGCTTACAAGATGAAGTTAACTACAATTAATGAATTGATAATAATGGCAAACACATCAATTAATAGAGACATTTTGATTGGGAAATTATTTTCTTTTGAGCTTGAAGAATTTGGACCTTCTGGAGTTGTAAAGTCTAAACCTACTTTTCATGCATCATCATATATCGACAAAAGTGATTGGAAAGCCTTATATGCGAAAGAATTGGAAGATATGAGGAAAGAGGGTGAAGAATTTGAGCAACTTGAAGCCTTATTTGCTAGAAGAGTACCTAAAGGACCGACTAGAAGTAAGTATGAAGGAAAAGCACCTTTTAAATGTTTTGCATGTAATAAGATCGGTCATTTTGCATCTAGATGTCTAGAAAGGAATGCAAGATTTGAAGAGAGAGTTAAGAAATCATTTAAGCCTAATTTGAATAGATATAGATTCAAGAAAGTAAATTGTGTGACATAGCGAATGAGGAAGGAGTAAGTGATGACTTCGAGGATGAACCAACAGCACACTCTGCTAGTGGATCTGACAATCGAAAGGAATGTGTGTTATATGCTTTAAAAGAAGATGAACTGGAACCGGCTATCAAGAATGAAGAAAAAGCCTTTGCAGAAAAAGTTGAAGATAAGGATGAATGGGTAATTGATAGTGGTTGCTTGCATCATATGACTAGAGATAAAAGGAATTTTTTGTCCTTGCAAGAATACAATGGCGGTTGAGTCAGATTTGGAGATGCCAAAGCATGTATGATCAAAGGTAGAGGTATTATTTTTCTAGATGGTAAGCATAATACTGATAATGTCTATTATGTAGAAGGTTTAAAGCATAATATTTTGAGTGTTGGTAAATTGGTAGACAAGGGTTTCCAACTTTAGTTTAAAGATAGAAAATGCAAAATCATTAAGAAAACGGGTTTGAAGATTGCAACCGGTACTCAAACTAGAGGTAATATATTTCACTTGAATACTGGTAATAAGACATGTTTGATTGCTCATATTTATGAGAGTTGGTTAAGGCATAAAAGGTTGTGTCATGTTAATTTTGATTGTATTGTCAAAATCAGTTCAACTAAGGCAGTTAGAGATATACCTAAGATTATGAAGCCTCATAATTTGGTATGTAAGGAATGTCAATTGGGAAAGCAAGTTAGAACTTCTTTTAAGAGAATACATGATAAATCTAATGATGTAATTGATTTGGTTAATAATGACTTATGTGGTCTAGCAAGGACTAGAGCTTTCAAGGTGATAGGTATTTCATGCTAATTATTGATGACTATGATAGGATGATGTGGGTGACTTTTCTAAGGGAGAAGTCTAAAGCCTTTGAGAAATTAAAGATCTGTAAAGCAAAGGTTGAAACTAGATTGAAAATCAAATGTCTAATATCATATCAAGGTGGTGAGTTCACTTCTCATGAATTTAACAGTTATTGTGAGATAAATGGAATTAGGAGACAATTATTTGCACCTCAAACTCCTTAGCAGAATGGAGTAGTGGAAAGGAAGAATAGAACCATTTTGGATGTAGCAAGATCCATGATGATGGAAGCCAAACTGGCTCACATCTATTGGAGAGAAGTAGTGAGTACAACAGTCTACACATTCAATAGAGCTCACATCAAAGGCAAAACAGATAAGACCCCTTATGAATTATGGTTTGGACATACACCTACTGTTAAATATTTTAGAATTTTTGGAAGTGAATATTATATCAAAAGGATGGTTCAAATGGGAAGTTTGATCCTAGATGTGAAGAAGGAATATTTCTTGGTTATTCAATTCAAAGAAAAGTATATAGATGTCATAACAAAAGATTGCAGAAAATTGTGGAGAGCGCTAATGTGAAAGTGGATGAGCAATACATAAATCAATTTATATCATATTATAGGGAACCGATAGTGGAAATGATCATAACTGAACTGGTAATGCCTCAACCGGTACAGGAAACTAAGATAGTTGCACCAACACAATCATAAAATTCAACTATGACTGATGATCAAAGTAGTGAACCTGAAGTTCAGAAGACACCAAGGTATGTAAGATTAAATCAATTTGAAGATCAAATCATTGGAGATAGGAACAAGGCAGTTATGAAAAGAAGAAGACTGGCACAATGAGGTATTTCTTATTTCTCAAATTGAATCAACATTTGTTATTGCTTCTTGTAAAGATAAACATTGGTTAAAAGCCATGGAAGATAAATTATATCATAGAAAAAAAAAGAGACTTGGACTTTAGTTCCCCGGCCTAAAAATGGGTTTTTTGAAATAAACTGAATGAGGATGGTCAAGTTGTAAGAAACAAGGCTAGATTGGTTTGTAAAGGATATTCTCAAATGGAAGGAATTGATTATGGTGAGACATTTGCACCTATAGTTAGAACTGAATTTGTTAGACTATTTCTTGCCTATGCAGCTTATAAGAACTATAAGGTCTATCAAATGGATGTTAAATGTGCATTTTTTAATGGTGAACTTGAGGAAGAAGTATACATTGAACAACCTGATGGATTTTTACTGACAGATGATAAAGATATGGTTTGCAGATTAAGGAAAGCTTTATATGGATTGAAACAAGCTCTTAGAGCTTGGTATGCAAGATTGGATAAATATCTTTTGAAGCTTGGTTTTACTAAAGGCAGTGTTGATAGTAATTTATATTATAAGATCACATAATGATATTTTGATTATTGAAGTATTTGTTGATGATATCATTTTTGGAGGAGAAGATAAATTGTGCATGGAATTCTCTAATAATATGAAGAATGAATTTGAAATATCCATGATTGGTGAGATGAGATTTTTCTTAGGTTTGCAGATTACTCAAACGCATTTTATCTATCAAACTAAATATCTAAGGGAATTGTTGAAGAAGTTTGGTATGGATGATTCCAAACCAGCAAGTACTCCTATGGTGACTAGTGAGAAATTATCTATCAAAGATACATCTACACCAGTAAATCTGATAAGGTATAAATCTATGATTGGTGGCTTGTTATATCTAACTCAGACTAGACTAGATATTATGAATACAGTGAGTATTGTTTCAAGATATAAAAGTAATCCTAAAGAAAATCATGAATGTGCAGTAAAGAGGATATTCTGGTATTTGCAAGGTACAACATAATATGGTTTATGGTATTCTAGAGATGATGACTTCACTTTATGTGCATATACATATTCAGATTGGGTAGGAGCTACTGATGACAGGAAGAGCACTTATGGTGGAGCTTTCTTTCTTGGAAATAAATTGGTTTCATGGATCACCAAAAAATAGTCATGCATATCTTTATCTACTGCAGAAGTTGAAGATGTTGCAACAACAACTAATTGCACTCAAGTCTTGTGGATGAAGCAAATGTTGAAGGATATCAAGGTAAATTGTAGTGAACCGGTAGATATCTACTGTGATAACTCTGCAGCTATTGACATGTCTAAGAATCCGGTATTTCATTCTAAGACCAAGCACATATCCATAAAGTATAACTTTCTGAAGGACAAGGTAGAAGAAAAAGAAGTCAAACTGGTTTATGCGAACACTAAAGAGAAGATTGTAGATATATTCACTAAACCACTGTCTAACGAATCATTTGAGTATTTGAGAGACAAGTTAGGGGTTTCTGTCCCTCCGACAGAGACTTGATTGATGCAGTTTGGCATCAGTCTTGTTAGTTAACAAATTTGCCTTTTATACATTGTATTCTTTAAATCTATGTATGCCCATTAATTAAAAGACAAAGCAACTAACATTTGGATAATTCTAGAAATAATTATCCTCTGCATATGGGTACAGCTCCCCAACAAAGAATGATTTTCACTCAACTCTAATTTATAGTAATTTTGTTTGCATACTTTTTACCCGAAAGTACTTAAAGGCATATCAATATTCATTTGTCAGCACACAATGAATATACTCTTAATTAATAACATGAATTCTGTTATGAATTTCATAGACTTCAATCATTTATTTTTTAGAAAAAAATGCATTCTATGTGCATTCACATATAATGAGAAGAAAAGTAACAAATTCCTGATTCAAACTAAATCCACACAGAGATTATCATCCAAATCTATTAAACTCATAGATTTAATACTATAGAATCTGTAACAATTTTATTCATAAAAAATGTTATTTTCTTTTCCAAAATATCATGAAAAACAGATTTTATCTATTACATTCCTTTCCCCCAAAAATCTTTCAGACTTGCTCAGAGTCTTTTTCATCCCTTATATAGCCACAATAGGGCTTACAATAAAAGTGGGAAACACGGAAAAACTAACTTTTCGGCCCCATGAAGTTTAGCAAAATTATCAAATGAAACTATCTTTTCAAATTCCCAGAAAACAGAGCCTATTGTCTAGAAAACATGAAACAATTTTAACAAACAGATTCTTTCTTCCAATCAGAATACACCGTAATGAAGTGCTGGATAAGAGTATTATGTGGAAGCCCCACGTGTGCTATTCGCTATTTCCACACCTCCTTTTCCTTGTGAACCTGCACAACCTTATCAGAGTGACTATCCAGATGTCCAATGCATAGGAAGAGAAGCGACTCAATTTTAGCAATAATAGTTAGGTCATCTGAGACCAAGCCTTTAGCCTCTTTCACATAGTTAATCTTTTTCTCAAAAGATTATGTTATTTCTTCAACCGTTTCTAGTGTCTCGTCACTTTTTAGGCACTTAATTCCAATGCATAGGAGCTCATTTCGCATGGAGGTGGTTAACTCTGCAAGTTGGTCTACCAATTTCGTGAATTCTTCATATGCCTGTTTTATTAGAGAATTCCTCCATTCAATGTTCTTTTGGTAGACATACAAGATGCTATCATCCAGTCCTGGCACTGGTTTTTTAACCAAGAATTTCATAACTCTGTAAGTCCATACTTCTCGCATCTATGCAACCCTTGTTGCCCATTTCACCTCTTCATTTTTCCAATTACTTATTTTTGTCTCCAATTCTTTCATTACCTGTATTGCCCCATTATGGACTTTACTCAGGTTCCCAAAATACTCAGCTCCAGATTTCCGCATCTGCTCCAACCACTCCATTACGGTCTTTGTTATCAGTCTACATTTCTATATTTGTTCCAAGGTTTTCTGATTGGCCGGGGACTTTGGATCAAATGACGTAGGCAATTGTGACAAGGGTTGAGGATTCAAACTATTTATTGCCTCAATGTACTCTGCCATTCTATGCAACATCTCTTTCATTCGATGTTTGTCCCTTTCATCTTTCCAAGTCCTTGTGATAATATTCTTAGTTGAAGCTTCAAGATGAAGGACATCTATGGCATGAGTAGCAATCCCTATGTTCACCTTTTCAATGGCAAAATCCTGAACTATAGGATTTTCTATCTTAGCATCTATCAATGGATGTGCAATTTCTGCCACCCAATTTCCACTGTCAACATCAAAATCAATTTTTGACATAGTCTTTGATTTCTTGGCTTTGGGAGTCTTTCCCAAACACTTACTCACCATATCCTCTATCGGAATGGAGGCAGGGACTATATTTCTCTTCTTACTGCCAAGCATACTATCCAACCAGACTTGGCCTATGGAGCCTGGAGTCTTTCCAAAATCAGTTCCTACATCTTTTTCATTTCTTATTATTATGGTAGAGTCCACCTGAAAGGTTTCCTGTTCTTGTTAGTTGGTGTCCTCATCATCTAGATTTTGTTGCTCTGAACCTAGATTATTTTGAATGGCATCCATTTCAAGATCAACCACTACTGTGTCTGGAGGTGAGGGTTTTCTTTTACTCCTAGCTTTAGAGTGGGTAACCCTAACAGGAGTCAATTTCCCTTTGCTTTGTAATGCCTTGCTTTTTTGCTCACCTTTATCCTTTTCGTGAGAATGACCTACACCACAAGATTGGATAAATGTATTAGAAACTAGGCTCTTAGAGGATGAAGTTGAACCCCTCTGCTGACTTTTTCTCAATTTCTGTTGCTTAAGCCATTTCTCCATTCTTAGTATGACCATTAGGGTTCTAGTCTGAATATCTTCCTCCTCATTTTTCTCCCAATTTATCTCTGACATTACCTCGGGCTGCCTATCTTCAACAAATTGTGAATTAATTAAATCTTTTCCATTATCCACAACATGAGCAGTGTCCATTTCCAGAACATACTCTCTTACTTGTTGCACAGTGAATCTTAGGTGTGTTCTTCTCCAGACTTCATACTCATCCTCACAGTCTACCCAGAAGTCTTCTAGATTCAGCATATACTGAAAATGTTTCATAATTGTAAGATGAGCCATTGCAAAGCCTTTAATATCAAAGTTAGTGCGAGGAACATACAGTTTGAAATTGAACTATTTGAACTCTAGTTCAAGGTTCAAGGCATCTGAAACACTATTGCAAGTGTAATATGTTAGTTCAATAGGGAAAGAAACCCCTGTTTGATTCTTTTCTCTGTATTTCTTTTCTATATAGGCAAGCTATCTACTTACTTCCATTAGCACCTATCTATCGAAGACATACCTCGGCAATTTATAAGGTTCTCCTTCAAAGCCACCAACCCTCAGATAAGTGAATCTAGAAAACTGAATGTAGAAACTGCCGTAGGTACTTATAAATTCCATAGCTTCCTCGGTCAATCTTTTATGCATGTCTCCTCTTAATTCAAATACTATCCTGCCCAGAAAAATATTTTAAACTTTATAATAATTTTCTGCTACCCTGTGTTGCTGCAAATGTCGATGGTACTCATAAATTTTCATATCATCCTGCTAAATTTCATGGAATAAACCTATCTATTGGCGTATACAAGATAAGCAATATATAAGATAGGCAGACATATAAAAATTCTTGTTTCCAAGGCAGCTTAAGCCCTCATGCATTCTCTCTGCAATTAACTCTGCCCAGTCTATATATCTTTTCTCACTAGAAATAACTTGAACAAAGAAATACATCCAATCTTCCCAGTAATAGGCAATCTAATTTCCCCACACCCTATGTAAGAGAATGATTATATCCCTTACTTCTTGAATCATGTGATCACGGGTTAATGGGTTTGGCAACCTAGAACCCCCTTTTTGGAATTTCAATAGCCAATTCTTGGCAATAACACTTCGGTAATAGGCCCTTTTTTATGAGAAAAGCCCTTGTGACTTGCAAACCATCCAGTCCTTATATTGTTCTTTCTCAGGAATTCTCATTAATATGGCAATGGTCTATCGACTAATTACCAGAAAATTTTTCCCCTTTACATCCCTAATACACCTCTCAACATGATCATATCTGCTCATACATTTTAAAACTAATTTTGGACATGATATGGCAGGGGGAAATGCTGCAGCTTCAATTAACCCACTATCTAGAATTTTCTGCATTAAAGGTGTATTGGCAAAATTACGTGTTCTTTCATGAAATTCCAGGTAAGGAACAAACTAAGCCAGATTTTAGGTCCGGCTGAGGTGGTTTCGGTCTCATCTTTACTCAATAACCAAGAAAAGTGTGCAACAAGAAGAATTGACTGAACTAACTGAAATACTAAACAACACTTTTTAATTTATGCAATTTAACAGGGAGGAAAGAAGAACTTTGAGCTCACCTTTCATGCAGAACTGAAAATTCACACAAAGTTGAGAAAAGAAACTACAGCTGCCACTATTCCCCTACTGACTGATTTGAACAAACAATAGAGGCCAATAACTTATTTTCAAAGAAACAGACTCATAGCATAACCTGAAATGTCGGCTGCACGACTCTTTATGATTCCTGCCTGCATGATTATCCATGCCAATTGTGCCGAAAGGATTTGATCCTAACACCTTATTAATTCTCGCATACCTTATCCTCTGTGCCAATTGTGCGGAAAGGATTTGATCCTGACACCTTATCAATTCCTACTTACCTTCTCCCTTCATATCTTTTCTCAACATGATTATCTCTAGTACGGATGTCATTATCATTCATTACCTTTGAGGTTCATCGTTCAAATCCATAACATTTCTTTATATGCCGATACTTCATTACTTTGTCTTCAAAATTATCTATCTTCAAACCTTGAACCCTAAACCATTAAACAAAAATAGTTCAGAGGTTGAAGTTCAAGACTGCACTAGAGAACAAAACATTCGGTGAAACAAGGAATCACACTTTACGAACATGACTCACAAGGACTTAATACAACATGTTTGAACCTTGAACCTTGAACCTCCTTTTAAAAGGTTCAAAGGTTCAAGTTCAACAACAACTATTACAAAGTCTATTGATACCCTGTTGAACACAAAGCCATTACTTCATAAACTGACTTTGAACTTTGAACTTTGAACCACTTTTTGAAAGGTTCAAAGGTTCAAGTTCAAGAAAGACCACAAAATGAAAACTTTCTTTGGATGTGGAAAATTTAAAAGAGCATACTAACATTGGCTCTGACTGGGGACTAGGATGGTAATAGACTAAGACATGAACCCAAAAATCTCTGGTTTCACAAAATAAGACTCATAGGGAAAAGATCTAAACCTTAACAAACTAAACTTACAATTAATCACAACAAAATTTAATATACAAGACCTGCAGGGGACTCCTACTTATAATTTATACAATTTCAAATCCTACCCATTATAGGTTAGGGGAAGAATAGTTCCATCTGGGTATGCAAGTATAAATGAATTTGGTCCTTTTACTTCATGGATGTAGAACGACCCTTCCAAAGTGATTCAATTTTTTTGTGTGCTCCTTTTGGTGCCTTTCTGCTTTCCCAAAGTAAGACCTGATCACCTGACATGAAGTTCTATGGTTTGGCTCTCCTATCAAATATTTTCTTGACTCTCATCTGATGTTCTGTAATCTGATCAACCAAATTCTCTCTTTCCTCCTCAACTTTCATTAAATGCATAATTCTCCTCTCTAGAGAATCCTGAAAATGTACATCCTCTATTACTGTTTGTAACTTTGAAGCTGCAAGTTCCAGAGGAAGTGATAACTAAGCTCCTACACCATAAACTAACTCAAAAGGTGACATGCCAATTGCTCTCTTTGGAGTAGTACGGTCTGCCCAGAGAGCTTCATATAACTTCTTATGCCAATCTCTGAAATTTTCACTAACTAATTTCTTCATAATATTTATCAAGTTTTTATAACTTGACTCTACTTGGTTGTTACCCCGTGGGTAATAATCTGAGGAATGAGCAAGCGAAATCCCATAATCATAACAAAACATAGAAATTTTAGTGGAGTAGAAATTAGTTGCATTATTAGCCATGAGTTTGTGAGGAACTCCAAAATGAACCAAAATATTTTCCTTTAGAAAATTACAGACAACCTCAAATGTAGTCTTTCTTACCGAAATAGCTTCGACCCATTTTGTGAAGTAGTCGGTAGCAGTCAAAATATGAGTGTGTCCTGCACTTGATGTAGGCAACAATGGCCCTATGAAATCTAAACCCCACTATTTAAATGGTTCATCAATAATTACAGGTCTGAGAGGCAATGCTGCAAGTTGAGGCTTTCCGGTGAACATTTTACATTTTTCACATCTGGCTACCCAAGCATAAGCATCTTTGAACATACCTAGCCAATAATAACAATTCCTCAAGATTTTATAAGCAGTTACTATTGATGAAAAATGACCACCATAGTCTTCATCATGAAAAGTTTTCAACAATAATTTTTGGAGTGGTTTATCTACATAGCGTAAGAAAGTTCTATCCAACCCTTTTTTGTATAGAACATCATTAAAAATGACATACTTGGCAGCCTTCAATCTTAGGTTTTGCCTTTCTCTCAGAGATAGATGTGTCGGACAATCTCCATAAGTCAGATAATAAGCAACATCTACAAACCAAGTATCTTGAAGTCCAACAAATAGAACCAAGGGCAATTCCTTATTATTTTCATGTTCATTTTCTGCAAGTAACTTACATAGACCTTGTCCTCTCACCAATTTGGTCGGCTTTATAGCTAAGTTAAATTCCTAGATCTTAGAAACCCATGAGGCTCTATTATTCATTCCAATATCCTACTGTGTTAGAATTATTTTAACAACAGAATGAGGCACATATACTACTACATGGGAATGGAGAATATAATACCTAAATTGCTTTACAACTTTCACAACAACAAAAGCCTGCTTTTCCATCAGCGAATATTTTAATTCATGCTTTTTTAATGGAACACTAATGAATGCTATGGGGACTTCTTCAACTTCTTCATTTTTTTGAAGCAATATTCCTGACATAGTATGTTCTGAAGCATAATAATAAATAATGAAATCTTTCTTAAAATCAGGATTAACAAGGGTAGGAGCATGTGCTATAGCTTTCTTAATTGCTCCAAAGGCTTTCTTTCCCTCTTCATTCCACTTAACACTAATTTTTCACTCATTAAGCTCACAATATATCGAGTGGTCTCTGCAAAATCTGGAATAAACCTCCTTAAAAAGTTTACCTACCCGAAGAAGGATCTGACTCCATTCCTGTTAGATGCCAAACTCGGTTGTTGAATTGCCCTTACTCTTTTAGGATCCACTTTGACACCTTCCTTTGAGACAATATGACCTAATAATTTACCCTCGGTGACACCAAACACTGATTTCTTAGGGTTTAAAGACACTCCATGCTCCCGACACCTTTGTATTACCTATCTTAAGTCTCTTAAGTGGTGCTATCTCCTTTCTGAAAATACCGTTAAATCATCAAGATATACAACTATTATTTTATCCTTCAGATGACCAAAAGACAAGTCCATGGCTCTCTGAAAGGTTGCTCCGGCATTAATCAAACTAGGCATTATGTTGTATGCAAAGGTACCCCAAGGAGTAATAAAGGTTGTTTTATGCTGATCCTGTTCTTGAACACTAATCTAATTATAACCAGAAAAGCCATCCAACATAGACATCATTTATGAGTCTGAGACTGTCTGCAAAATATGATCCATTGAGGGTAAAGGATAATTATCCTTCAAATTGGTCTGATTCAAATTTCTGAAATCTACACATATCCTTATTTCCCCATTTTTCTTACGAACAGGAACTATATTTGCAATCCAAGTAGAATGATGAATAGGATAAATAATCCTTGCTTTCAGCATCTTATCTACCTCTCTAAAAATAGCCTCTGCAACTTTAGGGTTGAAACCCCTTAGCTTCTGTCTAAAAGGACTTGCTCCAAGCTTTAAAGGAATATGATGTCGAAAATGTCCATCCCTAAAGTTTTTCAGATCATCATAGCACTAGGCAAACACATCTTGAAGCTCCATTAAGAGACTTGTGAATCTCTTCTTTTCCTCAGACCTACAACATTTTCCTAAGTTAACATACTTAGGATCTTCCTCTATTCCAATGTTGATTCTTTCATATTCTCCTGTATCCTGAGCTATAGGAATTTGCTCATCCTTCCTTTTCCTTAAAGCATCATGATGATCAAAAAGATGTTCCAAAGAAACCAAACCTTTAGGAATCCTATTTCCCTTTAACTACACTATCCCTTCATTTGCCTCTTGCTTTAAATCTGGAGAGAACTCTTTGCACTCTGAGGTTGAACCTTCAAAGAAAGTAGCTGTAAACATCTCTGCACATTGCAAGAAATTCTTGATCTGCTAATCATTTTCAAACACCTACCAAAATGTTGAGTTATCAGGCACACTTGGTTGATAAATCAGTTTTACTCGATAAGTATCATCTGTAAACTCTAGATGTGGAACCAGAAGGGAAGCTGATACTGCTAAAGAATCAACTTTAGAATTTTTCTCTCTAGGAATAGCTTCAATAAAGAATGCATCAAACCCTTCAATTTCATCCCATACTCTATTCTTGTAATGCCTCAATCTCTCATTCTTGACACTAAATAACCCCTTGACTTGCTTCATAATCAACTCTGCATCCCCTTTAACTTGTAGCAGCCTTATTCCCAATTTCTTTGCTTCAGAGAGTCCTAACAACAAAGCTTCATACTCGGCTGTATTATTTGTATTCATAAATTGTAACTTAAAGGAAAATGGAATGAGCTTTCCAGAAGGAGGAATTAAAACAACCCCTGCCCCTGAACTAGATGTTGAACAATTGCCATCAAACTCCATACCCCAAAGTTCATTGGCTCTTTGTGACTGATGAGCTGAAGCTATGACCTCATTGTCAGACAAAATCATATAGTTTCCAAAATCACATTCTTGATACAAAATTGTGCTTTAGGATCATCTGTTGGGAAAATAGTAAATTTAGACTTTGGTTCTGGTTGCAAAATAACTTGTCTTTTCCCAATAGGAATGGTGGCTTGGGACCATTCCATCTTAATTTCACCACCTAGGTCTTTGTAAAAGGTCCGACTAAGTAGCATGCCATAACTTGCTGGAATATCAACTACTAAAATAGTCAACTTAACACGTTTATCAAGGTGTACAGCAAGAGTCACTTGTGCATCTTTAATCTGTCCTACAGGAGGAATTTGTTTGGAATCCATGGAATAGCATCTACCAAATGTTTTTGTTAAAGATAACCCTAAGGCCTTAGCTATAGCGGATGGCATAATATTATCTATGACACCAGAATCAATAATATAGTTATTCAATCTATGTCCATTTATGAACAGAGACACATAAAAAGGGTCAGGTTTAGGCTCAAAAACAGGTATCATTTCATCAATTTGATTACCAACAATATCAGATGAAGTTTCAGGATTGACTGGATGTGTTAACTCTTGATATTGTGGCATTGAGGCAAGATTAACTGACTACTGAGTTGTCCCAACTTGCACAAAAGCATTGTTCCCTTTAACAAATTTAACAAGCCTATCAAGTTCTTTAGGGTTCAATTTCAGATATTCTGCTGGTGAGATTTGAATTCTAGAGGATTTACAAAATTCTATTATATCAAAAGGACTAACTATGTCTATAGGCTTTAACAATGGAATTTCTTGTACCTATAAATTATTGTTGTGAGAACGAGAGAAGATTTCTTTACCTTTGAAACTTCCAGCTAAGGATGAAGAAGCCCCTTGAGACTTAATATTGTGCTGGTTTCTGGTTAATACTACACATGAAGGATCTTCTAAGGTAACCAAAATGTCGTCTCCTGTTTCTGAATCTGACTCATACTTTAGGAAGTGTATTTCAGAGTTGCCAAGCTGCCCTAAAGATTCTTCTTCACTTACTTCCCTCAGCGTCTCTTTTGAACCCATCAATTGTGTATAGCGTACCATTTCAGGACAAGAGTTTCCATCATGATAGTCAGTAAGATGAAATATACACATATTAGCTTTTGGTGGAGGTGCCTCAATGGCTAACCTCTGCTGAACATGAGGTAATTGTGGTACTCTTACTCCAGTTCTAGTTGATTGATTTGGAAATCTTCTAGGAACATCTTGATAGGGCTGAGGATATGTCATATTAGACTTAGGAAATTGTCTCTTAAGTGTTATGATATCATTCATCAACCTTTGAATCACAAGATCTGATGTAGTAGTTGATGTTGAGGCTTGTGTAGTAGAGGTTTGAACCTCTCTTTTCCATTTCCCTGTTGTAATTAAATCATCCTCTAATTCAATTGCTAAGGTCTTAGCAGCTTCTAGGTTTTGTACTCTCTGCCTACAGATCAAGAAACTTATTTCTGAGGGCATTGAGTTAATAAAGAAACACTTCAAATTATCACCAGAGGGTCTTTGATTAACAGGGATTTTATGAACTATCTTGTTAAATCTAGCCACAAAATCTCTCATAGTTTCAGGAATCTCTTTTTAAAGCTACGCTAATTGAGCCAAAAGAAAATGCTTATCCTCAGCTAACTTGAACCTGGCTTCAAATTTTGTCTTAATATCTTGCCAGTTCATAATATCATCATTCAATAAATGGTAGAACCAATCTGCAGCTACATCAGTTAATGTTTGAACAAAAAGCCTGACAGCTACATCCTTGTGCTGAATTGCTAATACACCACATGCCACATGAAAAGATTTCAAATGCTCACTAGTTGTGACTTTTCTATATCAACTAAATTTAGGCAAGTGATCTCGCGAGCCTTTTGGTAGAGGGTTTAAATTAGCTCCTAAAGCGAGTGGTCCTATAGTTAGTCCCCAGGGATTATTCACAACCATTGGTAAGATAATGTTTAAAGGCATAGGGTTGAAAACCGTAGGAAGGGCAACACCATGCAATGTCAGGGCATGACAAGTAGAAGATATAGGTATATGAGAAAAAGCACTAGGAGGTCTACTCCTCGCTCTTCTTTGTGGCGTAAAGGAAATAGAAAAATTCAAATTCTGCAATTCTTGAAAAACTAAATCAGTAGCTCCTTCACGTCTCTGGGACCTCGTATACCTTCTAGACTCCAGCCTGTTTACAAAAATATATCGCTAATGTTTCACCAGAATGAATTCTAAAGCTAATCACAAGATAGCCCTATACATCTCATGATTTTATTTCTGATCTCTTATTTGACTCCCTAGCGGAGTCGCCAAAAATTTGTTAGTTAATAGATTTGCCTTTTATACATTGTATTCTTTAAATCTCTATATGCCCATTAATTAAAAGACAAAGCAACTAATAGTTGGATAATTCTAGAAATAATTATCCTTTGCATATGGGTACAGCTCCCCAACAAAGAATGATTTCCAATCAACTCTAATTTATAGTAATTTTGTTTGCATACTTTTTACCTGAAAGTACTTAAAGGCAGATCAATATTCATTTGTCAGCACACAATGAATATACTCTTAATTAATAACATGAATTCTGTTACGTAGTTCAAAAATTTCAATCATTTATTTTTCAGAGAAAAACGCATTCTATGTGCATTCACATATAATGAGAAGAAAAGTAACAAATTCCTAATTCAAACTAAATCCAGACAGAGATTATCATCCAAATCTATTAAACTCACAGATTTAATAATATAGAATCTATAATAATTTTATTCATAAAAAGTGTTCTTTTCTTTCCCAAAATATCATGAAAAATAGATTTTATCTATTGCATTCCTTTCCCCCAAAAATCTTTCGGACCTGTTTAGAGTCTTTTTCATCCCTTATATAGCCACAACAGGGTTTACAATAAAAGCGAGAAACATGGAAAAACTCACTTTTCCGCCTCGTGAAGTTTGGCAAAATTATCAAATGAAACTATCTTTTCAAATTCCCAGAAAATAGAGCCTATTGTCTAGAAAACATGAAACGGTTTTAAGAAACAAATTCTTTCTTCCAATCAGAATATGCCATAATGAAGTGCTGGATAACAGTATTATGTGGAAGCCCCACGTGTGCTATATGCTTTTACCACACCTCCTTTTCCTTGGTAACCTACACAACCTTATCAGAGTGACTATCCAGATGTCCAAGGCATAGGAAGAGAAGCGACTCAATTTTAGCGATAATAGTTAGGTCATCTGAGACCAAGCCTTTAGCCTCCTTCACATAGTTAATCTTTTTCTCAAAAGATTTTGTTATTGCTTCAACCGTTTCTAGTGTCCCATCACTTTTTAGGCACTTAATTCCAATGCATAGGAGCTCATTTCGCATGCAGGTGGTTAACTCTGCAAGTTGGTCTGCCAATTTCATGAATTCTTCATATGCCTGTTTTATCAAAGAATTCCTCCATTCAATGTTCTTTTGGTAGACATACAAGATGCTATCATCCAGTCCTGGCATTGGTTTTTCAACCAGGAATTTCATAACTCCGTAAGTCCATACTTCTCGCATCTGTGCAACCTTTGTTTCCCATTCCACCTCTTCATTTTTCCAATTACTTATTTTTGTCTCCAATTCTTTCATTACCTGCATTGCCCCATTATGGACTTTATTCAGGTTCCCAAAATACTCAGATCCAGATTTCTGCATCTACTCAAACCACTCCATTACGGTCTCCATTATTAGTCTACATTTCTGTATTTGTTCCAAGGTTTTCTGATTGGTTGGGGACTTTGGATCAAATGACGTAGGCAGTTGTGACAAGGGTTGAGGATTCAGACTATTATTGCCTCAATGTACTCTGCCATTCTGTGCAACATCTCCTTCATTCGATGTCTGTCCCTTTCATCTTTCCAAGTCCTTGTGATAATCTTCTTAGTTGAAGCTTCAAGATGAAGGACATCTTTCACACTAGTAGCAGTCCCTATATTCACCTTTTCAAGGGCAAAAACCTAAACTATAGGATTTTCTATCTTAGCATCTGTCAATGGATGTGCAATTTCTGCCACCCAATTTCCACCATCAATGTCAAAATCAATTTTTGACACAGTCTTTGATTTCTTGGCTTTGGGAGTCTTTCCCAAACACTTACTCACCATATCCTCTATTGGAATGGAGGTAGGGACTATATTTCTCTTCTTACTGCCAAGCATATTATCCAACCAGACTAGGCCTGTGGAAGCTGGAGTCTTTCCAAAATCAGTTCCTACATCTTTTTCATTTCTTATTATTATGGTAGAGTCCACCTAAAAGTTTCCTATTCTTGTTGGTTGGTGTCCTCATCATCTAGATTTTGTTGCTCTAAACCTGGATTATTTTGAATGGCATCCATTTCAAGATCAACCACTACTGTGTCTGGAGGTGAGGGTTTTCTTTTACTCCTAGCTTTAGAGTGGGTAACCCTAACAGGTGTCAATTGCCCTTTGCTTTGTAATGCCTTGCTTTTCTGCTCACCTTTATCCTTTCTGTGAGAATGACCTACATCACATGATTGGATAAATGTATTAGAAACTAGGCTCTTAGAGGATGAAGTTGAACCCCTCTGCTAACTTTTTCTCAATCTGTGTTGCTTACGCCATTTCTCCATTCTTAGTATGACCATGAGGGTTCTAGTCTGAATATCTTCCTCCTCATTTTTCTCCCAATTTATCTCCGAGATTACCTCGGGCTGCCTATCTTCAACAAACCATGAATTAATTAAATCTTTTCCATTATCCACAACATGAGCAGTGTCCATTTCCAGACCATACTCTCTTACTTTTTGCACAGTGAATCTTAGGTGGGCTCTTCTTTGGACTTAATACTCAGCCTCACAGTCTACCTAGAAGTCTTCTAGATTCGGCATATGCTAAAAATGTTTCATAATTGTAAGATGAGCCATTGCAAAGCCTTTAATATCAAAGTTAGTGCGAGGAACACATAGTTTTAAATTGAACTGTTTGAACTCTAGTTCAAGGTTCAAGGCATCTGAAACACTATTGCAAGCATAATATGTTAGTTCAATAGGGAAAGAAACCCCTGTTTGATGCTTTTCTCTGTATTTCTTTTCTATATAGGCAAGCTATCTACTTACTTCCATTAGCACCTGTCTATCGAAGACATACCTTAGCAATTTATAGGGTTCTCCTTCAAAGCCACCAACCCTCAGATAAGTGAATCTAGAAAACTGAATGTAGAAACTGCCATAGGTACTTATAAATTGCATAGCTTCCTCGGTCAATCTTTTATGCATGTCTCCTCTTAATTCAAATAGTATCCTGCCCAGAAAAATATTTTGAACTTAATAATAATTTTCTGCTACCTTTTTCTTGCTGTAAATGTGGATGGTACTCATAAATTTTCATATCATCCTGCCAAATTTCATGGAATAAACCTCTCCATTGGCGTATACAAGCTAAGCAATATATAACATAGGAAGACATATAAAAATTCTTGTTTCCAAAGCAGCTTAAGCACTCATGCATTCTCTCTACAATTAACTCGGCCCAGTCTATATATCTTTTCTCACCAAAAATAACCTGAACAAAGAAATACATCCAATCTTCCCCAGTAATAGGCAATCTGATTTCACTGCACCCTATGTAAGAGAATGATTATATCCCTTACTTCTTGAATCATGTGATCATGGGTTAATGGGCTTGGCAACCTAGAACTCCCTTTTTGGAATTTCAACGGCCAATTCCTGGCAATAACACTTCGGTAATAGGCCCTTTTTTCTAAGAAAAGCCCTTGTGACTTAAAAATAGTCCAGTCCTTATATTGTTCTTTCTCAGGAATTCTCATTATTGTGGCAATGGTCTGCCAACTAATTACCAGAAAACTTTTCCCCTTTACATCCCTAATACACCTCTCGACAGGGTCATATCTACTCATACATTTTAAAACTAATTCTGGACATGATATGGCAGGGGAAAATGCTGTAGCTTCAATTAACCCACTATCTAGAATTTTTTGCATTAAAGGGGTATTGGCAAAATTACGTGTTCTTTCATGAAATTCCTCTAAATTTACTGACAGAAAGAAGGTGTCTCCTATGTCCGGTAGGGAACAAACTAAGCTAGATTTTAGGTCCGGCTGAGGTGGTTTCAGTCTCATCTTTACTCAATAACCAAGAAAAGTGTACAACAAGAAGAAATTACTGAACTAACTGAAATACTGAACAACACTTTTCAATTTATGCAATTTAACAGGGAGGAAAGAAGAACTTTGAGCTCACCTTTCATGCAGAACCGAAAATTCACACAAAGTTGAGAAAAGAAACTACCGCCGCCGCTATTCCCCTACTGACTGATTTGAACAAACAATAGAGGCCAATAACTTATTTTCAAAGAAACAGACTCATACCATAACCTGAAATGTTGGCTCCACGACTCTATGATTCCTGCATGCATGATTATCCATGCCAATTGTGCCGAAAGGATTTGATCCTGACACCTTATTAATTCCCGCATACCTTCTCCTCCATGCCAATTGTGCCGAAAGGATTTGATCCTGACACATTATCAATTCCTGCTTACCTTCTCCCTTCATATCTTTTCTCATCATGATTATCTCTAGTACGGATGTCATTATCATTCATTACCTTTGAGGTTCATCTTTCAAATCCAGAATATTTATTTATATGCTAATACTTCATTGCTTTGTCTTCAAAATTATCTATCTTCAAACTTTGAACCCTGAACCATTAAAAAAAAGTAGTTCGGAGGTTCAAGTTGAAGACTGCACTAGAGAACAAAACATTCAGTCAAACAAGGACTCACACTTTACGAACATGACTCACAAGGACTTAATACAACATGTTTGAACCTTGAATGCTAAACCTCCTTTTAAAAGGTTCAAAGGTTCAAGTTTAACAACTATTACAAAGTTTATTGACGCCCTATTGAACACAAAGCCATTACTTCATAAACCGACTTTGAACTTTGAACCACTTTTTGAAAGGTTCAAGTTCAAGAAAGACCAGAAAATGAAAAATTTCTTTGGATGCCAAAAATTTAAAGGAGCAGACTAACAAGTCTGACATGCATTATCAGAGATATTATTCATTCTAACACTAATGAGTGGTACTACTACGCAGGGGGAGTAATCAGCTTTGAGATTTAGAGGTTTATATTCTTGCTTTGATATTTTTGTCATATTTCTAGCATTAATGTCAAAGGGGGAGTGATAGTGATGTGAAAAATAAATACAAAACTTTACAATGATATTATTCACAGGGGGAGATTTATTGATATTCAGGAGATTATTGGTTGTCTTCCACAAGAGGAGACTTGTTTTGCATTTCTTGGTACTTAGATGTTTTTCACATCTAGTGTTTCCATAAATGCCAAAGCAAGATATTATTGGCAATATGGATGAATTGATTATGTGTTGCATTGATGTTTTGTCATTGATGTCACCACTACCTATTATGGTTGGTTATCAGGAGATAGATTTTGGTTACTGGCAGAAGATCTAGTGTTATCGACAGAAGGTACTATCTATTGGACACTTCCGGCATGTTTGGATCAATGAAGTATGATTGATTTTATGTGTTACATGTTCCTCGAGTATTTTTTGGTTATTTTGTATTGACTTGGTGATCGGATGTTATCATACACTCTTGTAAACCCTTATCGAGATGGGTTTAAGGTTTTATCGACAAAGCTTTCATTGAGAATCTTGGATAGAATGCTAAGTGGTGTTGGTGCGGCTTCTAGATGGATTTTAGGATGCTGAAGATGTTCTTTGATCATTCCTCAACTGATTCAAGACATGTCTTTGGCATGGTGGACCTAGATTAGGTCTTGTACCTATCTAGGTTATGGACTGGTATCATGTTAATGCGTTCTCTACATGTTACCACGATGATTTATGGATTGGTTATTGTTGTTTTGGTCTAAATCTGACATGACATATCATTGTAATATGGATGTATGTAATGATCTTATTGTAATATCTTTTAGGTGGCCGACCTAATTGGTTTATGCCTTAGGGTTGGTATAAATTGATGTAAGATCTCATTCTAGATCATGTTCATGGTCATGGAATGTAATATCATATGCGAAGGACATTTGGATGATCATAGGTGATCAAATTGGGTTTAAGGAAGAGCTAAAAGGCCTCTGGTATTGAGCTTAACAAGGACTGTAATCAGGCATAATTGATGTTATCTCTGGCAGTTCATTATTCTAGATTGTTGTCCATTTATCTTGAGGTGGTTATAACCTCTCTGTAGTCAGGGAGACTCTTTTGTAATGAATTGTACGCTCTAGGGAGTGTGCCTTCCTACATGTGCAGGGCCCTCATTATATCACATACTTTCCACAGAAGTATCATCTGACTGTGGGTAGGCTTCCCACCATGGTTTTTCCCTTTCTGGGTTTTCCACGTACAAATCATCATGTTATGTGGTATGGTTGCATTGTATTAATTCTTTGTTTAATTCTTAAGTTTTAATGCTTACCGGTATCAGTTTCTGCTATTCTGGTATTCAATGTTTATGTGATCTGGTTAAAGGTTATTAAGTGGTTTAATTGATATAATATGTTAACAGTTGATTCACCCCCTCCCCCCCCCTCAATTCTTCACTGGTTATCCTAACAATGTCCCCCTATGGATGACAAGCAATGATCTCCTGCATATAGCTCCGAATATCAATATCTCTCCCTTTGTGAATAATATTTCTCCCCCTTTGACATTTACTTTTGTACATCGATATCGGTCCCCCTTTGACATCAATGCTAGAAATCTAACAAAAATATCAAAGAAAAAACATAAGCCTCTGTTTATCAAAGCTAACTACTTCCCTTGAGCAGTAGCATCCTACATCATTGCCAAAATGAGTAGTATCTTTGATAATGCATGTCGGATTGATGCCAAACTGCATCAACCAAGTCTCTACCGGAGGGGCATAAACTCCCAATCTGTCTCTCAAGTACTCAAATGATTCCTTAGATAAAATTTTAGTGAAAATATTTGCAATTTATTCTTTAGTGTTCACATAAACCAGTCTAACTTCATTTGTTTCCACCTTCTCCTTCAAAAATTTATACTTGATAGATCTGTGCTTTGTCTTAGAATGAAATACCGGATTCTTTGATATATCAGTAGTAGCAAAGTTATCACAATGAATAACTACTGGTGCATCACAATCCACCTTTATATCCTTCAACATTTTCTTCATCCATAAAACTTGTGTACAATTAGTAGCAGTAACAACATACTCATCTTCAACAATAGATAAAGAATTACATGACTGTTTCTTGTTGATCCATGAAACCAACTTCTTTCCAAGAAAGAAAGCTCCATCGGAAGTACTTTTCCGGTCATCAACATCTCTAGCCCAATCATCATCTGTATATGCACATAAAGTAAAGTTATCATCCTTAGGGTACCACAAGCCTTATTATGATGTACCTTGCAAGTATCTAAAAATCCTTTTCACCACCATCTCATGATTTTCTCTAGGATCACTCTGAAATATTGAAAAAATACAAACAACACTCATAATGTCAGGCCTAGTCTTAGTTAAATAGAGAAGACCTCCAATCATAGATTTGTATCTTGTAGGATTTACCAGTGCATAAACATCTTTTCTTGTCAATTTCTCACTTGTAACCATAGGTGTACTTACCGATTTATAATCTTCCATACCAAATTTCTTCAACACTTCCTTAGCATATTTAGTTTGAAAGATAAAAATACCTTTTTCAGTCTGAGTAATCTGCAAACCTAAGAAAAATTTCATCTCACCAATCATAGACATCTCAAATTCTTTCTCCATATTCTTAGAAAATTCTATGCATAACTTATCTTCACCTCCAAAAATAATGTCATCAATAAATACTTCAACAATCAGTATATCATCATCAATTATTTTATAATATAAATTACTGTCAGCACTGGGCCCTTAGTAAAATGAAGCTTCAAAAGATATTTATCCAACCTTGTATACCAAGCTCTAGGTGCTTGTTTCAATCCATATAAATCTTTCCTTAACTTGCAAACCATATATGTATCATCTGATAGTGAAAAACCATCAGGTTGCTCAATATAAACTTCCTCATCAAGATCCTGATTAAAAAATGCACATTTGACATCCATTTGATAAACCTTGTAGTTTTTATAAGCAACATAAGCAAGAAATAATCTTACAGCTTAAATCATAGCTACAGGTGCAAAAGTTTCTCCATAATCAATTCCTTCCTTCTGAGAATATCCTTTACAAACCAATCTAGCCTTATTCCTTATAACTTGACCATCTTCATTCAATTTATTCCTAATAACCCATTTAATTCCAATAACATTTTTATTTTTAGGTCGGGGGTGTTATTTTTCTCAATCTGATCTAATTCTTCTTCCATAGCTTTTAACCAATGTTCATCTTTACATGTCTCAATTACTGATATCGGTTCAACTTGTGAAATTAAACATACCTCATTAGTTTTTAGTCTTCTTCTTGTCATCACTCTATTTCCTTTATCCCCAATGATTTGATCTTCGGAATGATTTAATCTCACATACCTACGAGTCTTCTAACTCTCTATTCCTCTTCCCTGTTCTAAAGTTACTGTAGAATTCTTTGATGTTTCTGGAGTAACTAGTTCAACTTTCTATTTCGGTAAAGGTGCTACCGGTTTAGATATAATCATTTCCACTGTCGGTTCCTTCTCATAAAGTCTGATTTGACTTTTGTTCAGTTCATCTACTTTGACATTAGCACTCTCCACAATTCTCTGCAATCTCTTGTTATAACATCTTTATCAAAAACATCTATATGCTTTGCATTCATTGGAATAACCAAGAAATATGCCTTCATCACATCTAGGATCAAATTTCCAATAGTATCATCTCTCTTGATATAACATTAACTACCCAAAATTTTGAAATACTTAACTGTAAGTGTATTGCCAAACCATAATTCATAAGGCAACTTACTAGTTTCTCCTTTGATATGTAAGTTATGTTGAATGTATAAACTGTTGTACTCACTACTTCTCTCCAGTAGATATAAGGTAGATTAGCTTCCATCATCATGTTACTATTTACTAAGTGGTCATTAGTTTTATGTTCAAAGTCATCCTATATACCCTAGTTGGTTAATACTACAGAAAGATTTAGTCGGTAAGCAGTAAGGGTGTCGGTTACAGAAGAAAGGCTAGTCACCGAGGTGATATATACCAAGCTGTCTACTGAGTAAATTACCTATGTACACCGAGTAGAAAAGAAGGTACACAAAGTTAATTTGAACCAAGTGGAAACATGTTACTAGAATCAATGAACCTAGACACATATGTGGAAACATGTTACAAGATTTGAGAACAAGGAACCGTTATTTCATAGGGAATTGCACTTGAAGATTTTGTATGATTTTGAGGAAGTTTATCCAATGAAATAATTTCTATGTTTATTCATTTGATAAAACATGTTTGTATAATCGATGTATGAACAAGATCTCCGCCTTACAGATGTATATAAAAAGTGATTTGAGTATCTAACAAAATATGGTGAGTTGAAGATAAAATCTTGTGAAAAGATAAGATGTGATGATTGAGCAGAGGTATTCAGAGGTCACCGAGAAGATTTTCAGAAAATAGTTTAAGGGATAGAGAATACAGAAGAGGTCACCGAGTTGATCTATCAATTACCGAGGTATTCTATGAGCATGGTAATTTCATATTGAGCACATAGAGTCTGCTATAAAATTTCAGATGTAAAGTTACAAATATTTTGTAAAAGATTTTGAGTTGTGTTAGAAACCTTTAACAAGGTAAAAGACTCTAACAAGGTTTGTAAATTGTAAAGCTCTAACCAGGTACAACATTTTGTAAAAGTGTTTGTTAAAATCCTTTAGCAAGGTAGATCTAAAGATCTTGATACTCCTAACAGAGTAAGCTATCAGAAATAGCTAAACATGTAGCTCTAACCAAGCAACCTTTATTATTGTAGTAGTGAAGTTGTGGGTGCCATCCCCACCGCATTTTTTCTCTCTAACCAAGAGTTTCTATGTAACCAAAATCTTTGTGTTGTGGAGTGAAATGTGTATGGATGTAATTTCTATGATTGTGTTTTGGCTTTAAATATTATGAGATCAACTATATACAATTTATGTTTATCAGTAATATTGTTTTTAAAGAAAAGTTTTGAAGTACTGATTCACCCCTCCCCTCTCAGTATATTAGCTTTCATTGTTGAACCTAACAATTGGTATCAGAGCTATACTCTTGGAAAAGGGTTTTACAGCCTAAAGAGAAAGATCTCATCAATGGAAGGCTATAAACAATCACATAGAACTGTGAATCTCCAAGAAGAATTGGATCATGCTAATCAAGTGATTGTAGACATGCAGAGACAAATGCAAAAATCACTAAAAGTAAGAAGAAGATTGTTTGATGAATTACAGGACTCATAAGAGTTGGTGGAACAAATTGAGACATCATCTGAGAATAGCATATTAGAAGAGTCTGAAGAAATGATTATAGAATTGAAAGAAAAGAACAAAGCACTGAATGATCAGCTTAAAGCAATGAGAAGGGAACATGAGTATTTCAGCACACAGATGACTGAAAATCTTGATGCATTGAGAATAGCTAAAGATAACATAAAAGGTATAGAAAGAGAAAAACAACAGCTGGAAGCATTGGTATCTAAAAAGAATAAATGAAATCACAAGGATGACTAGAATTCAACATAATCTATTTGATCAATTGGGTCATGCATATCATGAAGCAACTCTGAAAGAAAATGAGACCCAAGCATTGAAACTTGAATTATCAAGATTGACTGATGAACTTGAAGCAGAAAAGAAGTCAAAAGAAACACTAAAGAAAAGTTATGAAGCGTCAAGAATGTTGGATGAGCAACTAAACACAAGATCACCCAATAAATCTACCAGACTCATTTACAAAAGAAACAACTCTACCGACAAAGCAATCAACACCACCAAGAAAGGAAAATCATCAAGGAAGGCTGGAAACAAAGATAAGTTGAAATATAACAAGCCTATTTGCAACTACTGTAGAAAACAAGGACATACTGCCAACATGTGTCGAATCAGAAAAGGTAAGCTACCAAATGTCACTAGGTCTAATAGTTATTGTTACAATTGCAATAAGTATGGTCACAAATCTAAACAATGTAGAACAAAGTCTGTCACCAATTATCAGAAGGCAAAATTCAAGGGATTTTGCAAAAACTGCAATAGATATGGACACAATACCGAGAAGTGGTGGTTTAAGAAGAAAAACTACATGTGGTCTCCACACCGAGCAAATGATAGAAGCTACCAAACTCATAGAGATCTCAATTGACAATATACTGTAGTACCATGGGATTACAATACAAGAATATGGTGTGAATGATGTGGAAGGTATGGACATATAAGTGCAAATTTTATGATAATGTTTGGAATGAACAATCAGAGATCATGGAGAAATCCTGGAATGGCATGATTTCATTGTCATAAAGTTGGACACTTGGCTAAAGATTGTAGAGATCAACCCAGAGGAGATACTAAAGAGATAAGAATCAAATTACAGAAAATCTGGAAAATGAAGGAAAATGAATCAAATAATGAAGAAAGCACCTTACCTACCGAGTTAGGTGCATCTACTTCCAATTAATCAATAAAGGTATGAAGGGATTGTGCCTTCACAAGGTTAGATCTTAATAGTTCCTATTTTAATCATGGAAATAACTCCAAAATCTACATAGCTAAGATGTATTAACATTTCTGAAATTGTATCTAGTCCTATGATTTACCAGTGAAGTTGGTAAATATAGTAAACCTGTCTAGTCGGTAAAAGAATTTAAGCAAGTTAGTCGATAAAGTGTAAACAAGTGCATTTAATGCTTATCTTACCTAACCGCACGAAGCCTGATAAGGTAAAGGGTGTATTTAAAGTTCTTTGTGCAGTCATTTTACACTTACCAGTTTTCAAAGAGCAGAGCTAAGAAAATCAAAGGTGATCAAACATTTCAAAGAGAATTCAAGGTATTTTCACACAATCTTAAATGCATTTTCAAGCAAGTTAACCGATCAATATCAGTTGTGAATATTTGCAATATATTTACTAAGTCAAAAGCATTTTTTGGTTAGTTGAAACCCTAAGCTATTTTATTAGTAGAAATCCAAAGTTTGAAATGGCTCCCAAGATGCAAAAACCAGTTGTAGTTGAGACTATTGAGAAGCCCTCGCTGAAGTATTCCTTACCTCCCAAAGTGGCATATGAGCTCGGTGAGAAAACTGCATTTTCTCTTATTCTAAATAGGGTTCTATTGGTTGAAGATGTCAGATTTTATACTAAGTGCCATGTAGAAGAGCTAGGTCATACCAAAATTAAGGACATGTATGATGAACTTTGCACCGATGGAATCCTGGATAGTAAGTATGAGCATATCAAGGTTAAGGGATTGACCGAAGCCCTAACCTATCCTTGATTTTTCAAACCCCAATGGGTCAAATTTGTTTTGAGCAGAGTGCATGATGAATTTATGTGGTTAGAAGACCAACCATTCAAGATCACCAAGGATATTATTCACATAATCACCGGATACCCTATATACGACCATGACCGAGCACAGAAGATGATTTCACAGAAGGAACTGATAACCTTAACCGGAGTTGAGTCTGATTGCAGAGGTCTTAAGTTGAATAATGTAATAGATATAGAACTAAAGTTTGCAATTAGAGTCATCGGTTATTGTTTCTTTCAGTTGGTGAGAGAGAACAGTGTACCATGTGCAACTATGGATTTGGCCTATAAATTTGTGAAAAAGGGTATGAAAATTGATCTATGTGAAGTATTGTTGAAGAATCTTATTGAGAATCTCAACACAATAAGGAAACCTAAGAAGAATAACTCTGCTAACACACTAAAGTTTGGGTCACTCTTAGTGTGCATGTTCTTCTATTTTTAGAAGTTCTTTCCCTCAGTCGGTAACATTGTTTGGGAACTACACCAACCGATCACCCATCAGATAAATGATTTTATCAATCAGCTAGGTGATAACTTCAATGACATAATGGATGACTACCTTAATAAATTTCAGGAAAAGATGCATAACAGGTACAGGATCCCACCTCAGCTAGTGGAGAAATATAAGGATACTATATGTTTTGAAGTGGACACCAACTATTGTTATGTCAATGCAGTAGAACCCAAAACTCAATCTTTACCGCCTATGGGTTATGAGATTGATTTTGAGATCACTCAATAGCAGATAGATGCCTTTTTGATAGTTCCAAGGCACTCGGCCGAGATTGATATGGTACCTATGAAGAGGTAAAAGAGAAGGTTAAAATGAGCATAGTTGTACCAAAGGCTACTAGAAAAGCCACTAAAATGATAAAAGAATTAACTGAGAAATTTGGAGAAGGTTCTACCTCCACACCTACTAAGCCAATAGGTAGGAAGGATGATCAACTTTCAATTGAGGAAGAATCTAAAGCTCAGGAAGCAACCATCACTCTGAGCACGGAGTTACCAAAGGGCAAAATATTGAAAAGGAAGAAACAAGATACATCTAAGGTATCACTGACTCCACCAGTGAAACGACCTAACACTAGATCATCTGCAGTGTCACCCGGTAAGAGGCAGAAAAATGTTGAATTGCCTAAATTTATAAAGACTTATAGAAAGTTGACCAGGAGACTCATTTTGAATAAGGAGTCAAGTGACACAGAATCTAAAGACAAAAATAAATTTCAGATTGTTAAAAGCAAAAAGGAAGATGTACACAGTGTTGACAACTTTTGTGCCAAATTGAAACAATATGGAGGATTCGGGTCAATTAGGTATGTTAAATATGACTCCCAGACAAAAGAAGAAAAGAGACAAATAGAAGAGTCGGTTGTATGTACACTTCTCAAATTCTGAGTAGTTCCATTGGAAGTAAATAACTTTCTTCCAAATGCATTATACTCTCACATTGACAACAGATGGAAATATGCTATGGACTCGGAGAAATAGATAAGAGAAAGAGTTTTAGTACATCTCTTTCCATACATGTTGGTAGATGATCTTAGAAATCATTTGAAAAACTACCAGACAAATTTTCAAGTGAAGCATAGAGCCTTGAAAATGGTGAATGGACTTTATCTTGAAGCTGAAAAGGAAACCAAAGAAAAATGGCAAGAAATCTTCAGAATTCAGACTGAAGAACCTCAAGGTGAAGTAGAAATAGTTGACATTACCGAGCAAGATCCTACTTCAACTATTCAACAAGATGAGGATGTCATGGACACTGAGGTACAGGAAGGAGAAATGATAGAAGGAAATGCCCATGCCAAACAAGTAACTAGTGAATTAGTCTTGGAATAGGTTAAGTCCTATCCTCCGGTAACTCAACAAGTGACAACCGAGATACCTCAGGACACAGAAAAAGGCAAAGAGGATCATAAGGATACACAAGGTGAATCTACCTCTCAGGCCACAAGCGAGAAAACTTCTCAAGCTCCTGCAAGCACTGAAACTACTACCACTGAGACCCCAAGTAAGGAATCACTGAAGGCTACAATAGAGGCTATAGAAATTGATAAAAGTGTTGCTCACATCGAGCAACATACTGAGGAAGATCAAGCCTTCAAATCCATTGTACTCATTCAACCGGTGAAGGCATCATCATCAAAGGAGAAGAAAGAAAAGAAGCATAGTTTCAAGATAGATCTGTCAAAGCCTATTGTGCTACCAAATGTTGACATTTCCAAACTCAAAGGACAAGCACTTATTGAATTTGGTGAGTTGTGCAAAGCCAAAGCAGAACAAGAAAAACAGATAGCCATTCAAAAGAAGAACTGAGTACTTCAAAAGGTTAAAGAATTATTGGCATACATGCTACCTGAAGCTACTGTAAGTAAAGATGCAGCCATCCATATGCAATTGGATGAACTACTCACTCAATTGGAAACATCAGGAATAGAGGCATCAAAATACCTTAGCAAATTAAAAGACAAAGAGCTAACCGCCAAAATGATTGAATAAGTGCAGAAAGCCATTGCTATAGGTAAAATCAAGCTTGTTGGATTCATTGCTGAGTTGTCCCCTCAACTCAAGCACATTATTTATTTATTCCAGATATTATGTACATTTTCATTATTTATTAAGGATATCAAGCAGAAGACCAAAGCCATTGAAAAAGAGATTATCGATCTCTCAAATAAATTGACGATCGAGATAGATTCTACTCAAAAAATTTATACCAAGCTACAAACTTTTATGGCTCAACAGTTAGAACTTAGGAATGAAGAGCACAAAATAAGGATGGATATTATGACTCTTCAGACATTATTTATTCCCCATCTGTCATCAGTACAAGAGCAGATCAACTGAGCTACCCAACTATCCACACAAGCAGAGGGAAGCACTTTAGATGGTTCGATTTCATTGTTAGCTGATATTAATGCTCAGAATTCTTTAATGGAAAGTGTCAAGAGTGTACTTACCAACGCTCTCAATGATGCTCATACTAAGTATAAATCTATTTTTGATTAGTTGCCCCCACTAAATGGTAACTAGTTTTGATGTTTGTCAAAAAGGGGGAGTGTACCGAGTATATACAGAGTATCCGAGTGTACAGATGAAATTGTCAGGGGGAGCATGGAACATCAGGGGCATGCAAATCATTTTTTTTTCAACATATTGATAAGGGGAGTATGTATTCAAAGTATATATTTGAACGAATGTATATACTGTCATTTCAGTCACATTTTGTCAGTATATAGATTTTGTGTTATGACTTTGAAAGGAGTTTTGTCAAACATACCAAACTAATGTCAAAAGGGGAGATTGTTACTATTTACTAAGTTTTCATTAGTTTTATGTTCAAAGTCATCCTATATACCCTATTTGGTTAATACTACAAAAAGATTCAGTCGGTAAGCACTAAGGGTGTCGGTTACAGAAGAAAGGCTAGTCACCAAGATGCTATATACCGAGCTGTCTACCAAGTAAATTTCCTATGTCCACTGAGTAGCAAAGAAGGTACACTGAGTTAATCTAAACCAAGTGGAAACATGTTACTAGATTCAATGAACTTGGACACATATGTGGAAACATGTTACAAGATTCGAGAACAGGGAACCATTATTTCATAGGGAATTGCACTTGAAGATTTTGTATGATTTTGAGGAAGTTTATCCAATGAAATAATTTATATGTTTATTCATTCAATAAAACATGTTTATATAATCGATGTATGAACAAGATCACGACCTTAGAGATCTATATAATGAGTGATTTGAGTATCTAACAAAATATGGTGAGTTGAAGATAAAATCTTGTGAAAAGATAAGATGTGATGATTGAATAGAGGTATTCAGAGGTCACCGAGAAGATTTTCAGAAAATAGTTTAAGGGACAAAGAATACAGAAGAGGTCACTGAGTTGATCTATCAATTACCGAGGTATGCTATGAGCATGGTAATTTCATATTGAGCACACAGAGTCTGCTATAACATTTCAAATGTAAAGTTGTAGATATTTTGTAAAAGATTTTGATTGAACTATTTTGAGTTGTGTTAGAAACCTTTAACAAGGTAAAAGACTCTAACAAGGTCTATAAATTGTAAAGCCTCTAACTAGGTACAACATTTTGTAAAAGAGTTTTTAAAAATCCTTTAGCAAGGTAGATCTAAAGATCTTGATACTCCTAACAGGGTAAGCTATTAGAAGTAGCTAAACATGTAGCTCTAATCGAGCAACCTTTATTATTGTAGTAGTGAAGTTTTGGGTGCCATACCCACCACAGTTTTTCTCTCTAACCAAGAGTTTCTGCATAACCAAAATCTTTGTGTTATGGAGTGAAATGTGTATGGATGTAATTTCTATGATTGTGTTCTGGCTTTATATATTATGAGATCAACTATATATAGTTTATGTTTATCAATAAGATTGTTTTTAAAGAAAAGTTTTGAAGTACTAATTCACCCCTCCCCTCTCAGTACATTAGCTTTCATTGTTGAACCTAACACATCATTTTTCTAGCAGCATCCAAGATAGTTTTGTTTTTCCTTTCCACAACTCCATTCAGCTGAGGTGTTTGGGGAGCAAAAAATTGCCTTCTTATACCATGATTGTCACAAAAGTTATTAAACTCACTGGATGTGAATTCTCCACCATGATCTGATCTCAAACATTTAATCTTCAATCCTGTCTCAATTTCCACTTTTGCCTTAAAGATTTTAAACTTTTCAAATACTTTAGATTTTTCTCTCAAAAAAGTAACCCACATCATTTTAGAATAATCATTAATGATTAGCATGAAATATATATCACCATGAAAACTTTTAACTCTAGCAGGGCCACACAAATTAGTATGAATAAGATCAAGAACATCATTTTATTTATCTTGTATACTCCTAAAAGAGATTTTGACCTATTTACCCATTTGAAATTCCTTACATACCAGATTATAGGGCTTCATAACCTTAGGTATATCCCTAACTGTCTTAGTTGAATTGATGTTTACAATGCAATCAAAATTCACATGAAACGACATTTTATACGATAGCCAACTTTCATCAATCTGTGTAATCAAACATGTCTTCTCACCGGAGTTCCAATGAAATATGTTACCTTTTGTCTATGTATCGGTTGCAATCTCCAAGCCAAATCTGTTAATGATTTTGCATTTTCAATCCTTGAACTGTAATTGAAATCCCTTATCTACCAATTGTCCTACGCTCAAAAGATTATGCTTCAAACCTTCAACATAATAAACATTGTCAGTATTGTTCTTACCATCCAATGATATAGTTCCTTTTCCTTTGATCATACACGCCTTGTCATCTCCAAATCTAACTAGTCCACCATCAAATTCTTGCAAAGACAGAAACTTTCCTTTATCTTTAGTCATATGATGTGAACAACCACTGTCAATTACCGATTCATCCTTGTCATCAATTTTAGTAGCAAGTGCCTTCTCTTCAAGTACATTCTCTTCCACTGTCAGATCATCTTCCTTGATAGATAGGAACACCCATTCCTTCCCATTATCGGATCCACTAGCAGATTCTTATGTCAGTTCATCATCTGAATCAATAATGACTTCCTCATCTTCTATGTAGCATGATTTGTCTCTGTTTTTCTTGTATTTATACTTGTTCTGATATCCAGGGTTAGTCTTAAATGATCTTTTAACTCTTTCTTCAAATCTTGAATTCCTTTCAGGACATCTAGATGCAAAATAACCAATTTTATTACATGCAAAATATTTAAAAGGTTCTTTTCCTTCATACTTACTTCCTACCGGTCCTTTTAGTACTCTTCTAGCAAATAGTGCCTCAATTTTCTTAAACTCATCATCTTCTCTCTTCATATCTTCTAACTCCTTTGTATATAAAGCTTTCCAGTCTTGCTTACTAGTTGTAGATGATGCATGAAAAGTGGGTTCAGTCTTCATAGCTCTATAAGGTCCAAATTCCTCAAGCTCAAAAGAAGATAGTTTCCCAGCCCAAGTATCTCTGTTGACAGATGTATTATCCACTATTATCAATTCATTAATAGTAGTAGCCTTCATTTTGTAAGCCGATGGTAGGGCTCTTAGGACTTTAGAAGTAATTTCATCTTCACTCAGAGTTCCACCACACCATTGAATTCACATAACAATCTCATTTACCCTTTCCATGAATGCAGTAATCCTTTCATATTCTTCCATCTTTAGGTTTTCATATCTCACCTAGTAACAATTAAGTTTAGCAATATTCAATGTAGGGTCACCTTCATTTAGAGTCTCCATCTTATCCCATATAGTCTTTCCAAATGATTTGTCTGTTAATCCCATTATTTACTGACTAGAAAGTGCACACAAGAGGGCTTATCTTTCTCTACAATCATTCTCAAGCTCCTTGTCCAGGTTTGTCGGAGGAGGATTGCCAGATCCCAGATTATAGGGTGTGACACCATTTTGTGTGATCTCCCAAATCTCCTTGCCAAGACATCTTAGATGAGTCTCCATTTGAATCTTCCATATTGTGTAATTTTTTCTATCAAGCCTTAGAATATCCCTTCAAAAGATAGCTCGAGAAGAACTGGATGAACTTGAACTGTTAGTTGTCATAGGATCTTCCTCAAGCAGTTAATATTTCTGTAGAGAGGACCAAAGCTTTGATACCAATTGTTAGATAGTTCAGATAACCGGAAGACAACTGAGAGGGGGGGTGAATCAGTTGTCTCATATTATAGGAGCATTCAACAATTAGAACTTTAATACCAGAACCCAAAACATTAATATAAGAATAGAAGTTAATCCAATTAAGCATAAACAACAATCACAAAATAAAATCCATCTACACAACACCAAGATTTGTACATGGAAAACCCGATAAAGGTAAAATCCATGGTGGAAAGCCTACCCACAGTCAGATAATACTTCTACAATAAATATGTGAATTACAATGAAGGTGCCTGCACTTGCAGGAATGCCAACAACCTAGAGCACACTGCTCATCACAAAAGGAGCCTCCTTGACTACATATAAATCCAGACAACAATCTAGAGAAGTGTTGAATTGCAAAAGATAACATCTCCTATGCCAGAGTACAATTCTTCTTAAGCTCAATACCCGAGGACTAAATCCTCTTACATAAACCCAATTCGATCTCCAATGATTGATCAACTCCTCTGCCTAAATGATATTACATTATTCGCACATTACATTCCTTGACCATGACCTCTTACATTAACCACGATGATCTACAATGAGATCTTACATCTTATTTATACAAACCCTCAACCATAAACAATAAGGTCGGCATGATACAATAAACAAATTACATAATTACAAACCATGTCGGCCTTAGACCAAACAAGTAATATCAACACATAAGACATCCCAGAAATACATCAATATGTCCTTTCCACACATTACATTAAAGTCGGTCCATAAACTAGATCAATCAGGACCAAGTATAGGTCCACACACTTCAATAATGATCTCCAAATGCTATCTCAAACATGATAACAAACAACATCCTGAAACTCCATCAAAAACTACACCAACACCACTTACGTAACTCATCAAAGATCTCCACTAAAAGCTATGTCAGTGAAACCCTCATCGGAACCATAAACCAATCTTCAAAGCAAGCAAGATAGCATCCAATCACTAGACCAAAACCAATTGACCAAATATGGGTTTGAGTATCATGAACAAGACAATTCCATCACCAGATTATATTGGAGCCTACCGAATCATGTCGGATCCAAGTTAACCAGAAACCACTCATCCTACCGGGATGAGAAGGCTATGGGTAAAGCATCCAAATAACTAGTGTTGACATCAATGACAAAACATAAATGCAATACATAATCAATTCCACCAAATGGCCAACAGATCCACTATGGCCGAAGCAAGGAACCTGAGAATGGCCCTTGATGATTATGAGTCAGCTTCTGGTCAGATGGTGAATAGGTAGAAAAGTTCCTTATTTTTCTTCAACACACCGAAGCCTAGGCAAAATAAAATGACCAAAATTATTCAATGCAGAATTGAAGCTCTACCCTCTATTTATCTGGTTCTACCTCTAGGTCTTAAGCCCCTTGACTCCTTTTGGAATGCATTGGTTGACATATTTAGTTAAAAGATAGCTAGTTGGAAGGGTTCTCTTCTCAATCAAGTAGGTAAGATTAAACTTCTTAAGGCTACACTCCAAAATTTCCCAATCTATTCTTTGAGTCTCTTTAAAATCTCAACTAAATACGCAGAGGTCATTGAAAAAATTAAAACAAAAACTTTTTATGGCCCAGATTGGAGGAAAGGTAAAGAATGCTGCTTATTAGTTGGGATTCGGTCTGTAGACCTAAAGATTCTAGAGGTTTGGGTCTCAGGAAAATTAGAACCATGAACAGGGCTCTCCTTACAAAGAAAATTGGGAGAACCTTTTCTTCTAATAGTGAATGGAATAGAATCTTAAAAAGAAAATATTTGGCCAATAATGGATCTCTTAAATCCTTTCTTGAGTCCACTAATTTGCCACGTGGGTCAGATCTCTAGAATGATATGGTAAGAGGAAGGAAAATTATTGAGATAGGTACAGGCTGGAGTATTAGAGATGGGAATCAAGATAGGTTTTGGGAAGATAAATGGATTATGAAGGAGCCCTTAAATTCTTATGAGAGCTTCTCGACATGGGTCTATACCTACAAAAATTTATTTGGATTTTAGGTCAAGGATTATTGGAGGAATGGTGGGTGGGTGTATCTCTACTAGGTCAACATGGACCTTTCTCCTATTCAATCCACTTTGTTGGTTGTTAAAATTGGGTTGAGTCAATAGGGGGACCATTTCGTCTGGAGGCCAAACCCCTCAAGCTGCTTCTCAGTGTCTTCAATTGTCTCTATGATATCCTTTTCTTCCACCCCTCCCCATGTATGGGCTAAATATTAAATCAAAAACCTTATTCCTAAGATCAATATCTTCTTTTGGATTTCTCTTCAGAATAAAGTGTTGATAGTTAACAATCTTTGTAAATCGGGCTTTCAAATCCCCAACCGATGTTACTTATGCAATGAGGTGGTGGAATTGGCTAATCATATCTTCTTCCATTGTTCGTATGTGGCTTCTATCTGGGGAAGAGTTACATTGTTCTCTAGAATTTATCTTGGGTCTTTCCTGGATCGTTAGAAGACCTGTTTGTCCAATGGTATGCTCCCTCTTTAAATCACACTATTCATAGATTGTGGTCTTTTACCTCCCCCCATGTTGTCTGGGGAGTGTGGAAAGAACAAAATAAGAGATTATTCATGAATAAGTAGGATCCAGAGAATATTGTGTTTGAAAGAATATACAGATTAATCATGGAGAATGTGAACAACATACCTTCTAATGAGAATAAAATAGAGATAGTTGTTTGTACTTCCTATGATCTTAATATGGTGAGAGAGTGGCATATCAAAGGGGATATCTCTAAGGCTGCTAGACAAGGAATAATGGATTGTGAAGGTGTTAGTTGGATTCATTCCCCTAGAGGATGGATAAAAGCTAATTTTGATGGGGCAGCCGAGGGCAATCCTTGGCCTGCTGGGAGTGGGGTGGTGTTAAGAGATCACCATGGTAACTTTGTTTTGGTTGTGGCACTCCACTTGGACTCTCACTCTAGTCACATAGTAGAAGCCATAGGAGCATTCCAGGTCATTGATCTTGCTAGAAAATTGAACATCAAACATATATGGATTGAGGGAGACTCAAAAAACATTATCGAATGCCTTCTATAAAATTCCCCCACTCATGGACCATTAAAAGTTGGATCGATGAAGCCAAATACCTTCTTTCAAACTTTGAAAATGTTAAAATTTCCCATGCATTTAGGGAAGAAAATGCAATGAATGATTATTTTGCCAATGAAGGATTCAAGCTCACTGGTTAGCGGATGTCGCACTCCTATAATAATTTAGATGTGGATGTTAAAGCTTTATTTGGCTATAATGTTATGCATGGAAAATTTGTTATTTCAAATAATGATTAAGTGGATCAGAGAAGGGTATTCTTTCATCATTGGTTACATTTACAGTGCCTTAATTACCTTTACAAGTTGTGAGGAGTGACACATTTTTTGGGTGCCTTCGTTCTATTGTAGGATTTTTGCTAAGTTTCTGCTCTGCTATTGCGAACAGAGAAGTCTCTGAAAGAATGGGGGGTAAAAGGAAGAGGGTGGAGCCTAAAAGTTGTGAAAATCACTAGAAAAACCAAAAGGTATGAAGGAAAATTGATAGAGGAGGTTTGAAAGCTTTCCTTAAGAAACTTCATGGTGCTAACCCTGACATTGTGAAGTATTTTGTCAAAAATTGGAAGGAGGAAGGGATCATTCTCTCTAGAAAAAAAGTGATAATTAATGAGGGTCTTACTAGGGAAGTTACTGGCCTTTCAATAGAGGGGATGAAGTTCTTTCATGATAGAAATATCTTTGACGAAGCGGCTATCAAATTTCTAAAAACCGACGAGGAAAGGGAATAGCTTGCCAAAGTTTTGACTAACTATTTTGAGGCCAACATCATTAAGAAGTTCTCGAGGGAGGTACTCAGGGTTGTAATGGAATACATTATAGTGGACGAGAGATTCACCAGAGTCTATGGTTACCATTTCGTCCTCCTCAACCACTTTTGGCACAAGGTCAGGGTTTCTTTCCCCTACTATTTGTTGTTTTATCCAAAACATTATATTCTGGAACACCGTAAAAGCCCTAGGAATTTCTCTACCCTACATGTTGGTCTCTGGTGCAGGAGCATCCTTCCAAACTCTTCCTCTTTCTTTTTTTTTTTGGTGTTATGCTTCTTTAGAAGCCATTGTACATGAATAAGAGCCATGAGCCCATGTGTGCTAGACTAGGTCCTAGTTTTAGGCCCTTAGTGTTTTTGTTTTGATTTCTTATGCAAGAGAGGTTGAGTGTGCATGGAATGTGTGTTAGGCCTTATTGGAATGTTGATGTCCTTAGGATAGCCCAAAATAGGCTTAGGAGTCATGAAAAGAAACAATGGCAAAGTTGCTCAAAAGATGAAAAAGTTTCATGACAACTTTTAAAAGTTGTCAAGCAACCTTTCCACCCAAAATGGTCATAGACCCTTGTTGTGTGTGGAGAGCCCTAATTTTGGCACACCAAATAAGGTATGGGTAGTATAAGTATTTGGAAACCCTAAATTAATGGGTTGGATGTCAGACATTATACAACCCTAGCAAAAAGACCAGACTGAGACTGTAAAACTGTTACCAGTCAATTTGAATGAAGCAACCAAGCAAGTTAATGGATTGAGATACGTCCAAAACTATTTGGAATGTCTTTCATGGTGTAAATAATTTCATTTCAAGCAATTAGTTTAGGTGTTTATTTGCAAATTGAGTGTGTTTGTAAATAGTTTGTAAATTATCTTCTTACTGTCCATTTTTGGATAGGATTGTGTAAATGGCTGCATAACTCCATTTCCCATTGTGGAACCACCATGAAACCATGGGGAATGAGAGTGAAAACCTTGTACCATATTGAAAAACAAGTAGGGCCCTTAAAAATGCAGGTAGGCCAAGCAAAGACCCACTCCTAGGAAAGAGTGGACAGTGCCCGGTTAGGAGAGGTTAAGTGGCAGAGGTCTTGGAGAGCAAGGTTGGATAGAGGAAAGTACACCCTTTGGAGGAGGTGTAGAGGAGTGTTTGAAGCATCATTGGTGTGAAGGAGGAGCCTCCACCAATCCAGAAAAAGTGGCTAAAACATGAAACACTCATTGTGACCCAGGCAGACTACAAAACCCTCACAAAACCCTTAAAAACCCCAAAATTTGCCCAAGGCACTGTACGACCACTTGGAGGCCCATAACCTAGAAAATCCTTGAGCCCTTGCCAATTGAATGGTAGTCTATTTTGGGAGTTTGGGTTGTGTATGCAGAATTTGTGAGAGAAATCCCTAAAGGGCCGGGTAGGAGGCCTAATTAGTCCTAATCCTTGTAGCCCTGTTTTGTAAGCAAAGACACAAAACAGTGAAATCAGTAGAAAGGATGAAGGTAGAAACTTCTTGGGGGCACATGGAGGGATGTAAAACATGGTTTAAGACCTGATTTAACCTTGCTAAGACCTTGGAAGGTGTGGAACAAGCCTTAGCATTTATTAGCCATAGTAAGGGATTTTGAGTCTCATGAGTAGATGAGACCTTAGGAGCAGCATAGAAACTCATTGGTGGGTGGATTGGGCAAGGTCAGGGGATACCTCAAGAAAAGGAAGTCCTAGAGACCCTAGGGTGTGAGGAGAGCACTAGGTGATCCAAGGAAAGGATCCAAGAGCATAGACTAGGCTAGTCTATCCCAAGCACCAACCCATCAGATTGGTATCAGAGTAAGTAAAAGACTTGTTGGACTGTGTATGTCTCTATATACTAGTGAATCAGTAGGGGGGAGCAGAATGGTCAATAATGCAGAGCTAGCTAGAGAGGTGGAAGAACAAAGGGAGAATAATAGACTCCTTGAAGAAGCTATGAGCGCGATAAGGGATAAACTGCAAGAAGTGGTGGATCAGAGGACACAAGGACCTTGGGATGAAGACACCAAGGGTAAAGGAAAGAAGACTATAGACATAGATGACATTATCCCTGAACCAGATCCCTTGTTCAATGAAGAACCTTTTGTGAAGGCTATTAAGGCCTTGAACACCAAAGCCTTTGAAGGATTGCCACATTTCAGTGGAAGAATGGACATAAACACTGTTATGGAATGGATTGAGGGCATGGAAAACCACTTTGAGTGTGAAGGAGTGACAGAGGCTCAAAATGTTAAAGTTGCCAAATCAAGATTAAGGGGAGCAGCTTTGATATGGTGGAAGTACCTACAAGAAGAAAGAGTTAGTATGGGAAAGCTACCTATTGTAAATTGGAAAGCTATGGTGAGTAAGATTAAGGAGAACTACTTACCAGAGGATTATGAAGTCCAACTTCATAAAAAGAGAAAAGGATTGAAGCAGAAGGATCTTGATGTGACCTCCTACATAGAGGAGTTTCAAAAGCTATGTCTTAGATCAAAGGTCCAAGAAGATGAATCTATTAAGGTGGCTAGGTATCTAAGCGGCCTAAAGTGGAACATTCAAGAGGAGATAAGCCTATGGACTCCTACTACTATTCAAAAATGTCATGAGCTTGCTACCAAGGTAGAAGAGAGGAACAAAAGGAAAGGAGACTCCAATAATAGGGGTAGAGGTAGAGGTAGAGATCAAGTGAATCACCGAGGTGGTTATCAAGGCAAGACAAATGAGCAAAGGAACCAAGGAGAAGCCAAGTTGACTGAGCATGGCATTGAAGCCAATCTCAGAGGAGGACATTCTAGAGGAAGAGGTGCACAAGGTGGTCCAAATAGGGGTAGAGGTACTGGCAGAGGGAACTCCTATTTTGCAACAATGAAGTGTTACAATTGTGGACAATCGGGACACCTGACATATAGATGCCCTGACAAGCCTACATCATCAAATAGTGGAAAGAGGGTTGCATATGCACATGAAGACTCTTCAATAGCAAGATACCTAAGGTGGACCATATTGAATCGAAGATTGGAGAAAATCTAATGTTCAATAGGGTCTTGATAAGATAGCCAGAGAAGAATGAACCTAAGCATAGGAGAGCATTGTTTAGGGTGAGGTGCAAGATTCTTGGTAAATTTTGCAAGGTGATAGTTGATTCAGGCTCAACTGACAATATCATATTAGAAGAGGCAGTCAAGAAGTTTAAACTCACAAGGATACCCCACACTAACCCATACAAGGTGACATGGTTGAATCATGAGCAGAGTGTTCTAGTCAATGAGCAGACTTGGGTAGAGTTTTCTATTGGAGGATACAAGGATAAGATCCTTTGTGATGTGTTACCTATGGATGCATATCACTTATTGCTAGGAAGACCCTATCAATTTGATAGGAAGGTGATCTATGATGGAGAGGAGAACTCCATTTCCTTTAAGAAGGACAACAAGACCTTCAAGATTCAGTCTTTGACAGAGAATGAAGAGGGAACTTCAAGAACACCTAGTGTTTTATTGGCTACTGGTAAAGAATTTTTAAACTTGCTACATGAGAAGGAGATAGTGAAGTGTGCCATCTTTGTGAAGCCAAAGGAGGGAGAAGAAAAGTTGTAGGCAGAGATACCCAAGGAGGTGAAGCACATGTTGCAAGAGTATAAAGACATAGTGAGTGATGGAGCACCTACAACACTCCCACCAAGAAGGTCTATAAGTCATCAAATAGACTTTGTTCCCAATGCATCCTTACCTAACAAGGCTATATATAAGCTTACACCTGATCAGAATAAGGAGGTAGCAAGGCAAGTGCAAGAGTTATTGGAACAAGGATTGATTAAGAAGAGCATCAGCCCATGTGCAGTCTTGGTAGTGCTAGCATCAGAAAAAGGAGATAAGTGGAGACTTTGCACTAACTCAAGAGAAATCAATAGGATTACCATAAGGTATAGGTTTCCTATTCCTAGAATAGAGGATCTAATGGACTGTTTAGGAGGGGCTATGTATTTCACCAAGCTAGGCCTTAAAAGTGGTTATCACCAGATAAGAATTAAGGAGGGTGATGAGTGGAAGACTGCTTTTAAAACCACAGAAGGGTTGTATGAATGGCTTGTGATGCCATTTGGACTCACCAATGCTTCGAGTACCTTCATGAGGTCAATGAATAAAGTGTTGAAGAATTTCACAGGCAGATTTGTGGTGGTGTACCTAGATGACATTCTCATCTATAGCAGAACCAAAGAGGAGCACCTTGAGCATTTGAGGTTAGTCTTAAAGAGCTTGCATGAGGAGAAGCTATCCATCAACCTAGAGAAGTGTGACTTCCTAAAGCAAGAGCTGGTCTACTTAGGAATTGTGGTGTCTAAAGGAACCTTGAAGATGGATCCAAGCAAAGTGGAGGCAATCTTGAATTGGCCTGCACCTAAAACAGGGATTGAGGTAGAAGTTTCCATGGATTAGCTCAATTCTATAGGAAGTTTGTGAGGAACTTTAGTGGCATATGTGCACCAGTCCTTGACACCATCAAAGGAGGCCTTAAAACTAAGTTTAAATGGACTGAGCAGGCTAACAAAGCATTTCAATTGTTGAAACAAGAAGTAGCCACAAAACCTATCCTTCTCCTACCTACGTTTGATAAGCTATTCACTTTGGAGTGTGATGCAAGTGGAATTGTAGTAGGTGGTGTGTTGAGTCAAGAGGGAAGACCCATGGCATTTTTCAGTGAGAAGCTTAATGAAGCAAAGAAGAAGTACTCAACCTATGACCTAGAGTTGTATGCATTAGTGCAGTCACTAAAGAAATGGAGGCATTACCTACTCCCAAAGGAATTTGTAGTGTTCACAGACAACTAGGCATTGAGTTACATTAACACTCAAGAGAAGCTAAGCAATAGACATCTGAAATGGATGGAATACCTCCAATCCTTCACCTTCACCATCAAGCATAAGAAGGGGCAACTTAATAAGGTGCCAGATGCATTAAGCAGGAAGTTGTTGATAGTTCAAGAGTTACAGTTGTAGAGCATAAGAATAGAAGGTTTCAAAGACCTCTATGAAGGAGATGAAGACTTCTCATCAGCTTACAAGGTTTGCAAAGAGTTTGAGAACCATTTCCATGGTGAGTATGCAGATTACACTCTCCAAAATGGTCTCTTGTTCAAGGGTAACCAGTTGTGTGTACCTAGAGGATCCATGAGGGAGAACCTCATCCAAGAAAAACATAATGGCAATTTAAGTAGACACTTTGGAGTCAACAAAACCTTGGATTTAGTACAGAGGTACTATTATTGACCAAAGTTGCAAAGAGATGTAAAGAGGTATGTAGAGCAATGTGGATTATGTCAAAGAGAAAAAGGAGGATCAAGCAATGCTGGTCTTTATCAACCATTACTGGTCCCTAACAAACCTTGGGAATGTATAAGCATGGAATTTGTAGTAGGACTTCCCAAGACTAAAACAGGTATGGACAACATCTATGTAGTAGTAGATAGATTTTCCAAGATGAGTCATTTTATACCATGTAAGACTACACATGATGCTAGCTATGTTGCACATCTCTTCTTCAAAGAGATTGGTAGGATTCATGGACTCCCTTTAAGCATTATTTTAGATAGGGACAACAAGTTCATAGGTCATTTTTGGTAGACATTATGGAGGAGACTAGGAACTAACTTGTCATTTAGCTCAGCTTACCATCCACAAATAGATGGTCAAACTGAAGTCATCAATAGGGTGTTAGGCAATTTGTTGAGGTGTCTAACTAAGGAATATGGTCAGACATGGGACCTAATCATTCCTCAAGTAGAGTATGCATATAATGACAATGTGAATAGAACCACTGGTAGAAGACCTTTTGAGGTTGTGTATGATAGACATCCAAGGGGAGTATGTGAGTTGAGAGACCTTAGTACTTTGGAAATGAAGAGCGGGCAAGTAGAGGACTTCACTCAAACCATCAAGGAAGTTCAAGAGCAACTTAAGAAGGCCATCCTTGAATCCACTCAAAAATTGAAGGCCAAAGTGGATGAGAGAAGGAGAGAAGTTCAGTTCAAGGTGGGTGACTATGTGATGGTACATTTGAGCAAAGCTAGGATGAAGAGAGTAGGACCTTGTCAAATTCTAGCAAAATATGGTGAGAACGCCTATAAGGTTGATTTACATTTAGACTTAACCATTTCACTAGTCTTTAATGTTGCTGATCTGGTAATGTACAAGGGAGAGATAGTGGGGCAGACTGAGAACCAAGCTAAGGTATTACAAGAATTGGATGTAAATACCTTACCTCAAGTGAAGAAGCCCAAAGTAGAGGAGATCTTTGAATCAAGGGTGAAGAAGTCTACTAGACACCAAGTCTACATGGAGCACTTAGTGAAATGGGCAGATCAACCAATATCTGAAGCTACATGGGTGGAGGAGAGTAGGTTCAGGACACTTGGGATAGACCTGGCTCTCAACTCTTCTTCTATTTCTTAATTGTGTGCAGAGGGGGAGTATGGTGTAGGAGCACCCTTCCAAACTCTTCCTCTTTATTTTTTATTTTGGTGTTATGCTTCTTTAGAAGCCATTGTACATGAATAAGAGCCATGAGCCCATGTGTGCTAGACTAGGTCCTAGTTTTAGGTCCTTAGTGTTTTTGTTGTGATTTCTTGTGCAAGAGAGGTTGACTATGCCTGGAATGTGTGTTAGGCCTTATTGGCATGTTGATGTCCTTAGGATAGCCCAAAATAGGCTTAGGAGTCATGAAAAGCAACAATGGCAAAGTTGCTCAAAAGATGCAAAAATTGCATGACAACTTTTAAAAGTTGTCAAGCAACTTTTCCACCCAAAGTGGTCATAGACCCTTGTTGTGCATGGAGAGCCCTAATTTTGGCACACCAACTAAGGTATGGGTAGTATAAGTATTTGGAAACCCTAAATTAATGGGTTGGATGTCAGACATTATACAACCCTAGCAAAAAGACCAGACTGAGACTATAAAACTGTTACCAGTCAATTTGAATGAAGCAACCAAGCAAGTTAATGGATTGAGATACGTCCAAAACTATTTGGAATTTCTTTCATGGTGTAAATACTTTCATTTCAAGAAATTAGTTTAGGTGTTTATTTGCAGATTGAGTGTGTTTGTAAATAGTTTGTAAATTATCTTCTTACTGTCCAGTTTTGGACAGGATTATGTAAATGGCTGCATAACTCCATTCCCCATTGTGGAACCACCATGAAACCATGGGGAATGAGAAGGAAAAACTTGTACCATATTGAAAAACAAGTAGGGCCCTTAAAAATGTAGGTAGGCCAAGCAAAGACCCACTCCTAGGCGAGACTGGACAGTGCCCGGTTAGGAGAGGTTAAGTTGCAGAGGTCTTGGAGAGCAAGGTTGGATAGAGGAAAGTACACCCTTTGGAGGAAGTGTAGAGGAGTGTTTGAAGTATCATTGGTGTGAAGGAGGAGCCTCCACCAATCCAGAAAAAGTGGTTAAAACACAAAACACTCACTGTGACCCAGGTAGACTACAAAACCCTTAAAAACCCCAAAATTCGCCCAAGGCACTGTACGGCCACTTGGAGGCCCAAAACCTAGAAAATACTTGAGCCCTTTCCAATTGAATGGTAGTCTATTTTGGGAGTTTGGGTTGTGTATGCAGTGTTTGTGAGAGAAAACCCTAAAGGACCAGGTAGGAGGCCTAATTGGTCCTAATCCTTGTAGCCCTGTTTTGTAAGCAAAGACACAAAACAGTGAAATCAGTAGAAAGGATGAAGGTAGAAACTTCTTGGGGGCATATGGAGGGATGTAAAACATGGTTTAAGACCTGATTTAACCTTGCTAAGCCCTTGGAAGGTGTGCAACAAGTATTAGCACTTATTAGCCATAGTAAGGGATTTTGAGTCTCATGAGTAGATGAGACCTTAGGAGCAGCATAGCAACTCATTGGTGGGTGGATTGGGCAAGGTCAGGGGATTCCTCAAGAAAAGGAAGTCCTAGAGACCCTAGGGTGTGAGGAGAACACTAGGTGATCCAAGGAAAGGATCCAAGAGCATAGACTAGGCTAGTCTATCCCAAGCACCAACCCATCAGTCTCATTCACCTCAGTCATGAGCACTTTGCTAATATGCCTACTCCCTCTAATCCCATTTCTACTTTGGACTCAGAAGGCTATGATACTGAAACTAGTCCGTCTGAGGGTAATTCTGATGGTTACTTTGATTGGGAAGAGGAAATTACTCCCCCTTCTAAGAAGGCACCTAAGAAATCTCCTTTTAGTAGGCCTTTGGGCAAAAAAGAATTCTCTATGAAAACCCATTCCAAAGCTAAAAAGAAGGTGAAGGCCCCTCCTAAGAATAAGTCAATTTCTTACTCCGAGGACTTGTTGGAAGACTCCTTTGATACCTCTAATCCCTCTGAAGGACCCCACTCTTCTCACCCTTCCACTAATAGAGAGAATAGGCCTAGATTCCCTAGAGACCTCAAACCTGAAAACCATTACTTTAAACTGGACAAAGAATTTCTAGATGATATCTGGGCAATTGCCAGAAATGGCACAGTGGACCTCTTTAGAGTTTTAAAATGGGTCTTTCCTGAAATTAAAGACATTAACCTAAAGAACAGGGTGGTGTCTAGCAAACTAGATGATTTTAGAGAAAAAGGGAAGCCTCAGAATGCTAAAGGGGCGGTATGGATTGAAGAAGAGAAGTTGTCAATGGCAGATTGTCTTCAAAGAACTGCATGGAACATGGAAAAGATGAAAAAAGAAAATAAGAAAAAGACCATGAAGCTTAAAGGGAAAATCAGTAAAATTGGGGAAACAATGAACACAATTATGAAGCAAAGACATAAGATTGTGAAGAATTCTGTGGCCACTATGAATACACTGGTAGATAAGTTGGACAAGTCCCAGCAGGGTTCCTTGATCATGGACCTCGATGCTGATAGAGAAAAGGGCTAGGAAGAGGAGTCATGTCCCTCCAAGAGAGCCAAACCCAACTTGAAGAGAAAGGTAGAATCTTCCACTCGGGAGTTCTAGGACCTAAAGAAGCGGCCCAAGAGATGAACATTCTAGAAACTGAGATAGCTGAGACTTTAAAGTCTTTAGGTTAATGTTTCCTTGGTTTTAGCTTTTGTTGTCTTTTGGTTTGGTATGTTGTCCTTTTGTCTATTTGACAGCTTTTCTGTTATGGTGAACTTTGTATGTTTATTTTATTTTATCCTATAACTCTATGGTTTGGGGTCCCTATAAAACCCACTTTTTCCCTAATCAAAAACATAAATTTATAAATTTTATTTGATTTCAAGGAAAAATAGAAATCTATAATATAATGTGGTCAAAGAAAAAGGTTGATATGCTATTAATAAAGAAATTGTACATTTCGTTAAACACTATAGAGTTTCAAAACAAACAAAAACATATATCTAGACATAGAAGCTTGAAATTTATAAAAACTTGAGTCATTCAATAGATCGCCAAGGTTCAGAATACTTTAACAACTTTGAAATGGATATCTTTGAACATGATATTATAGCTTGACAAATAAATAGCATTATTGGCTAGATTTTTTTAAGATAAAATGTATGAAATTTCTTATTATAAATCAAGGATAATAAGATTTATTTCATTGTTGAGGTTCTTTTGTTGAACACCTATGTTTATCTTTATACTTTTTCACATTGATAACTCTACATCTTCATAATAGTTGTACATTTGTTTTTTTATTATTACTATCACATTTTTGTAGCTATCAAAATTTGATAGCCATCAAAATAAATTCATGTAGTATATTATCAATATTGTAAATATTTAAGAAAAGTATCCAATATTGTATATGAAGCAATAATTACAAGGGTGAAAACTAGTTGGCTTTTCTTGGGGCATTCACAAAGATGTTATATTGCAGATTTTGGCTTGAAGTTTTCAATTCACCTCTATTTTTATATGAGCAGTGTCGCCCTTTCCCCCACTCCCACAACCACTCCACCATGATCCCCTGACCATCCCATCACTATCCCAAAATTTGGGCCCTTGGTCTCTTGGTCCCCAAACCTCATCCCTGCATCCCTCTATTCCCCTTGTTACTTTTACTTTTATGGCAGTGTGGTTTATATTTACTTATATAACAAGTAAAAAAAAATTAAGTACTACAAACAAGATCAATAATTTTAGTCATGAAGTTGAATGACTTGTAAAGAGTTTATTAGAGACTCAACCTTGTTGAGTGTAACACCCATGATGTATTAAAATAATGGAATTGAAATTGTACTCCAAATGACTTCAAATAAAATATATGTACTTCTATCCTTACCCTTAATTAGAAGAGATTGATTATTGATATAATTTAAATTCATACAGCTAATATAAACAAACTAGAAAAAAAATTAAAATTAAAATAATTGTCAACTCTCCTATAACACTTGTTCCTAATTACAATGCCCCCGTTCTCTCGACATGACAGCACATCAATAGTATATTTTTAAGTGCACAAACGTTGCGTAATTGATAGTTTGTGTGTCGTGGGTTGAGTTTGTAAGCCTGCATCGCGCTGCCTTATGACACCATTTTTGCTTGACTTTTTCTTATAAAATTAAATAATTACTATCAATAGCAAATTGTCATGTTAAACAGTTTTATAATTACTATCATTTTGGCAACTTACGAACCAGGGGAATGTTTAATTGTCATGTTAAACAGTTTTAAAATTTCATTGCCTAATAATAGCTTAATACTCCACCTATTCTCTCCTAAAACCTCGGATCTCGTATCCATCTTGAACGTGCTCTTCTTTTACAAAAAATGGTTATTGCCTTTTAAGAGCAATTGCAGTCTTAAAAATAGGTCCACGAGATCTTTGATTTATGAGCTTCATCTTCCACTTGACAGCCCAAATACAATTATCAATTCACTACACCAGCCATTCTTCCAATGGGGTGAATCCACTACAAAAAGAAATTTATAAAGTATTGCAGAAACAAAAGTCTAAGATTCTTCCGAAGCAGTAGGGAACTTCAGTATCATCTGCATTTAGAGATAAATGTTTAAGTAATGGAGAAAATAAAGTCACAGATTCTTCCATCACACTATATAAATGCTTACTCTTGGTGTTGTCCTTAACTATTGAAGCGACCTCTGCTATTGAGTTCTCCTCTCATTCTTTAGCAGAGAAGCCCGATCGATTTCTTATGATGGGGTTCATTGAAAGGTTGGGATTAATGGCTTTGCTTATAATTGCAGTCTTTGCAATGATAATAAGCAATGTAGAAGGAGAAATGGCAACGCCGTATTCAAGGAGGGTATTAAGGAGCAGGTTTCTTACACAACAAATATCAGCAAAGAGTGTGTCATGCAGTGAGTACAAGGATACATGCAAGAAGAATAATATTGCAGGTAAAAATAAATCCATGTGCTGTGAAAATCGCTGTTATAATTTGCTAATAGATCGCAACCACTGTGGGTCATGTGGTGCCGCTTGTAAGTTTGGATATACTTGTTGTAACGGTAAATGTGTTGATTTGGCCAAAGATAAAAAGCATTGTGGCAGCTGTGGTGTTAGCTGCCCTAAAAAGAAAAAATGCAATTATGCAATGTGTTCTTATGCTTAGCTACTTAAGCTACTTTGCTACTTTGTAATAATCTGTCACTCACTTACTGACAGTTGAATTGGTAAATAGGATGAGGCTTTCCTGATCTAATTAACATCTCCTCTCCTTTGTTGTTAATTAGATTTGTTTGTAATGTTTATGCGTCGTAAGTGTAAGCAATAATTTTTTTTTTGCATTTAAGAAGCAGGTGGGCAATGGATTGAAATAGTTTAGTGTGAGCTGTTTCAATAATGAAACAATTATGTGGGTGGTAAAGGCTGTTCATCATAAAATCAAAATTGACATTCTAGTATGAGATATCTTTCATAAAACATTTATTTTTTTATTTTTTTGAGTCATTTATCATCCTGATGATGAATCATAGAGTGTGATTCAAAACATTGATGTAAAAAATAGAATCATAATCAAATCCAGAAATTGCAAGAAGAAAAAGAAATACTGTTTATTTATTGTCATACTCAGAAAATTTAATCAAAAGTTTGTTTGAATTGTTTATAATATTTAATTTCCTTTATAAAGCCATCCCACAAAATGAAATATTTTTAATATTCATCTTTGAATATAAGTGTATATACAAATTGTTTTTAATTTATATTCTCCTATATCTAATCAATTCTATTAAATAATCTATTAAGATTTTTCTGTTTTTGAATTTGTAGGATAAAAAATGTAAAGATTATAAGAATGAAGAATTTAAAATTTTGAATGCATAGAATTTAACAAATATGCATCATTAATGAACACACCAAAAACAGATGTTATAATCTTATTTTTTATTTTTCTTATATATCATTTGTTGCACTTTGAACATCTCTACATACTTGATTATAAAACAATTTAAGTTAACATTTTTATCTATTAAAATAATTAATAGTAATTAAAAAATTATGTACTTAAAAAGAAAAGAATGTGAGAGGACCTAAATTTTCATTTCCCAATTATATCTTCATACTCTCACTATTCCAAAAACTATCAGGTGCATGTTTGAAGTGTTCTTTTAGAAAGTGGTAATTTACTTTTTAGACGGACTCTAGTTTAAAATCTTTATTCCCATTCCAATTGATAGCCAATAATATCAATAAACAATTATGATTTCATCACACAAGTCATTCCTCCAATGGAGTGGTTCCACCGGAAAAGGAAACTTATAAATTATTACAAAAACAAAAGTCACAGGTCCTTCTGAAGCAATACAGAGCCTCGATGTAGTTTGCATTGAGAGATAATCGTTTAAGTAGTGAAGAAAGAAAAGTCTTTGATTCATCCATCTTAGAATTTTGGGACAAGTTTCTTAATGATGTTGCTCTTTTCACTTTATAATTGTGGATTTACTTCATTATGTAAGAAAGGAATTCAAAATAATAAATGAAAATAGTAACAAAGTATATTTATTATTTTAGATAATTGTAAATTGAATAAGATTGAGTTAAATAGAATTCAAACAAAAATAATGTCATGAAATGTGAATCTTATTGTTGATGTATAGATGAGTTCAACAAAATCATATTGTTTATCTAAATTTATATTGAAATATCTATTTATCAAATATGGTAGACTTCTTTTTGAGAAGCTTGCAACATAATTTATATTTTTTTAAATGTGAGATGAATCATGAGGTAGGTTCATTAAATGAATCTATGGTTGAGATTGGTGAGGGGTTTTCCTATATTATAGAAGGCATGATGAGTGGTTAAATAATATAAATGGTGAAAATGAAATGTGATTAAAATGATTATGATAATTAATTATTTTGTTACAACCATAAAAAAGGTAATAAATATTTAACTACTAAAATGAAGGGTTGAGATTAAAGGTAAACAAATGGATTGGTGTTATATAATATTATTAAAAAGGGTAGAAATGGGTTTGTTTGTGTATTAAATGAAAAATGTGAAATTGGGAAAACATATTTATTTTTAATTTAAACATGGGATGCAAATTAAACTAATTAAATAAATAGCAGAGCGATAAGAATTTAATTAGGTAAATATTGTATTTAATTATTGAGGATGATTTTAGTATGGTTTAGTCAATTAACATTGTGATATTTAAGAAACATAATGAATGATCTTAAAATGTCTCATTAGGAATGATGACAAATTTTAGATGTCTATGTTTTAGGCCACTTCAAAATGTTATTGCAACTTCCAAGAAGTAATGAAATTTTAAAGGAAGTAAATATGCAAACTGTAGTAGGATGATAGTGGCGATAAGTTTTGATTAGATTAGCATAGGAAAGGGCACAAACGTATTACATAACCACCATAAAGGAAAATAGAACAAATCTTACCAAGAATGAGATTAACCTAAAACAAAAAGAAGAGTGTTTACATCAAAATAGACAAGAAACAAAATGTAATGCCCTTGTAATTTTCTTTTCAGTATTTGTACTTCCTAATGTGGATATGGTTATGTGCCTATGCTTGTGCCGTTTGGATTTGGGTGTAAATCATTTTGTGGAGCTTTAATTTTATTTTGGATTTTTCATTTGTTGCAGTGTGTTACCTTGAGTGCTTATCTTATGCTCTGTTTGATATATGTTTCATGATTGTTCAGGACTCGTAATATGTTGGTCTATTTTTTCGATGATTATGATTGGAATGTAAAAATCTTGACTTGATTGGTTGAATTAAAAGTAGGAAATTATGGTTATGTTATTTTATTTGATTAAAAATATTAAATGTTGCTTAATGCAATTGATGATATTTATGTTAGATTTAGTGGGATGACATGATGAAGATGATGCTATGATGTTGACTATTTGGGGAGTAATTATAAGTTTATTGTTGCAATTATATAATATTGATGTGGTTAGTTAGTGTAGTTAATTAGATAAGATTGTTATTATTTTATTTTAATTGTTGATGATAATAGTGTTAGTAGTAATTAGGTATGTTCTATTTGATGATGTTATATTCATTTGATGAGATATCATTTTACTAATGATACTACTATGTGACGCCAATAGAGGAATGATTAGTTAAATTTTAGTTATGATATATTATATATGTATGCATAGGTATATGTATGTTTTGGTTGATGCGGGTACAAATCATCGAGTCCACCTAGTTCCATAGGTCTAAGTGTGCCCACATCTCTAATGGTGGTTATAACAGATAGCACAACTAGCCATTAATGTCACCCAACCAAAGCCATCATTCCTAATTTGGACAATTTTCCTTTATTCATATGATTATACCTCTTTTTACCATTTTTATAATGTCTAATTACCCCAATGCATATTTGTGAATTACCAGTAATGAAATTTGTTTGCGCATAGGTAGTCATATGTGAATTATCATCAATTAATGTGAATATATTTATGATATTTTAATATTACTATGTTAATTTAATATTTAATTGTGAAATATGTCTTACAAGTATTCTTTTTAATTGGAATTTTCCCAATTGGACATATGGGTGACTTTTGGGGTTAAATTTGGTCTTCTAGAGTATTTAAATTAAAATTTTAATTTATTTTATGTTGCTATGAATTTTAATTGTTTAATGGTTATTTGACATTTTTGAAATATTTTAACAAGGCTTATTGATGCCTCTTTTTTATGAAATTTATTGGGGTGAGTTTATGAATGTGCAAGAATTAGTCTTACTTGGTTGTTTATTTATTTTATAATTATCCTTTTTGGGGTCGATTTCTATAAAATGGCTCAACGTCCTCTTCAATTTTTCAGGATGCTGCCTTTATGGAGATCATGGAGACCTTGTTGGGGGATACCTTCCTTCATGTAGAGCATACATATGAGACCAATGTTGACATTATGTCAATGGTTGTTGTATGGGGTTTGAAATTGGACCGAGATGAAGAGGAGATAAAATTGGTCATGAGAAATTGTGTTCATGAAGACTAGACTCACAGGTTGTGCTCAATCTTGGAGTAGGCTATTTCAGGCGAAGGCTTTGACATCCGTGAGGGGGTAGAGAGTGATGAGAAGGTACACAAGTTGTTTCCCTTCATGCATTGGGGGATTGGAAAAAATCAAGATGAAAGGTAAGCTCAACTAGAAATTGGATGGGATTCACTCTATTTCTTTCTATAGGAAAAGATGATGACATCGAAGGATGGTACAATAGTGGCAAAGAAGAGCTCGGGAGGCTTAGGGAAGTGGAAGAATATAGGGAAGGTGGTTGTAGGGATGGGTGGTGATTTTGGGTGATGTGTCTAATGGTTCTTTTTTCTAGGTGTTTGTAATTGCTGGGCAATTCTCATAGCCATGTTTGTATCTTAAAATATTAAATTTTAGCATTTACAGATTGTGTATTGATCTAGCCTTTTTGTGTTTAAGGCTGATTTTGGAGTAGGGATTTCTATGTTTTTTGTAATGTTGGATGCCATGGGTGTGATACTTTCGAAATGATGGCATAGGCTTGGATGGGGTGTTATAGTGCTAGGGTATTTTGTAGTACTGATATGCATGTCATACATATTCAAGCAATTTGGATACAAATTTTATACTCTTTCATTTAATACTAATAAAATAAAACTATTACTAACCAAAAAAAAAGCTAGATACAAAAAATTTTCTACTATAATTTAGAACTTTAAAATTAATATAACTAAATCACTATAGTCAACTATAATTTCTCTAAATTATCAAATAACAATAAAGGATCAATATTTCTCACTTTTGGAATAGAATATAATGGTAAAATAAAATTCATATAAATAATATATAATTACTATAAAATAAGAAAAAAACACATTTAAAAAGAGGTTACACATTTAAATTAAAAATATAGATTACAAAAACCAACTATCACATTTCCATAGGTGGATATTTAATAATCATTAAAAAAAAATGTTGCGTAGATTATCAATATTGTAAATACTTGTAAAAAACCATCAATATTGTATATCAAGGTAAAATTGTACAAGGCCGATGATAAGAAATTAGATAAGTATTTTCCTTCTTTTCCAATTCTATAAATTGATTACAAGAATATTTAAATTCAATACATTTCATATATTGTTAATTTTACTAACTTAACAATTCATGAGAGATGGGCGGGAACGTGTAAGATGTTGGGAATGGACGAGCTAGGGTTTCTATGGGTGAAGACTCAAGTGAAGAGGATGAGGACAATGATGAAGATGGGCTGGGGGAAGGTCTTTTCCTTTTAGCTTGAGAGTTTTGTTTAGCCCTGCACGTCGGTTTTGCTTAAATTGGTTGCAATTTTCTAAAGAGTTGGGTTGTCTATGGTGGGGAAGGAGGTGATCTATTCCTCCATTTTTCCCCCGATCTCCTTGGTAAGGGTTTGGGACTACAAGCTCATTTTGGGTGCTGGAGGTGGGGCTATGTCTGGTTACAAAAAGGTACGACTGTGTTGATGGGTGATTTTGGCTTTTTGAGTGAGCTAAATGTTGTGCAGCTTTGGAGATGGAAGCCCGAGTCTTTTCAGGTTGGGGTTTTCTATTTCTGTGGTTGGTCGGCTATGAGTTTCACTATTGGCCATTTGCAGGAATTGATTATGTGTTGCATTAATATTTTGTCATTGATTTCAACACTAGCTATTTTGGATGCTTTACCGACACTCTTCTAGTCCCAGTAGGTTGTGTTGTTTCTGGTTGATTGGATCTGGCATGATCCGGTATGCTCTAATATGTTTGGGTTATGGAATTGGCTTATTCATGCTACTCATGTTCATATTCAGTCAGTTGTTTTAAGTCGGGTGATTGGATGTTATCTTGCTTGTTTGGAAGCTTGGTTTGTGGTTTTGGCGAGGGTTTCACCGGCAGAGCTTTTCAATGAAGATATTTGATGAATTGTATAAGTGGTGTTAGTGCGGCTTCTGGTCAAGTTTTCAGGATGCATGGTGATCATGTTCAAGCCTTGGTGGATTGGGATCATTTCTTTGGCGTGTATGGACCTAAATTGGATCCTGGTGTTATCTAGGTTATGGACCAGCTTAATGTAACATGTGGATTGAACCTCTCAATGTGTTTCCGGGATGTCTTATGGGTTGGATATTATTTGTTTGGTCTAAGGATAACACGTTTTTTAGTTATGTAATTGTTTTATTGTCTGTTTGCCAACCTGATTATTTATAATCGAGGGTTTGTATATATATGATGTAAGATCTCATTGTAGATCATCATGGTCATAAGAAAGGGATATGGATATGTAATGTGTGAATTATGTAATATCATTCAGGCAGAGGATTTGGTCGATTATTGGAGATCTAGTTGGGTTCATGTAAGAGGACTTAGTCCTCCGGTATTGAGCTTAACCAGAACCGTATTCAGGCATAGGAGATACTATCTTTGCAGTTCAGTCACTCTTCTGGATTTTTGTTTGGATTCCTATGTAGTTAGTGAGACTCCTTTTGTGATGAGCAGTGCGCTCTAGGCTATTGGCCTTCCTCTGAGTGCAGGCCCCTCAATTGTAATTCACATAATTACTACAAAAGTATGATCTGACTGTGTGTAGGCTTCCCACCGTGGTTTTTCCCTTTACCGGGTTATCCACGTATAAATCTTGGTGTCATGTCGATGGTATTTATTCTCTATATATTGTTTATGCTTAATTGGTTTAAACATTCCAGTATTAAAGTTTGGGATTCTGGTATTAAAGTTTTAATTGCTAAAGGTTCTGGTAATTTGTGACAACTGATTCACCCCCCCCTCTCAATTGTCTTCTAGTTATTTGAATTGTCTAACAATTGGTATCAGAGCTCTGGTCCTCTTTGCAGAAAGCTTAACCACTTGCGAAAGATCCTATGGCAACTAACAATTCAAGTTCATCTAGTTCATCTGGAGCTATCTTTCGGAGAGATATTCCTAGGCTTGATGGAATAAATTACATGGTATGGAAGATTCAGATGGAGATTAATCTGAGATGTCTCAGTAAGGAAATTTGGGAGATCACACGGAATGGTGTTACACCTCATAATCTGGCATCTGGAAATCCTCCTCCAGCAAACTTGGTTAAGGATCTTGAGAATGATTGTAGAGAAAGAAAGACCCTCTTGTGTGCACTTTCTGATCAACAAATAATGGTATTAACTGACAAATCATCTGGAAAGGCTATATGGGACAAGTTGGAGACTCTCAATGAAGGTGACCCTACTATGAAGATTGCTAAACTTGCTGTTTACCAAGTTAGATATGAAAACCTAAAGATGGAAGAATATGAAAGGATTACTATATTCATGGAAAGGGTAAATGAGATTGTTATGGGAATTCAATGTTGTGGTGGACCTCTGAGTGAAGATGAAATAGTTTCTAAAGTTCTGAGAGCCCTACCACTGACTTACAAGATGAAGGCTACTACAATTAATGAATTGAATACAATAGCTAATAATTCTATCAACAAAGATACCTTGGTTGGGAAATTATCTACTTTTGAGCTTGAAGAATTTGGACCTTCAGGAGTTGTGAAGTTTGAACCTATTTTTCATGCATCTGCATCATCAACCGGTAAGCAAGATTGGAAATCTTTATATCCAAAGAAATTGGATGATTTGAAGAGAGAAGATGATGAGTTTGAGCAACTTGAAGCACTATTTGATAGAAGAGTACCTAAAGGACTGATAGGAAGTAAGTATGAAGGAAAAACACCTTTTAAATGTTTTGCATGCAATAAGATTGGTCATTTTGCATCTAGATGTCCTGAAAGGAACTCAAGATTTGAAGAAAGATTTAGAATACCTTTTAAGCCTAATCCTGGATATCAGAAAAAGTATAAATACAAGAAAAATAGAGATAAATCATGCTACATAGTGGATGAGGAAGGTGTTACTGATTCTGATCATGAACCGATAGAAGACTCTGCTAGTGGTTCCGGCAATGGGAAGGAATGGGTGTTCTTGGCTATCAAGGAAGATGTTTCGGCACTAGAAGAGAATGTGAAAAGAAGGCACTTTCTGCTAAAATTGAAGACAAGGATGAATGGGAAATTGACAGTGGATTTTCACATCATATGACTGGAGATAAAAGGAAATTTCTATCTTTGCAAGAATTTGATGGTGGTTTGGTTATATTTGGAGATAACAAAGCATGTATGATCAAAGGAAAAGGAACTATATCATTGGATGGTAAGCATAATATTGATAATGTTTATTTTGTTGAAGGTTTGAAGCATAATCTTTTGAGTATAGGATAATTAGTGGATAAGGTATTTCAATTACAGTTCAAGGATGGAAAATCCAAAATCATTAATAGATCTGGTTTGAAAATTACAACCAATACATAGACAAAAGGTAATATATTTCATTTGAATTCTGGTGATAAGACATGTTTGATTGCACAAGTTGATGAGAGTTGCCTATGGCATAAGAGGATATGTCATGTGAATTTTGATTGCATTGTAAAGATTAGTTCAACTAAAGTAGTTAGAGATATACCTGAGATTATGAAGCCGTATAATCCAGTATGTAAAGAATGTCAAATGGGAAAATAGGTCAAAACCTCTTCTAAGAGAATACAAGATAAATATAATGATGTTCTTGATCTTATTCATATTGATTTGTGTGGCCCTAGTAGAGTTAAAAAATTTCAAGGTGATAGATATTTCATCCTAATCATTGATGATTATTCTAAAATGATGTGGGTTACTTTTCTAAGGGAGAAATCTGAAGCTTTTGAAAAGTTTAAAGTCTTTAAGGCCAAAGTGGAAACTGAAACAAGATTGAAGATTAAATATTTGAGGTCTAATCATGGTGGAGAATTCACATCCAGTGAGTTTAATAAATTTTGTGAGAAGCATGGTATACAGAGACAATTTTCTGCTCCCCAGACACCTCAGCAGAATGGAGTTGTGGAAAGGAAGAACATAACTATCTTGGATGTTGCTAGAACAATGATGATGGAATCTAGTCTACCTCATATCTACTGGAGAGAAGCAGTGAGTACAATGATTTATACATTCAACAGAGTATATATCAAAGGAGAAACTGGTAAGACACCTTATGAATTATGGTTTGTTAATACACCTATAGTTAAGTATTTCATAATCTTTTGTAGTAAATGTTATATCAAGAGAGATGATATCATTGGAAAATTTGATCCTAGATGTGATGAAGGCATATTTATTGGTTATTCTAATGAAAGCAAAGAATATAGATGTTATAGCAAGAGATTATAGAGAATTGTGGAGACTGCTAATGTCAAGGTGGGTGAGCTGAATAGAGATCAAATTAGAGTTTATGAGAAAGATTCAGTGGTGGAAATGATTATATCTGAACCAGTAGCACCTTTACCAGAACATAGTATTGAACCATTTACTTCAGTAGTATCAAAAAATTCAACAGTAACTAAAGAACCAGGAAGAGGAACAGAGAGTCAGAAGACTCCTAGGTATGTGAGATTGAATCATTCAGAAGATCAAATCATTGGGGATAAGAAGAATAAAGTGATGACAAGAAGAAGATTGGAAACTAATGAGGTATGTTTAATTTCTCAAGTTGAACCGGTATCAGTAATTGAATCATGTAAAGATGAATGGTTGTTGAAAGGTATGGAAGAATAATTCGATCAGATTGAGAAGAATAACATATGGACTTTAGTTCCTTGGCCTAAAAATAAGAATGTTATTGGAACTAAATAGGTTTTTAGGAATAAATTGAATGAGGATGGTCAAGTTGTAAGGAATAAGGCTAGATTGGTTTGTAAGGTATATTCTCAGAAGGAAGGAATTGATTATGGTGAGACTTTTGCACCTATAGCTAGGATTGAAGTTGTAAGATTATTTCTTGCCTATGCTAACCATAAAAACTACAAGGTTTATCAAATGGATGTTAAGTGTGAAGTTTTGAATGGGGATCTTGATGAGGAATTTTATATTAAGCAACCTGATGGTTTTTCACTTTCAAATGATACAAACATGGTTTGTAGGTTAAGGAAAGATTTATATGGATTGAAACAGGCACCTAGAGCTTGGTATGCAAGATTGGATAAATATCTTTTGAAGCTTGGATCTCCTAAGGATAATGTTGACAATAATCTATATTATAAGGTCACTGAAGATGATATACTAATTTTTGAAGTATTTGTTGATGACATTATTTTTGGAGGTGGAGATAAGTTGTGCATAGAATTTTCTAAGAATATGGAGAAAGAATTTGAAATGTCTATGATTGGGGAAACGAATTTTTTCTTACGTTTGAAAATTACTCAGACTGACAAAGGTATTTTCATCTGTCAAACTAAGTATGCTAGGGAATTGTTGAAGAAATTTGATATGGGAGATTCTAAACCGGTAAGTACTCCTATGGTTACAAGTGAGAAATTGACAAGGAAAGATGTTTCTACACCACTAAATCCTACAAGATACAAATCTATGATTGGTGGTTTTCTTCATTTGACTCGGACTAGGCCTGACATAATGAATGTTATTTGTATTGCATCATCTAGATATCTGAGTGATCCTAGAGAAAATCATGAGAGTGCAGTGAAAAGAATTTTTAGATACTTGCAAGGTACATTTGAATATGGTACCCTAAGGATGATGAGTTTACTTTATGTGCATATACAAATGTCGATTGAGCTAGAGATGTTGATGAGCAGAAAATTACTTCCAGTGGAACTTTCTTTCTTGGAAAGAAGTTGGTTTCATGGATCAACAAGAAACAAGCATGTACTTCTTTATCTACTGTTGAAGTTGAGTATGTTGCTGCTACTACTAATTGTACATAGGTTCTATGGATGAAGAAAATGTTGAAGGATATCAAAGTGCATTGCACTAGATTGGTAGTTATTCACTGTGATAACTCTATTGCTATTTACATATCAAAGAATCTGGTATTTCACTCCAAAACAAAGAACATATCTATCAAGTAGAACTTTTTGAATGAGAAGGTGGAAGAAAATGAAATTAGACTAGTTTATGTGAACACCAAAGAGCAGATTGCAGATATTTTCAATAAAAATTTGCCTAAAGAATCATTTGAGTACTTGAGAGATAGGTTAGGGGTTTCTTCCCTTCTAGTAGAGAACTGATTGGTGCTTTTGGCATAAGTCCAGCATGCATTATCAAAGATATTATTCATTCTGGCACTCATGTGGGGATGCTACTACTCTGGGGAGTAGTTACCCTTGTGGTTTAGTGGTTTATGTTTTTGCTTTGATATTTTTGTCATATTTCTGGCATTGATGTCAAAGTGGGAGAGATATTGATGTGAAAAACTTAAGGAGTTGTATATATTATGGGGGAGAGATATATGTGAAAAACAGAGCTTTATAGAGATATCATTCATAGGGGGAGTTTGGTCTTTGTTTCAAAACTTCATTGCTATATCCTTATGTGGGAGATTGTTGGTTGTCTTCCATTTGAGGAGACTTGTTTGGCATTTCTTGGTACTTAGATGTTTTTCACATCTAGTGTTTCCATCAATGCCAAAGGGGGATATTGTTGGCCATTTGGAGGAATTGATAATGTGTTGAATTGATGTTTTGTCATTGATGTCAACACTAGTTGTTTTGGATGCTTTACCGACACTCTTCTCATCCTGGTAGGTTGTGTGGTTTCTGGTTGGATTGGATCCGGCATGATTTGGTATGCTCCGATATGTTTGGGTTATGGAATTGGCTTATTCATACTACTCATGTTCATATTCAGTTAGTTGGTTTTGTTCTGGTCATCATATGCTATTCTACTTGTTTGGAAGCTTGGTTTGTGGTTCTGATGAGGGTTTCATCAACAAAGCTTTGAAGAATATCTTTGATGAATTGCATAAGTGGTGTTGGTGCGGCTTCTGGTGGATGTTTTCAAGATGTTGATGGTGATCATGTTTGAGACTTGGTGGATTGGGATCATTTCTTTAGTGTGTATGGACCTATATTGGGTCTCGGTGTTATTTAGGTTATGGATCGACTTAATGTAACGTGTGGATTGGATCTCTCAATGTGTTTTTGGGATGTCTTATGGGCTGGATATTATTTGTTTGGTCTAAGGCCAACATGTTTTGTAATTATGTAATTGGTTTATTGTCTCGTGACCGACCTAAATGTTTATGGTCGAGGGTTTGTCTATATATATGAGATATAAGATCTCATTGTAGATCATCATGATCATAGTAAAGAGATATGGATATGTAATGTGCAAATGATGTAATATCATTCAGGCAGAGGATTTGTTCGATCATTGGAAATTGAGTTCAGTTTATGTAAGAGGATTTAGTCCTTCGTTATTGAGCTTAACCGAAACTGTATTCAGGCATAGGAGATGTTATCTTTGCAGTTCATTCATTCTTCGAGATTGTAGTCTGGATTTCTATGTAGTTAGTGAGACTCCATTTGTGATGAGCGGTGTGCTCTAGGCTGTTGGGCTTCCTACAAGTGAAGACCCCTCAATTGTAATTCACATAATTACTACAAAAGTATTATCTGACTATGGGTAGGCTTCCCACCGTGTTTTTTCCCTTTACCGGGTTTTCCATGTATAAATCTTGGTGTCATGTGGATGGTATTTATTCTCTAATTATTGTTTATGCTTAATTCATTTATCTGTTATTTTGGTATTAATATTTTGGGTTCTGGTATTAAATTTTTAATTGTTAAAGGTTCTGGTAATCTATGACAACTAATTCACCCCCCCTCTCAGTTGTCTTCTAGTTATTTGAACTATCTAACATCACTTTCTTCAGGTTTTGTGGGGCTTCCACTCTTGTGGGTGGTTTGGCTGTTTTGGGTGGCATGTTGCTTCTGTTCGTTGGTTTTTTTGTGTGGACCCTCTATTCTCTCCTAGTTTATTCCTTGGTGAGGTTTTTTTTTCTCTTCCTATCAGTTCTCATAGATCTCTATATGAGGTGTTTTTATCTCCTATGGAGGTGGAGTGGTAGCATGGGTTCTGGACTGTGTTTGAGTTGTCTGGGTAATCGAGATGCTCTCTTTCTTGTCCTATTGAGGTGGCCCTTTCTCCTATTAAGGTGGAGAGTAGTTGTGGGAGATTTTCTTAGTTTCTTTTGTTCGCGTTTTTGGTTGAAGGAGCCGGTCAAAACACTCATGGTTTCCTTTGTAGACAATTCTAGGTTTACAGGTTTTACAATGTTTCCCAAAAGGGTTTGCTAGTTGTGGGAGGCTGTAAAAACCCTCTTGGCCAGATTGCTCTTTCAGGACAAGATCTTAGTTTTTGGGCCTCAGGAAGTTGTGGGAGCTTTATAAAACCCACTTTCTTATTGACGTGTGTTCCTTATTGTCCCATTGAGGTGGTCCTTTCGCCTATTGAGGTGGAGAGTAGGTGTGGAGGACAATGTTCGTTGTTGCAGTTCATGTTGCTGGTTGAGGGAGATGGTCTCAAACCTCATAGTGGTCTTTGTAGATGGTTCATTCATAACCATCCATAAAATTCTTCTATTTATAAATATACATACCATCAATATTGTTATAGAAACTTGAATACTCCTCTCACGAACCGTATAATAGGGATAGCATCCTTATACCTCTCATAATTTATCAATTTTTTTCACTACATTAAAACATCGAATAACCTAATGTTTAAATCTCATCACTCTATCTAGTTCTATAGCTTTTAAGTGACGAGTCATGTTAAAAAGATATTACATAAACCAACATTCAACTCAAAGTTTAGTTAATAAATATATAGGCATAATGGTTCAGTCCTTTTAAATAAGAGAAAGCTAACTAAAATTAAGATTTAATTATTGAGAAAATACAAATAATAATTATAAGTTACAGCCTATTGATATATCTATTTAGTCTATATTTAATTATAGAGCAAGGATGAAAAATAATTTTCTAGATTTGAAATTTTAACGACTCGTGAAGAGTTTATTAAAAATTGAGTCTTGTTGGATATAAGTGTTAGGAATCGGGAAGGACAACTGAGAGGGGGGGGGGGGGTGGGTGAATCAGTTGTCAATAAATTACAACCCAAAATAAATTATTCCAACTTAAAACCCACTATCGATAAAATGGATTAACAGTTTTATTAATACCGGTATAACTTAATGTATGAAACAAAAAGAGAAACAACATCCACAACACATGACACACATATTTTGACGTGGAAACCCTGTAAGGGGAAAAAACACAGTGGGAAACATTACCCACAATCAAATGATACTACTATAGATAGTAAGTGAATACAATAATAGGGTCTGCACATGCAGGAAGGCCAACCACCTAGAGGTCACTGCTCAATCACAAAATAAGAGTTACACTGACTACACAGTTGGATGGTTAAATCCAATAACAATGTACTACTTCAATAAAGCATTTGCAATGCTGGATTCAGTAGCGATTTAAGCTCTGACCATGAGTGCAAAACACCTTCATAACCTTTCCTTCAACTTTCAAATAATATCTATGTGATTCGCTCAAGGATCTTCATATTTTCGGTCTTCACAATGATCTTCAATATTCGCACACACTCACAATATGATCTTCAATAAGATCTTACAATTATTTATACAAAACCTAAGACCTCATCATTAGGTCGGCTCCCTAAAGATATTACATTTAAATCAATTTACAAAATAAGCCTTGATGCAATACAATATGTTGGCCTCAATACATTTACACATTATCCAATCAATAAACCATTTCCAAAACGTGTCATGCAGATCTGGAACATGATATGTTGTATTAGTCCATAACCTAAACATATCTGCCGGTAAAGGCAAATATGTCAACCCGATCAGACCAATAAGCAAAACACCAAATGTAAACATCCAATCCATATCTTTGACATAACCAAATGATCTCTAGATGATAACAAGTCATTATCAACTTCCTGACCTACCGGTGACTGTGCATAAGCCAATATCCATGCTGGGAGCACAATTTGTTGGTTCAACAACAAACCAATATAACCAGAATGTCAAAACAACAATGTAAACCTCCATGAAGATAAGTGTTGACATCAATGACAAAACCAATGCAACACATGATGAAGTCATCCATAATACCAACAATAAGACCCATGATATATTAAAGAGATAGGATTTGATTTGTACCTTAAATGACTTTAGATAAAATGCATATCTTTCTATCCTTAACCTTAATTGAAAAAGATTGATTATTCAGATAATTTAAATTCATATTACTAATATGAAAAAATTAAAATGATAATAATAAAGAATAAGTAAATAAATCATCCTCTTAAATGTGTCATAAAAATAACCTTATTGAAAAACTTCCCTGTATATGTCAAGTCTTCCATAACACTAGTTTCTTAATTACAATGCCCCTGTTCTCCCAACATGACAGCACATCAACAGTATATTTTAAAGTGAACAAAGGTTGCGTAACTGTTAGTTTTCTACTTTCATTCTTTATGTGTCGTGGGTTGATATTTTTTAGCCTGCATAATGCTGCCTTATGACACCATTTCAGCTTGACTTTTTCTTCTCAAATTATATAATTACTATTAATAGCAATTTCCGCTATTTATGAACACAGAGAATGTCAAATTGTCACTAAATAGTTTTTAAATTTCATCGCCCAATTATAGCTTCATACTCCATCTATTCTTTCGTAAACCTAGGATATCATACGTGCTCTTCTCTTGAAAAATGGTTATTGCCTTTTAAGAACAATTGCAGTCATAAAAATAGGCCCACGAGATCTTTGATTTATGAGCTTCATTATCCACTTGACAGCCAACAAACAATTATCATTGGTAAATGTGTTGATTTGGCCAAAGATAAAAGCCATTGTGGCAGCTGTGGTTTTAGCTACCCTAAAAAGCAAAAATGCCATTATGGGATGTGTTCTTATGCTTAGCTACTTTGCTACTTTGTAATAATCTGTCACTCACTCACTCACTCACAGTTGAATTGGTAAATAGGATGAGGCTTTGTTCTATTTTCTTAGATCTAATCAATTTTATTAAATAATTTATTTAAAAAATTTAGGATCAAAATATTAAGAATTGTTAGGATGAATTTTAAGTTTGGAGTATATATAGGATGTAACAAGTATGCATTGTTAATAGACACACCAAAAATAGATGTTATAATTTATTTATTTTCATTCTTCTATGTCGTGGGTTGCGATTTTGAGTATCTCAGTATGTTTGCTTTTAACATAATTTTAGTTGACATTTTTATCTAATAAAATAATTAACAGTAATGAAAAAATTATATATTCAAAGAAAAGAAAGAATGTCCTTCACAAATAAACTTGAGGGGACCTAAATTTTCATTGCCCATTTATTTATGTCTTCATACTACTGCTATTCCATAAACTATTAGGCGCATGTTTGAAGTATTCTTTTAGAAAGTGAGTATTTATATTTTTGAGTGATTATATTCTAAACTCTTTATTCATATTCCAATTGATAGCCAATAAACAATTATGATTTCATCATACAAGTCATTCGTCCAATGGAGTGAATCCAGGAGAAAAGAAAAATGTATAAAATATTACAGAAAGAAAAGTCATTGATCCTTTTGAAGCAATATAGAGCCTTGATGTAGTCTACATTTTGAAATAATTGTTTAAGTAATGAAGAAAGAGAAGTCCCTAATACATCCATCTTAGAATTTGGGAGACTTTTTTAATGTTGTTGCTCTTTTAACTTTTCAACTGTAGATTTGCTTCATTATGAAAGCAAGGAACTCAAAACAATAAATGAAATTAATAACAAGTATATTTTTAATTTTAGATAATTGGAAATGGAATAGAATTGAGTTAAATGGAATTCAAACAAAGACAATGTCCAAATTTAAATCTTATTGTCAATGAAAGATTAAAGTTATGCTAATATAGGTGTTCATCTAAATTCTAATTGAAATATGTACTTATCAAACATGATAGACTTCTTTTTGAGAAGCTTGCAATACAATTTATATTTTTTTAAATGTGAGATGAATCATGGGGTAGGTTCATTCGATGAATCTATGGTTGAGATTGTTTAGAGGGTTTTCCTATGTTATAGGAGGCATGATGGATGGTTAAATTTTTTATTTATTTAATGTGAATGATGAAGAAACAATGTGTGTAAAATGGTTATGATAGTTAATTATTTTGTTACAAGCATAAAAAAGATATTAAATATTTAATTACGGAAATGAAGGGTTGAGATTAAATAAATAAATGGATGGTTGATATATAATATTATAAAAAGCGGAAATGATTGTGTTTGTGTACTTAATGAAAAAGGTGAGATAGAAAATGAATGTTTATTTCTATTTTAAACATTAGATGCAAATCAAACTAATTAACTAAATAGTGGAGCGGTAAGGAATTCATTAAATGTGTTACTTAATTTCTTAGGATAATTTTTGTATGGTTTAGTCAATTAGCATTGTAATTTTGAGGAAAAACTATGAATGGTGTTAAAATGTGTCATTAGGAATCATGACAGCTTTTAGATGCTTATGTTTTATCCCACTTCAAAATTTTATTGTGACTAATAGGAAGTAATGAAATGTTAAAGGAAGTAAATATGCATGCAATGATTGGATGATAGTGGTGATAAGTTTTGATTAGATTAGCATGGGAAAGAGCCCAAACCATTTACATAATTGTTATAAAGGAAAATGGAATGAATCACACCAAGAGTGAAATTAACCAAAAAATAAAAAGTAGAGTCTTTAGATCAAAATAGACAAGAAATTAAAAAATACAGAACCAACAAGCTACCAGCCAATAGATTAACTATTAATAATGAAATTCAATAGCTTCATTTCTTGCCATTCTTTCTAAACCATATCCAATTGGTCCTTGAAAAAGTAGTGTTTAGAATCTAAATCCTAAATATAACTTGCACTAACTAGGCTCTACACTGACCTAGGTTGGGGAGTTAGGAAATTTGATAAGATATTTACATTTCTTATGTCCCTGATTTGGAAGGCTACTCTGACCCACAAACACCACTTCTCTCCTCCTCCTCTTCTTCTCATTATTCTCCTTCTAGCACTTGAGTTCTTGCTATAAAGCTTCAATGGTGAGGTTCATTATATTTATATAATCCTTCTACTAATCTATTAGCTCTTTTATGTTACTCAAGTGGACCTCCTATTTTTGTTTTAGTTTGACCACTTTAGCTTCCAATTGGGGGTTCTTAGCCTATTGCTTTATGATTTGAATTTCCTTTGTCATAACCTTGTAGAATTTAAATCTCTCAGTGATTATTCTAGTTTTTTCCCCAAGCATTATTATCAATTTATTCATTTCATCATTCCTAGGCTTTCTAAAAAACTATCTTTTCCAACACCCAAATTTTGTGTTTGGCCTAATGAATTTGAGTCATTTACCACTTCAAGAGATCCATGCGAGTGTTTAAGGCCTTACAAACCTCCTTAGTATTTTATTACAAAACTAATACATAGGATACATTGTCTGTGAGTTGGTTTGAAGATTAGCACCTCCTCTGGCTTGGTGGATTCCTCTACAAGGGGTGAAAGAGGAGGGGGTTGTTGAGAACAATTTTGGTTAATGGAATCAAAATTTTCAAAGGAGATAGAATTATAACTAGAAAAATTGTCATAATACTCTAAATCCAACACATGCTCAAAATCCCAACTCAAGGGTTCATAAAACCTCAACATTTGTTAAATCTTTTTTTTTTTGAGCCTCAATGGTGAGGTCGACCATAATGACCAAGGAAGAAGTGGAAGCCCTAAGGGATAGATTCAAATTTGGAAGAGGGGCCAAATTAATGTAAGAGGAAGTAGTTACTAAGGTAAGGAGTTTACGATTGGTATATTGCACAAGAGTAGATTGATTAACAATTATATGTATAGGGTTAATGGCTATAGAAAGAGCTAAATTGTACTAAAACAGACACATTCTTAATCCTTCATGAAGCAGTGGTTTCCTAGACCAAGCAGTTTTTTATATTGACTCTTCTAAAGAAGTAAAAAACTAGAAAGAAAAAATTAATTTGATTTGATGCTAAAAGTGGTTAAGGATTAAAAATAAGGAGGCATGAAACCTATTGTACCTACACTCTAGGGTGAGATAGTGCATTAAAACCTCGGCAACTCTTGAACAAGCCTTTAAGACATCCTCACAGTTTAATCAACTTTACAAATGGTTTGCTTTCTCACCATTTCTAAGAAAAATACACATAGCCTCCTTATAGTCTCCTTTGATTTTCAAGGGCAAGAACACTCCATCATTTGGGATGCTCGTTGCTGGTGCAACTAGCCTCCCTTAAGACTTTGAATGAAGTTCCACACACCATGATACACCCTTCTTCCATGAACAAGAAAACTCCATAGATAAAGTAAGGTCAAAAACTTGCTTAGATAGGATATAGGGAGTAAAGTTTCATGCATCCAAAATATCCTAGACTTGCTAACCTTTATCAACATTCTCACGCTCTTTTGGCTCAATTTGAACCAAGTTGCTACCCATTTTTTTCTTAGTTGTAAACACCAGAAAATAATAACCAACACTTCAACCAAAGGAAAGAGACAAAGTTAGGTGGAAAATTGGTGACTAAACTAAACTAATTTAGGCTTTAATATGAATCCAAAACATGTGACGCAAACCAATGACAATGAAACTTTAAATTGAAATGTCACTTTTGTTGAGGTGTTGATGAGTCCTAGTTTATGTCTTTATTTGCAATTATTTAATGATGCTTAAGACTTTTATATATCCACTGTTAGGATTTCATGTTATGCTTTAACTGCCTTTTTGAGCCTATATGTTGGTCATGTTGTCCTTAGTCTAAGACCTTTGTTGTGATGATACAGTAAGCACTATAAATGAAAATATAAGTATTAACTTTATCTTTAAATGCTGATAAATATGTTGCAATGAATTGTCATGAACCGTAGTTTCAATAATATGTTATTAGGAAAATAATGTAGGCTTTTTTATAATGAATAGAAATTGGAATGAATATGAACGTTTATTTTGATGATAATGTAGTTTGTATGCAAATGATAATAAATGATTTGTGCACTTTACTCATGCAATATGCAATTAGATGGCTAGTATTATCTTTATTGGGGATCATAATTACTGATGAATTATTGAGTTCAAGTAATGCAAGAACATGTGAACAAAAATGAAGGCGAGAACATGACTTGGGTAGAGTTGTCTTAGCTTATGACTTCAATAAACTAGAGGAATCTCACACACGACAATATAAAAGTGTTTGTGCAATTGTGACTTCGTCAATGCATTATTTTAAATTAAAATGATTTGAGTAATTGGTAGTCGTTATATTGATTTCGTCTATAAATTGAAAGTTAGATGGATATTTGTAGGAATCATGTAGGTTAACTAATTAATTGAAATTAATTAGCTAAGAGGAAGATTTGTGAGGATTTGATTTTTTTTAGAAGAATAAAGAAAGGGATTGATTTATTAAATAAATCAATCATATGCTATAGTGACAATATTAATTATATTTAATTAGTATTGAGAGGAATTTGAATTAACATAATTAATTAATTAATTATGTGAGGAATTAAAAATAATTAAAATAATTATTTTTAAGTGTCTACAAGATGATTTCGTGTTCTAGCATAGGAAAATGCAAATATTTTATGATAATTATTGTTGATGTGATTACAATTGTATGGAGTTCGTATGCATAAAATTCGATGATTGTTTATAAGTTATGTTGTATTTGAAAGTGAATGAAATGATCATGTCAATTTGAAGTAATAGTTTATAAGTATATATTACCATATTTATACTAAATCTTTTTTTAAATGAAATCGAATGTTATATATATATATTATTAATTTATTAAATATCATAAAAGTTTTTGTTAGGATTTCTTTTTATTTAACATTTAATAATTAAGTGCAAAGTATGTATTATTAAATATATTATTGTTTATGTTTTGAATAATATATATTAATTCTTATGCATTGAATAGCAAAGCTGGTGGGTAAGTTGATAGCCGACTTAACAGAACTACAGTCAACTTCTCCACACGATGGCTCGCGACCTTTGGGGAAGGAAGCAACTTGGCACAAAGTTCCATGACAATTTGAAAACCGCACATCTCTCCATATCCCACGGTGGTAGTAGGAAAGACTGTAGTCTCTACGGTGATAGTGGAGAAATAAAACCATCTCCTTCATGATCCAAGGTCGACTCAACTGCAGAAAACAACAGTTAGAACCCGAGCACCCAAACGTGTCGATAAGATAGTTAATAATAGGTAGATAGACTGGGGAGTCTCTTAGGAAGGAGTAGATGTGGGGAAGTGAAATGAAAGACCTGTCAATGATGCAGCCAAGGTGTCAAACCCATATCAATATCTAAGCCAAGAATATAGCAGATAATATAGAGAAAAATAGTTTAAATAGAGGCAAGGGCTTGAGAGAAAGGGTAGAAAAAGATAGGAAGATAGAAAGTTAGAGAAAGTTAGAGGAAAGTAAGAGGAGAGAAAGATAGAGGAGAGCAAGATAGAGGAGAGACAAGAGAGATTAGAGAGAAATTTAGAATAGAGATAGTAAATAAGAATAGAGAGGTAATCCAAGAGAGGAATAGTGGAAGAATCAATAGAGAATTGTGAGCCATCAATCAAGGGAGAATTAAGCTAACATAGAGGAGGCACGTGAGACTTCACCTCAAGGAAGCATAAGGAGGTAGGATTTACATCTAGTTTTGGTCATTTTGCAATTAGAAATGATAGTGAAATGGTGCTATGGCTAGTAGAATGAGATTTGATATATGACATTCCATGTTTACATTCAATTTGTTTTAATATTCTTTTGAGTAGTCATAGAGGAAAACATTAGGTGGTACATGGGACGAAATAGCTATGAAATGCATGTATATTGTTAAAAAATGGTATTTAGTGCTAATGGGTTAGAAAAGATAATCATTTAAAGAATGTGCACTCAAATATAACTCACTTATATGAAAAGATTCATACTTTCTCTACGCCTTCTTAAATTTAAACTTAGTTGAATTATATTTTTATTTAGAAATGAAATTATGTTTTCTTACCAAAATTGCGATATAGTTATTCTACGAAAGATTGTTTTCAGATATGTGCGAATGAAAAAGTGCTTTATTTATGAACAAAAGTATTAGGAAAGATGTTAGTTTTATTAGACAAAAGATTGTTTTCTTTTTAAAATTGTATTCTTGATTTATGTGAACCAAGCTAGATAGGCTTGTGTATGGGGAAAGTTACCTTCTAGGACGAGTGCTGAATATGGAAACTTAGAGAGAATAGTTTACTTTTCCAAACTCTCTATTTTTGCTATGCATGGCATTATACTCAGTCGAGTAAACCAATTGAATACAGCATTGAAATAGATGGAGTTCTTTTATTTATACTCTCTACCATATCCTTGATTGATCTTGCTTGTTTCTTGTTAGAATTAGAAAAATGAAAATGTATGAATCATCTAGGCATGCACCAGATTCCATCTTGTCTTTCGAATTATTTTGCTAAGCAATTCGTGCAAGGGCGAGTATTCTTGATTGACCAAGAATTCCGGGAAAGCGTAAGCTTCAAGGTTGGGCGGAAAATGCGCCTAATTATTGTTCTCGTCTTCATTTGAAGGACTCATTTGAAGCAACTCAGATTAGAGATCAACGGATGCTCTCTCTTTCATTTTATGTTTTGATTATACTTATGGCAATAAAAAGCCTAAACATGGTATAAAGATATTGTAATGAGATATTTATACATTTCGTTGTTATGAAAATTTCCTTATCTTCTAATAGATCTATTATTGTTATTTCGATTTAGCAAGCTTGGTTTAAACTTTAAGAATGAAATAGACTTATTATCTGATTTATGAGTTTATTTATGAATAAAGAGTATATTATGTCTTATTTGGATCTAGAATAATTTACGTCTTTACATGAATAATCATGAATGTGAATAGATGTCTCTATACTTACGATGATGATGTAGCTGCATGAGAAGACTTTTATGTTCAATCTGGGCTTAATTATCAATAGTGTGGCATCATTCACTAGGATTGGACATCGAGGCAAGAAGAGGTGAAAGGTTGTTACAACTTGGGCACCAGCTATTTGAGGTCATTAAAGAGCCTTCAAGGCTAGTTATGAGCTATTAATGTCTCTTATTAATAACCATGCTTGATGATTTTAACAAAATCTTGATTCATTTTGAGGGTTGCTAAGATTGAGAACACTTTATCAACTTGTAAAAGGATATCTTTGAACTTGACATCATAGCTTGACAAAAAAAGTGCCATTATTATGTATATTTAAAAAAAAACTAAAATTTTTGAGATTCATTTAACAAGGTTTATTTCATCATGGAAAGTATTTTTTCACATATTGTTATCTTTATATTTTTCCATATCGATAACTCTACATTTCCATTATATTTGTACTACATTTATTTCTTGAATATTACTATCACATTTTCATAGCATCAATATAATAACCATCAAAATAAGGTTCATTGAGTAGATTATCAATATTGTAAATACTTAAAAAAAAATCATCAATATTATAAGTCAAGCCAAAATTGTACAAGAGTGTCAAGTGATGATAAGCAATATAAATATTTTCCTTGTTTTTCTATTTTATAAATAGATTGGAAAGATATTTAAATGAAATATATTTCATATATTGTCAATTTTACTAACTTAATTATCATTCATTTACCGTCCAAAAAATCCATCCATCTATGAATAAGCATACCAACAATATTGTTATAGCACCTTGAATACTCATCTATAACTAACCAAATATAAAGAAATAGCATCCTTGTACCTCCCACAATTTATCAAATTCTTTCACTACATTAAAAGATCAAATAAATTAATGCTTGAATATCATCACTTCTATCTAATTCTATAGATTTTAAGTGGCAAGTCATGTTTAAAAGATTTTAGACAAACCAACATTCAACTAAAAGTTTAGTTCATAAATATATAGGCATAATGGTTCACTCCCTTCAAATAAGAGAAACCTAACTAAAATTAGGATTTAGTTATTAGGATAATACAAATATTTGTCATAAGTTATAGTCTATTGATAGTATCTATTTATTTTATATTTACTTACAAAGAAAGTATAAAAAAATTCAAGTACCGGAAACAATTTCACTAATTCTAATCTTGAAGTCGAGCAACTCATAAAGAGTTTATTAGAAACTAGGTATTGTTGGATGCAAAATCCATCATGTTAAATTGATGACATTAGAATTGTATGCCAAATGACTCTAGGTAAAATTTATATTCTTCTCTAGGTAAAATTTATGTTCTTCTATTCTTAACACTTCATCAAGAGAAATCAATTATTCATATAATTTGAATTCATACTCTAATAAAAAAAGTAAATAAATAAATAAAAATTATCCTCAAAAATATGTGAAAGAAATATTTTATTGAAAAAATCCCCTTATGTCAACTCTTCCATAACACTAATTTATTAATTACAATGACAACACATCAATAATATATTTTAAGTGAACAAAGCTTGCGTAATTGTTTGTTTTCTTTTTTCATTCTTCAGGTGTATCGTGGATTGAGTTTTAAGCCTGCCTGCATGCTGCCTTATCACACCACCATTTTAGCTGACTTTTTTCTTCTCAATTAAATAATTCCTATTCATAGCAAATTTAGCTACTTATGAACAAAGAGAATGTCAAATTGTCATGTTCGCTAACCATTTTGTAAATTGAATTGCCCAATGATAGCTTAATACTCCACCTATTCTCTCGTAAACCTTGGATCTCGTACTCATCTTGAACGTGCTCTTCTTTTACTAAAAATGGTTATCGCCTTTTAAGAGCAATTGCAGTCTTAAAAATAGGCCCACGAGATCTTTGATTTATGAGCTTCATCTTCCACTTGACAGCCCAAATACAATTATCAATTCACTACACAAGCCATTCTTCCAATGGGGTGAATCCACTACAAAAAGAAATTTATAAAGTATTGCAGAAACAAAAGTCTAAGATTCTTCCGAAGCGGTAGGGAACTTCACTAGTATAGTCTGCATTCAGAGATAAATGTTTAAGTAATGGAGAAAGTAAAGTCACAGATTCTTCCATCACACTATATAAATGCTTGCTCTTGGTGTTGTTCTTAACTATAGAAGCGACCTCTGCTATTGAGTTATCCTGTCATTCTTTAGCAGAGGAGCTCGGTTTCTTATGATGGGGTTGGGATTAATGGCTTTGCTTATAATTGCAGTCATTGCAACGATAATAAGCAATGCAGAAGGAGAAATGGCAACGCCATATTCAAGGAGGGTATTAAGGAGCAGGTTTCTTACACAACAAATATCAGCAAAGAGTGTATCATGCAGTGAGTACAAGGATACGTGCAAGAAGAATAATATTGCAGGTAAAAATAAATCCATGTGCTGTGAAAATCGCTGTTATAATTTGCTAATAGATCGCAACCACTGTGGGTCATGTGGTGCCGCTTGTAAGTTTGGATATACTTGTTGTAACGGTAAATGTGTTGATTTGGCCAAAGATAAAAAGCATTGTGGCAGCTGTGGTGTTAGCTGCCCTAAAAAGAAAAAATGCAATTATGCAATGTGTTCTTATGCTTAGCTACTTTGCTACATTGTAATAATCTGTCACTCACTTACTGACAGTTGAATTGGTAAATAGGATGAGGCTTTGCTCATCTAATTAACATCTCCTCTCCTTTGTTGTTGATTAGATTTGTTTGTAATATTTATTGGTCGTATGTCTAAGCAATAATATGTTGTATTTAAGAAGCAGATGTGTAATGGATTGAAATAGTTTATTATGAGCTGTTTCAATTATGAAATGATCTTGCAAGTGATAAAGATTGTTCATAATACAAACATTGATTTTAGAGTATGAAATATTTTTTGTAAGGAAAGTATTTTTTATTTATTTATTATCGTACTCAGAGAAAAATCAATCAAAACTTTGTTTGTATTATTTATATTATTTAATTTTCCTTGTAAAGCCTTTTGTAAGATGAAATATCTTTAACATTCATCTTTAAATATAAGTGAATGTACAAGATGCTTTTAATTGATAAATTCTATTAAATAAATAAGTTAATAAAATATCTTTTGTTTATTAATCTTGAAGATAAAAAAAATTAAGGATGGTTAGAATGATGAATTATAAGTTTTGCATATATAACATGTAATAAGTATGCATTATTAATGAAAATTATTTTATGCCATGTCTTATAACATTTTCTTTTCTTTATGAAAGGAAGGTGGAGGATAGGAGGTTTTTATTGTTCGTATTTTACCTTTCATTGTTGTCCTTGATGTCGGCATGTGGTGATTAAGATGCCAGGTTGGATCTTTGACTCCTTGATCTATGTGTAGGTCTTTACGTAGTGACTTCTTGTCTGCGGGTACTTGGTTTTAACACTTGCCAATTATGACTTAAGTTTTGTTGTGGTTGAGTTGTCCCACTTGGCAGTTGGTTTTCACGAGAGTTACTTGATTAATAGCATTTCACTTGGCACGTGGGCAGTTTTATCTTATTTAATATCTTTTCACTGGGCACTTGATATTTTCCGGATTTGAAACATCTTTGTTATTTACTTTGGGGCTTGTATGTCATACTTTAGCTTTCTTTTGAAAGCATCTTCGAACCCTTGTCCCCATGTATGTTTGTAGCTTCTACCAGATAGTTTCTTCATTGTTTCAGTTGGCTTGGTTTGAATCATCATCATGAACAGGAAAGTGGTCATTGAGCAAAGGTTGGTTTGGTTTGTTTCATCATCAGGAAAGTGGACTTTGAGCAAAAGATGTATACGCTCCATACAGGTTTTTCAGTTTCTTCTGTTTGACTTTTTGCCGGCATAGTCAGGTATTCTTTCAGTTTAACAAGCAAATGCCAAGATTCAGATTACCATTTAATTAAAGGGTTTATCTTTAAACAATTGGTTAAGAAGTTAGTTTCATAACAACTCTTCAGTTATGAGTATTTCATTTTCAAAGAAAGGCATTTTGTTTTAGTTCTGATATTTTTGAAGACATGCACATATATATATTTAAAATGGAAGAAGTGCGTGTGTGAAAAAAAGAAGAGAAAGTGTTTAGAAACATTTCTCAGTTGCTCTGTATTTTTTCTGTTGTGCCGAATATGGAAAATAAAGTAAGAGAGTTTTGAAAGAAGTCTTTAAAGAAGTGCTTTTGTGATTCTACAATATTATGTTTGACAGTTTATAATCTTGATCAACATTGTATTGTTCAATTAGCTTTCATTGGAATTTTCCTGTAAGTTGTCATCAAGGAACCGCAGATACAATGCTGTTGTAGGGTCAGTGTTGAGAGCAACTTCTCATAGGTTCTTAAAATTGTAAGATGTTGAGTGCAGACTCCATCAAGGCACTTTGTCTTTGAATTTGTTTTTGAGTTGTGGTTGATATTTAAGAAGGTGTTGAGCAGAGACTCCACTATTGTGATAAGTTGAAGTTTTTGAGATGGAATAAAACTGACAGGTTACGAGTGGTTTTTTATACCCCGTGAGGGTTTTCCACTCATGAAAGTAATGGTTCTATGAATTTTCATCACCTTTTATGTTCCTTCTTTCGGTCAGGCTCTGATACATAATGTCATTCATTTATCTGGAAATTAGTGTCAGTAAAAATTTGCTATGATAATTGCATGTGATTTTTTTTTTGGTTCATTTGTTAGCTGCAAAAAGATGTGTCATAAAGAGCATATGCAGATTGTTTAGTTAATGGATTTTTATCTTTCTTCTTTGATCTTGAAGCCACTTCCAACATTTATAGTATATTTATTAATTACGATATCAATTATTCCTTTCTCTCTATTAAAAAAATTTATGTTATTAAATCTCATTTTCTATCAATTTATCTTTTATTTTTCTAAAATCTGTATAAGATCATAATTATTTGTATCTTTGAATTTGATATATTGTTTACATACAAATTTCTTATATATAATTGTGCCAAAAATGTATCTTCTCTTAAAAATATTATTTTAAAAGAGTATGAATATTATTTGCTAGATGTTATTCATTCTATAAAATACTAGATTCATGTTGTCAATTAATGTAGAGCCATTATAGTGATTTTTTTCAAATGTTATTCGCATATGGATGTCAATTTGGTACCTTATTTTTTTACATATTCTCCCAATCCAAAAAAGACACAAATAAGATGTTAGTATTTTATTTTTCATTCTTTTTCTATGTGGTGGGTTGTACTTTTGGACATCTTTGAATGCTTTCTTATATCATGACTTTAGTTTACATTTTTATGTAATTAAATAATTACCATTCATAAAAAAAAGTGGGTACTTAAGAAGAGGAAGAATGTGGTTAATAGTTAAGCTTGAGATAATCTAAATTTTCATTGTCCAATTATATCTTCAGTAACTCCTACTATTCCACAAATTAAGTGTTCTTATTTTAGAAAACGGTCAGTCTAAACTCTTTATTCATTCTCCAATTGACAACTAATAAAAAAAGTGTGATTTCTTTACACAAACCATTCCTTCCATTAACCAAATCCACAAAAAATAAAAATAATTTTTTTTTATAAAATATTTTATAGAGAGAAGTCATAGATTCTTATCTTTTCTAGCAAAATGAGGATGCCCTCTATTTGCTTTGTCCTAGCCTATCCTTGCAGTCCTTAAGACCGTCATAATCTCAAATTTTAGTATTTACAGTCAAAATTTTATCATAAATCAAAGGAGTATTGAAAATAATTATAAATTTTTCTTTGGAGTTATTTAAATTTCAAAAATTAGTGAATTATTTTATTGGATGATTATTTGATCCAAAACTAGTTTTATAACATAGATTCTCTTACAAAACATAATTTTTCTAGAGACCCTATGCTTTTTATTAAAAATGAGTAATAAATTAAAAAAAATAAAAAATTATAATAAATATAATAAAGAGTGCTTCAGATGACCATAGCCATTAGGGGATACATGAGATCAAGGCCCCAATGGCGACAATTGTAGAATTAGCGCAGAAAATCTACAACCGATAACAAAAACCTTCCAGTTCTTCCACCCAAAACCAATCTTTATTGACTTTTAAGCTACCCTAACCCACCCCAATTCACTGTATATCATGCCACTTTTCTTTAACAAAAGAGATAGAATCAAAGTTCGAAGAAAAAGGGAGAATTTAATAAGCTATCAAGACCAGTCTTCATGAGAAATCCTAAAAATATCTCATATTCAGTCGTGGAATGCTGTAGGAACACTCGGGGAAAGAAGTAATCGACACTGCCAAAAAATAAACCTCGGTTTGTTTTCTTCAGTTTTAATTTTGGTGTTAGCATCTCTCCATTCAATTTGCAGTCAGTAATTTTTACGCTCACATTTATTTTGGGTTCATTGGATATGCACAAATGGATTTGTGAAAAGGTTTCATAAACTTGAAAGCAAATTAATTGGCTTGCATAAAAACAAATTACAAAGCAACCTTAGCCACATCCTCCAAGTCCGTACCAACATGGGAGTATAGAAACAGACTTTGGACACCTATGAAAGCATAACAGATGAGAATTCTTGTCAGATGTTGTAATTGCAACTGCCATGGTGGATACATTTGCAAATGCAGAGGTGAACCGTTTGATGTAAGACATTGGCAAGAAATGGCTTTGATACGAGTTTTTATTGAAGAAGACACATATTTGATTGAAATGGATTCATTGGAAAGAGTTTTATGACCATTCAGCTCTCATTCCTCATAAAACAGCGAATGGACATCGAAGAGGTAAACAAAAATGCCATAGGAGCCCAGGCATAATCCATCGAGTTGCAAGTTTGAGAAGTCTGAACTGAAAGGGCAAGGACCCATTGGGATTACTCCACACAATGAACTAAATTGCAGATGCCTATAAAAATCTAAGAAAGGGCGTCGGTAACTTATTATGTGTGGCCCAAGAGAAAGCAGTCAAACGGGTGGGCAGAGGGAAGAAACATTGAGCAGAGGGGTCGTGTATATAATAGAGGTTGAGAAGAGTATTTTGTGAGTGGTGTCCAATGAAGAGAAAATATGAAGATATCGGCCCAGAAAGACAGATCCATGTGATGGGAAAGCGTGGGGCTACGTAGAGTGTTGGTTTGGGTGCTAAAATACGAGATAGAGCATTGCAAGGAGATGAATGATGGTGTAGAGATTAGCAAAGAAGTTCCATGTTACAGATTTTAATTGAAGAGAAGCTGTGTAGTATGAAGAATAAGAGTAGTCAACAGGCACAGATGAGTTTTTAGAGTAAACAGAGAGAACTTGGGTTGCCTATATACCCATTTAGTATTTGAATATGAAGGTCCATAAGAAGGCCATGAATAATCTATTGTTGTTTTTAGTTCTGAGTTGATATCTAGGTAGAGGGGAAGCTTTTTCATCTTCCATCATGGAATCCATTTCACAAAACACCTTCCTCCAACCCAACTCGCAAGCTTTCTCTAATACTTCAAGAATAGATCAATCTTCCATCTAATTATTAGAATGTACCACCATGTAGATGGAAAAGAAAAACTAAATATACCCCCTACTATCATGCCCAACTCCACCAATCCAAGCAATGCCTAGGTAACCAAGTAAAAAAACATCAATGTTTATTTTGAAGGAACCATCAAGAGAGCTACACCACTTACCTACTTGGTTCAACTTCCTAAAAGGTTTTTTCCTTTTCCCCAAACAAGCCAGAGAAGCAAGTGGACAAAGACAATAACTCTCCAAGATTAAATTGGGCTGAAATATTTTTTTAAGCATGCTTTTCACCTTATAACATACTTTAAACTCTTCAAAGATCAATGTATCTCTAGCTAGATCTACCAAATGATGATGGAAGGGATCAATACTGAAGTTACAACTAGAAAGAAATTAAAACTCAATGGATAGCCCAAATTCTCCTACAAGTCATGAAAATAGGAAGCCTACAAAAAAATATAGCCTCTAAATCTTCCACTAAAGCCTCCAAATTTCTGCAAAGAAAGAACACTAGAAGAACAAATGATTAGTACTTTCCCCACTGCAAACAAATAGGAAGAAAAAGGATGGGCCAAAAAATCCTATTTTTCTAATATTTTCCTAGAGGAAGCATTTGCTTTGGGACCTCTAAAATAATTTCACTTTTTAAAGGACCATAGCTAGGGGAGATAAGTAAAGATTGGGGGGTGGCCCTCCCAAAAGTTAGTCCAAAAGAGAGTACGCTTGCCCTTATGAATAAAACCAAAAATCTCATCCTTAATAAGAGTGATCCCCTTTTTAAAAATGCTCAAAATCATGGAGCCCTTATTAGTCAATTACATTCATAAAATGTCTTCATTTTTGACTCCACCCAAATATTATAGTTAAGGATGCGAACCCAAGGCTGATCCAAAATTTTGCACCACCTCTAATATAATTTTGCTACTAAAGCTTGACTAGTTAGCTCAAAATTTCAAAGACCTATACCACCATTCTCCTTGGGTTTAGGCTACTTCTAGCTCACCAAACTCCATTTCTAATTATATGGATTTTCTACCCATAAAACATTTTTCGCAAGGGCATCATACTCCTTAAGGAAACTCCTAGGCCTGAAGATAGCACCAAAAACCTATGTAGAGGGACATCTTGTAAGAAAGAGGTTAGAAGATTCATCCTACCAGTATAGGATAACCATCAAAAGGCAACATTTGTCCAAGATCTCCCTCTAATAATTTTCTAAATACAAATTACAAATACATAGAGGGATGCCCAAATAATCCATGAGAAATTTTCCAATCTAGAAATGAAGAATATTGGCAATTCTACTTTGGATCAACACAAGCATAATATAAGGAAGAAAATATTATGCTTGTCGTTGTTAATTTGTTGATTAGAAGTACATAGATATATATCAAGAGCCTTCCTAAAATTAATAGCCTTGTTATTTCTATAAAAAGCCAAAAGAAAAATGTCATCCACAAATAGTCATTTTTGAGAGCCTAATTCTATCCATGAATGAGACTCGTTTCCTTATGATGCTTCAATAGCCTACCTAGACTCTCATCTACTAAGATAAATACATTAAGGTATGTGGATAATGGGTCTCTTTTCTTAAGTTCCCAAGAGGAAGAAAAGGTAGTTGAGGGGGGAGTCATGATTAGAATAAATTAATAAATAAGTGAAAGTAACATAGGTCATGACCCAATACATCCATTCTAAATGGAAACTAAAAGGCAATAGAATATGCCAGAGGAAATAACTCCTAACTCTATTATAGGCCTTAGACATATCCAATTTAGTGAGTATGACCTTTGTTGGCAATTGACACTCATCCAATGGCTTTTGATGGTTTATTATTGGTATAGGGCTGTAATTGATGGCAACTCTTCATGAGATTCACATCTGGTAATCACGGATCTTGATTTCTGGAAGAGGATGTCAGCTAGTAGCCAGTTAACCAGTATTTCAGGATGAACAAAGCAGTTTTGGTCTGGAATCTTTCTAGTGATTGTGGAGCTATGAATCATGTTTAGGATGATTGGACCGACATAAAGACATCATTTTATTGTTGTTTTGGTGATCCACATTTATCTTTAGTGATCCGGCCAATCCAACATATGACTACATGTTACATCAGCAAATCGACATGATAAATGATCTATTTTGTGATTGCGGATATATAAGACTAGTGTAGATGATCATTTTGGTGAAGGATATGATTGTATGCAAGTGAGTGGTGATCAAGAATCCATTTTGGCACAATTTCATGTGCACATTCTTGATCTGGTAGCTAACTATGACAGTGAACAGGGAAGAACAGAGAAGAACAACAAAGGTGATTTAGTCAATGTATTTGGAACTTAACTGGAACTCATCCAAGCATAGATTGATGCTATTTTAGAGTTCATTCACTGTAATTCAACTCAATATATGTTTTGTAAGGCAGTGAGCCTTCCAGGGTTGTAGCCCTTAATGTATTTGAGCAGTGAGCACTAGGCAATGTGCCTAAATGCTTGTGCATTCCTTATATTATAATATTATTTTGCTACTAGCCATAGTGGAATAAAATTGTGTGCTCAAATCCCACCATGGTTTTTCCCATTTGAGTTTGCATGTACAAAATCCGGTGTTATGATTTTGTGGTTGATTGTTTTATGTTCCTGCATTTCAGTTTCAAGTTTATGCTTCCAGTGGTTTAAAATTAAGTGTGAAGATTTGCTAACTAGTAGATCATTGATTCACCACCCCCCCCCCCCCCTCTCAGTGATCTTCGATTCCAACAATTGGTATCAGAGCCTAGTTCCTTTGAGGAAGCTTAACCACTTGAGGAAGATCCGAGAGATTGACTCAATGGATTATGGTTTTTAGAGATAGCTTAGTGTGACACTTGAAGATCTTGATGCACCAAGAAATTAGATAAGTTCCTTGAAAAGAAACTTGAATGATGCTGATGATTTCATTAACAACTTGAAGGATCAAGCTGTGAACACTTCAAGAGACAAAATGAAAGAATTGATGGACAAGCTGAAGGAGAAAGAAGATCAAATTATGGAAAATCAAGGTAAAGCTGATGAAGTTGACAAGCTTGAGAGAGAGAATGTTGCATTGAAGAATGAGATGCAATCCATTGTGATGAGACTAACTAAGGATATTGAGGACCACATGAAAAATGAAGAGAATCTGACACAATCATTGAAGTAAACAGTTGATGAATGCTTCAGGCTTACCTATGAGAATGATCAGTTGAATCTTGAGTTGACACAGTCAAGGAATAATGATAAAGAGCTTAAAAGACAAATTGTCTCCTTAAAGGATGAACTTGCTACTACTAATGACTACAAAGACAAATTCAAAGCTAGCTTAGCAAAGCTTTATGAGATGTTGGAAAGTCAGAGACATGAAAAGGACATGCGAGGACTTGGATTTGAGAAAGGAGAATCCTCTGGATTTGGATAAAGTAATGCAAAACCTAATAAGAAGAAGAGCAATAATCCTCTAGTAAGACAATGTAATGCCCATAAATTCAATGGTAGATGCTTTACTTTTGATAAATTTGCTTAGGTGGTGAATCAGTACAGAAGTAGGATGAATAATGGAATGAACAACATGAATAATGTTCCGACCTTTACCGGTCAGTGTTTCTTATGCAATAATTTTTGTCACAAGTCAAATATGTGTAGAGCAGTGTAATGTTTGAAAATGGTGAATGATGGAGATATCGAGAGGAAATCTTTTCTTCTGTCTGAGGAGATATAAAAGTTTCACTTCGGATTTCTCTTCAAACACATTTTCCGCATTACATTGGAAGAGGGGGTAAGATACACTAGATTCAACCTCTAGAGAAAGAGATTAAATTCTGAGTGATGATAAGTGAATCCTCTTTTCTGAGATTGAGATTTGAATTTATTGAATTGTGTACTTATGATCAACTGTAAAAGTGACAAATATCTAATTATAACTCAAGATAGAAGCATAGGATGAAGTTGTGCACCTAGAGCTCGCAATTCTCTGGTCTTCAATTTGGCTTAGGGATTCGAATCGTGTGTGTGAGGACCCTAATGTGATCACAATTGCAAGGGTCACAATTTCATGACACTAAATTTAGCCCCCACTTTAGTAGGAGTATACGAGTATGCCAATACTATAGGTAAAGTACAAGGAAACAAGATTGAAATACTTCTACCACATCAAGGAGGCAAGATGCACCAAGCCCCCAGTGGAATTAGGATCTTATGACTTCGATTGACAAAGTAAAATGGAAGATCAAGAAGGGAAAACTATGACTGCAAGTACCAAGGTTCCCCTCACTATGAGTTAGGAAAAAGATACCAAAATTATGAAGCAAAGCCAAGTTCACTAAATAATTCTAAGTATTGAAAAGGAAAATATGAGTGGAGTGTATGCCCCCACGTTAAAGCGATCGCGTGTGCCTTATTAGGAGCGATCTCTTTAAGGTAGGATACACCCAAAAGAGAGAGAAGAGAGTGAGCACGTCATCGCAACTATTTAGCCCACAAGTGAGAAATAAACCCAAGGATAATGAGCACAAAACAACAAGAATGAGGTAGTTTTTCTTTCCTCAAGGTCAATATGTTGTATGATAACTCATGTATATCATATATGTATATGTGCATATAATAATCGTCATTCCCCAAAGAAAGGACACTACCTTAGAAGAAAGGGAAGAGAGGATGTCTTTCGAGTCAACATGAAAGAGACCAAAAGAGATCCCAATGATTTGCATCATCCTCAAGTAGACATGACAGTAAAAGTAGAAGAACATAGATACATATAGAAGAATGGTCACAACAGAGAGAGAGAGAGAGAGAGAGAGAGAGAGAGATCCGCCTCCCGATATTGTTGATCACTATTTCGGGAAGGCGAGCGACATGCCAAAGGAGTGATATCGAGCATAGCAGATGGAGTTATCACAAGATACAAACAAGGACTATGCTCATGTGGTAAGTCACTTTGTTCGATTCTAGGAGCTAGGATTATTGTTTGTGAAAATTCAATTGATAAATTCTTATCCACATCAACATATTCATACTCATTATTAGAAGCATTAGGAGTTGTATTGCCATCATGAATAACATTTTCACTCATTTCCTCATTAAAATTTAGAGAAAGAGGAGCAAGAACACAAATAGGAGTAACACCATCACATGTTTTATGCAACTTATGATTTGGACATGTAGGTTGAACATCTTGCTTAAGAGAAAATGAAATCATGTCAACTATTGGAGTCCTGGGAGATTGATTATTTTGAGGGCCAACTTCACGATCTCAAACACAACATCTTCATTAGCATTCTCACACACAATGATTCTGTCGAGTCTTAGTGGAAGGAAGAGAAGGAGGAGGAACATTTGAAAAAGTAGGAATGTTTCTCTCCTTGATAGTTGAAGGTTTAGGCTGAACAAGAGGAGAAGAAGGCCTCTTCTCTCTATAAGAGGAAGGAGGTAGAACTGCACTAGATAAAGGAGGAATATTAGGTGTATGAAGGAGGCAAGGTCCATCATGGGAAGGAGGTATAGGTCTAACCTTAGGAGGAATATTGTTGTTCTTCTTAGGAGAAGGTATAGTCACATCCATAGGAATATGTTGAAGACCTTACTTATGAGGGAGATTAGTTCTATCGTTGAGGGGAAGGAATTCATCTTCAAGTATGATAGGAATGTCCATTATTGGGGATCTAGGTTGACTTAAGGTTAGGATTGTATCTTTCTTCCATTTTTTATAAGATTGAAAAAGAGCATCACTCGATGGAAGAGATTGAAATTGTTTAGGCCAAAAGAGATCAATAGGAACACTAGGGCTTCTTTTGGATGGATGAAATAAGCTATGGTTCATGGTTATGATTTCTCCATTGTGAGGAAATTTCAAACACTTATGGATAGGAGAAGCAATAGCCTTCATGGAAGATAGCCAAGGATAGCCCAAATTTACACGGAATTGTTTCGAAGAGGGTATGATAACAAAGTCAACATCCATGGATTTAGTATGAACTTCAACATGAAGGGTGATAGAGCCAATGGTAGGACAAGAGAATCCATCAAATAACTTCACCACTACATTAGAGGCATCATATATTGGTTTATGTAGTCGTTTAAAGTGAAAAGATATTCCTCAGTGATGACATTAACAATGCAAGAAGGATTAAAAAGAGCACCATGGAAAGGGATATCCTTAACCTTCACAACTATGTATAAAGGGTCATCGAGTTCTCTAATGATCTCACGAGGGTCAAATGTAATACATCAATCCTTAGTCGTATCTTGTTTTTCTACCATATTTACCATGTTTGGAGCCATAGAAATGAATTCCTCGGAGGAGAATGAAGTATACTCAGTCTTAATCACGTTAGAGGTATCAGAAGGAAAAGGATCAGTAAAAATTTTAAGATTTTGATTAGGAGGAGCTACTGATTTATTCCCTTTATCTTTCACACCTGCCACAGATATATCAAATCTTGAATCTTATTTTGCAATGCAAAACATTTCTCAGTATCATGACCAAGTTGATGATGAAATTGACAAAAGGAATTATTATCAAAATAAGGGGATGCAAGTTTAGAAGGATCAATTTGTTTTATAGAAGGAATTTTGATAACATTTATTTGCAACAATTCAGACATAATACTATGTAAAGATTCATTCAAAGGAGTAAACTGTCTTTCTCTTTTGAAAAATTTAGAAATAGAAGGCACACCTATTGTAGCATTCACATTGTTGTTGTTGATTGTATCATTGAACTTGATGAAGTTTTTTGTTGGTTTGAACTTCACAAACGGTTGTTGAACACTCCCCCCTATCACCTAGAGCCATCAGAGTAGATTTATCCATTTGACTCACAACTAGTTGATAATTGTGGAGTGTTGCACACAACTGCCGAAAGGAAGTAAACTCAAACAAAAGAATCTTTTCCCTAATATGTTTTTGTAAATTAGAAATGAAAATTCGTTGAATATCATTATCAAGTACATGAAAAGAAATTTGAGCACACAAATGCTTATATCTACCAATGAAATCAGTCACTTTTTCTTTAACATCTTGTTTACAATGCATGAAATTAGTCAAAGTGATTTTAGGCCCAATGTTATTTTGAAATTTATGGATGAAATCATTTTCTAGTTGTTGAAAATAAGTGATGGAATAAGAAGGCAAAGAGAAATACAATTGTAAATCCTTATCTCTTAATGTTCTTGTAAACAATTTTGCAAGCAATCTTTGATCATAAGCAAAATAGTTGACAAGGTTTGAAATGTTTTGACATGCATAAGAGAATCATTATTTTCATTATAGAGTTCCAATTGAGGGACGTCAACATGCTTAGGTGGTACGAATTTAACAATATCAAGAGAAAGTGGGCTCACAACATCAAAGGTGGGCACACTAAACTTGGATTGACTCATAGAAGCAATTCGTTGTTGTAAGGAAGACAAAGTTTGAGAAAGATTGTTGATGGTTGCTTCGGTAGAAGAATTGATGTTAGACATGGTTGATTGAGAAGGTGGTGTGATGTGATTAAAGGAAGGCATGGATTGAGAATAAGGTGGTGGGACATTATAATAAGTAGGCATAGGTGACGATTGAGTAGGAAATGGGACATTCAAAGGAGTAACAAAATTGTTGAATGAATTAGCCCCTTATGTCATATTGATTGGTTGAGGGATAATAGGAATAATTATGGAAAACATAGGTAAAGATGGAGGATTAAATGAAGAAGAGGGATTGCCCCCATGAACAATAGTTGTAGGAATGACATTTTTAGTTGATGTAGCCATGATGTTTGAAGTGAAAGTAGGAATACTAGCCATTGGAGTAGACAAAGGAATAGAATGAGTGATTTTATTCGAAGGTTGTGAATAACCTAAGTTCTCAGCACAAGTCTTTATAGCCATGACATTAGAATCAACAATATGAGCAATGCCATACAATATATCAATTTCATTCTTATCACTTTGAATCATGTGTTTAAGGCCTTCAATTAATGGAAGAGCTTCACTATTAGGGTATTCTTGGGACATCCATTGTTGAAAGTTATCAAATTGATTGTCCAATTTTGAAAGTTGATCTATGGAAATTCTAGTCAAAGCTTCTTCTTGTTCATCATGGGATTCATCAATTGGATAGATAGGGACATGAGTAGGATGTGAAGAATTAGCATTATCCTCATTAAAGAAGTCACCCAAATTATGCTCCAAGTCCTCGGTAATTAAACCTTGGGAAGCCTTAATTCTAATGCTTCGTCTAACAGGGATAGTGTAGGTAGGACTAATAGTGGTGAAACTCATGCACTAGAGGGAAAATTGAAATTTTGAATTTAGAACAAAGCTTACAAAATTGAGTAATGCAAAATTTAAGAAAATACTGATTAAACAATTTGAAATTTGTTGGAAGAAGAGGATGACACAATTTTCAAAAATGAACTTGGAAAATAGAATTTTAAAATTAGGGCCAAGGGAATACAACTTAATTTTAAAATTAACAAAAGAAGAATTTTTAAAATCAGGGCAAATTATAATTAACTTCTTAATTTAAAAAATTTTCTTGAAATTGAAAATGTTGAATTTTGGAGGTATTTTTAATGTTAGAGGGATCAAAAATCGACAAAATTAGCCAATATTATGGATTTAGGCTATTAAATATAATCATAACAATCTCCCAAAATTTCGAGGAAAAAGTTGAGGACCATGGCGGGAACGCACATGGTCCGACCAACTTTTTTCAAAATTTCCAGGGATGAATATTACAATGATTTTAAAGCTAACCCTAAAAAAATAGTGACTTTTACAATTTTGAGATAGGTGAAATGAACATTCAAATGTGAGAATAGGACCCAATTAGGGTTTCGAAGAAAAAGAAAGATTGGACTACAAATTTGAAAAGGGTCACACCTAAAGGGGAGGGACACCTTGGAGAATGGTTTAGAAATCTAAAGTTGAATGAAATTGATCAAAATTTGCACAAAATCCAGTCAACTTTGAAAATTAGTGTTTTATGATATAACCACTTAATTCTTGAAAATTTTAAATATAGGATAGAAGATAAGTCTGAAAATAGTCGCAAATCTGAAAATTAAATGAAAATTCAATTTTTTTGCAAAAGTTCGAGAGGAAAGCTTTTATTCCCTCCAAGGAGAGATAAAATTTTCACTTCGGATTTCTCTTCAAACACATTTTCTACATTACATTAGAAGAGGGGGGAAGATACACTAGATTCAACCTTTAGAGAAAGAGATTGAATTCTGAGTGATGATAAGTGAATCCCCTCTTCTCAAATTGAGATTTGAATTGATTGAATTGTATACTTATGATCAAGTGTAAAAGTGACAAAGATCTGATTATAACTCAAGATAGAAGCATAGGATGAAGTTTTGCACTTGGATCTGGTAATAATCTGTATAAAATGAAGTCCCCCTATGAATTTGGGAAAAAGTTGTCTGGATTGTGGCGAGAATGTACACAGTCCTCCGAAAAATCCATGAAATGAAAAGGGTTTTTCTACTGATACAAATGGAGCCCGAATCTAAACGTACAGCTACGCACATGCAACCTACACACAAAAAAGAGAGGGAAAGGTGTTGGGATTGGGGTTTTGCCTTCAAGTCAAACCCTAGTTTTGGAATTAACCAAATGATGAAAGAAAATACTTGCAAGTAAATGTAAATGAAAGATTGAAATGTAAGTCACCTCAAGGGAGGTTGTGATAGAAATGTTGATAGAATTGCTTGTATGAATTTGAATGTTCGAAAGAATCTCCTCTTCAATGGTTGAATCCTTGACTTGAATGCAACACCTAGCCTTGAAAGGAGACTTGAGAGTGCTGAAAACTGGAAAAGAATGCTTGAATGCTCTTGAATACTTGAATGCATGATCTCATGTATCTATGTTATGCCAAAATGGAAGGGGAAATGTGACTTATATACTTGTCAATTAGGGATAATTGATTGATTTTCCATCACAGGCCGACATTGGGGGATTTTTCTCGCTCAATGTGCAACCTCTAAAGCACATTTGGAAAGGGTCCTGCCCCAAAATGGGGAAGGGGACAGGGGTGCCATGCCCTTGTCCTTTCCCTTTTTGCAAGACAGGATGCAGTTCAGGCAATGTAGAGGGCAAGAATGATGCAGTTCTCAGGTGTCGAGACAGTCTTCGGTCTCTGATCTAGCTTGGGATTTGAATCGCATGGGTGAGGACCTTAATGTGGTCAAAATTTTATGACACTACAAGCAATAATGAATAACTTCCAAAATAAGAGGTGTTATGCTTGTTGGATGTTGGGAAAAATATCTAACCATTGTAGGATGAGACCAAATCAGATGAACTTCAGACCTATGCAGAATGTTGTTTGTCGCACATGCAATAAAACTGGTCACATTGATAAAAACTACAAAAGAAAGAATAGTGCTTTGGTAGACAAGAACAAATCAAATGAGAAGGGAAAGGAAAAGGTAGAAGAGATCAGAGACAAACATGAGAAGATGTGGGTCACAAAAGATGAATCCAAAGTAGACAATGGATATGCACCCAAATCTGGTGCATGATCTTCATCCGGTAACTAGGCCTTTATGCCTTAGAGGGAACTTTTCATGGAGATTCTAAGAGCCCCCACTTTGGTGATCTGCAATCGATTTTGGAAGATTGCAGAAGGTTTAAATCTTATATGCAGATGTTACCAGAAGTTTCAGAGAAGATTTGATGCTCCAGTAAGTGACTCTATGAAAATCAAGGTAACCAGTTGTAGCATTTATTGTAATAAAGAATTAGGTTTTTGAAGGTTAAAAGGGAATTTCAAAGCTTCATTTGTCATAATACGATCAAGAGAATAAAGCAGAGAAGAAGAGAAAAGTGATTTGTCAATCTCAACAGCGATTTCAGTAATCCTAAAGAGAATACCAGCACCTGGATGTGAATTGAGGTATTTATCTATTTCAGACTATCAGTTTCCGCAAACCCTATGTTTGAAATGGCTTCATCTTCTATAATTGCTGCCCCATTGGTTGTCGATATTAAGGATAGTGCTAGATCTATTTTCAAGAAACACCCTTTCAAGTCTATTGAAGGTGATCTAGAAGGTGCATTTTCTTTAGTACCTTACGACATCCTTCACAATGAGGATATTAGGGCATACATCCATTTTGATCTTGAGGAGCTTGAAAAAATTGATATGTTGAACCTGTATAACAAATATTTGGCGGACAATTTGGGAAACCTCAAACCAAAATAGAAGGTTCTTCAAGACAAGGGTTTTCCATAGTTCATCCATTTTCCATTATTTGATGAAGTAGAATGGATCCGGTATATTATCAGTCGAGTCCATGATGAGTTCATATGGCTTGATAGGCCTCACAAGATCACTAAATAGGCAATTCGAGTTGTGACATGCCTCAGTGAAACCGGTGAAGTACCTAGCCTACGAAAAGTATCAAATAACACAGTGATAGCAACTACTGGTTCCAAGTTCTACAATAGAGTAATGACTATCAGTGACATTTTGGAGCATGATGTGAAGTTTGCATCAATGGTGATTGGATACAAAGTTTACCAATCAAGTAGACACAACTCCATTTCCAGAACTGCCATATATGTACATCATATCAGATGCTCAAGAATGAGATGAGGTATGATCTATGTACAGTCCTTTTGAATGAGCTGATGAGTAATTTGAAGAAAATTAAGCAAGACAAGAAGCACACTTTTAAATATGGAACTCTTCTTATTTGTGTGGCCTTATATTTCTTGAATGAGATACCTAGTGTAAATGGAAAGTTCCAATGGGCCTATGATAGACCAGTGGCAATGCAAATCAAAGAGTGGTTGTGGGGAATAGGAGATGCCACAATGAGAATATCTACTCTCTGGGGTTATTTCAAAACTTTCCAAACCACAATGAAGAACAAAGAAAGAATCCTTAAGGAGATTGTGGAGAAGTGTGAGAAAACTATTTGCTTCATGGTTGATAAAGATCAATGTCAAATGGAAGTCGTGGAGCCTAGGACAGCTTTGATGATTCCCATCAGGTATGAATTTGACTCTATCATGCTTGAGGCATGTGCTCAACACCAATTGAGCCAACCAGTTGATCTAAAAGAAGGAAGATTTGGAACATTCAAGGAGAAAGACCTTGAATTGCACAAATAGTTCACTACACCTACTAGAAAAGAGATCGTTATAAAGATGGTTGAGGAAGTGGCAATGTAGATGGGATTCACCTAGGAGGAGGTGATGTAGGAAAGAGAAAAACATGCACAAATGGAGGCCAAAGATGAAGCCAAAAATCCTAAAGTCGATCTGGTTCCCTCCGAGGCTAAACCAAAAGACACCAAGTCTGCCCCTACTCCAATGGCACCATCTTTAGGATAGAGCCCATATGGAAAGGGAGTGTTGAATCATAAGGAGAAGTCCAAGAAAACTTATGTTGTTGTGTCCTCAGTGGCCTCTAAGATAGAATCTGAGGACGATGCAATAAAGGTTAAGAAGAAGGGTGAATTTGTAAGAGTGGTGAGGAAGTCGCAGTCCAGTGGAGCCCTGCATGGCAAGAAAGCCAAATTTGACCCTGCCCCTATTGGAAGACCCAAAACAGGAAATTAGGTCATAAATCAACTTGATATAGATCCTAAATCCAATGAAAATCAAGTTAAATCTACATATATTCTTCCATTGTCAACAAACCAATTAATTGATGAGGTAATTGTGGATGGTAATTTGAAGAATATTGGATTGTATTATGAAAAACTGAATGAGGTTGATCAGAGAAAAGTAGAAGAAACTGTTGTTTAATATTTGCACAATTTCAGTAAAACATTGTTTGAGCTAGAGAAGAGCATTCCTAAAGACCTATACAACATTATTGATGCAAGGAGACTGACTGCTAGCTGAACATATAAGGAAATGAAATAAAGAGAGTTGATAAATATTTGTACTTGTATAGCCCGAAATAAAGTCAAAAGGCTCATTGAGGAATCCAACAAGAAATAATTTAGAAGCAAAATAAGGGTGAATAGATTGATGATAGGAAAGGTGGAAGAGGTAAGAAAGGAGACATGGGATATATGGAGAAAAATAATTATGAATGATCCCTTGTACAAAGATGCATTTAAGTCTTCTCGACCAAAAGAAAAAGAAGGTGTTTCCAGTTATCAGAAAGATGAAACTTAGACTGAGGTACATCCAAAAGATCAACGCAACATAACTCTTGATGTTGAAGTTGGTGGTAGACATTTCAACAACCCCTAATATACAAAAGAATGATACTACACCAAGTGGCATCACCAGTGCACAAGATAAAGGGGATGAAGCAGAGAAAAGGGAATCTAAGAGTACATAGGTAAAGGTTGTTGAGGTAGACAAGGGCAAAGGAGTTGTTAATTTGGCAATTGACAATCCTGCAGTCTCGAAGAGCCCACCTCAAATCTCCATTAATCTAGATGGTCCTCTTAACCTTGGACATATGTCTCGTGTCGAGAAGCTAATGCTTGCAACATATGTTCAAGCTCAGGCCAGTCAAGATCTACTAAAGTCTGAGTAAGAAGATAAAAAACTTATTTTGATGTTTGTCAATGTTTGGTAGAAGGTGGCTCTGAATGTACAGTTAGATTCTAATGTTATCCCCTCCATTAAATTGTTACAATTGATTAATAGTGTAAATACTAGTTTTGATTCTTTAGAAAAGTATACTACTAAGAGAATTTTGGATAGATGTAAGGATGTCAAAATGTAGATATTTTGGAAGTTGATTGAAGACAATAGAGTGAGATTGAATAAAGGTCAGCAGGTTATTTCAGATACATTGACAGAAGGTGGTAAATTGAATAAGTCTTGTCTAATTTTGCCCAAATTTACTGTAGATATAAACAAGAAAATAAGTGTTTGTCAGGGAAAACTTGCTAGTATTTCTTAGTCCTTTGATCCCAATGTAGCTCCAACCAACAGTGTTGAAGGAGATATTTTGCCTCTAAATGATCAAATCTCAAGCCTCAATGTGGAAAATGACAAAATTTTGAGGAGAGTTGGTGAACTCCAGAACTTGATTGCCCCCCAGTTCGATACCATGTTAGGAAATAAGGTACACTATATTAAGGCAATGGCTGGATCTGTTTCATCTAATCTGAATGAAGTATAGATTCATGCAACTATATTTAGTGCATTCATTACAGTCCTGGATAACTTGAAGAGTGGGTGGGACACTCACCTAGGATTATTGGAGACCATTTTTTCTAATATCTTCAAGTATTTGTAAAGTCTCCAATAGGTATCTCTATATACAAATTTTGGATAACACCCCATCTTTCGCATTGTTGTCAAAGGGGGAGAGAAAAAGGTGAAAAATGTACTAAAGTATAGAAGAGTGTAATTACACTAATTACAGGTTTCAAAAAATTTTGTCTAAGGGGGAGCCTTAGAAATGTATAGAAGAGTGTAATTACAGTAATTACATTTTTCATAATTCTTTGTCTAAGGGGGAGCCTTAGAAATTCTTATGATCCGGTGTATAGTTCTCAACACTTAGCCATTTTTCACGAGTGTGACATCAATGCCAAAGGGTGAGATTGTTGGCAATTAACACTCATCTAGTGGCTTTTGATGGTTTATTATTGGTCTAGGGTTGTCATTGATGGAAACTCTTCATGAGATTCCCATCCGGCAATCAGGGATCTTTATTTTTGGAAGAGGATGTCAACCAGTAGCCAGTTAACTGGTATTTCAGGATGAACATAGCAGTTTTGGTCTGGAAGCTTACCAGTGCTTGTGGAGCTATGAATCATGTTTAGAATGATTTGGCCAACATAGAGACATCATTTTTTATTTTTTTTGGTGATCCGAATTAATATTTGGTAATTTGGTCAAGTCAACATATGACTACATGTTACATCAGTGGGCCAACATGGTAAATGATCTATTTTATGATTGTGGATATATAAGACCAGTGTAGATGATCTTTTTGGTTAAGGATATGATTGTATGTGAGCGAGTGGTGATCAAGAATCCATTTTGGTGTAGTTTCACATGTGCATTCTTGATCTAGTAGCTAACTGAGACAGTGAACTGGGCAGAACAAAGCAGCACAAGAGAGGTGATTCAGTCAGTGTATATGGCAGTTAACCGGAACTCATCCAAGCATAGATTGATTCTATTTTAGAGTTCATTCACTGTAATTCAACTCTGTATATGTTTTGTAAGGCAATGAACCTTTCGGGGTTGTATCCCTTAATGTATTTGAGCAGTGAGCTCTAGGAACTGTTCCTGAATGCTTATGCATTCCCCATATTGTAATATTGTTTTTCTACTAGCCATAGTGGAATAATATTGTGGGTTCAAATCCCATTATGGTTTTTCCCATTTGGGTTTACACATAAAAAATCTGGTGTTATGATTTTGTGGTTTATTGTTTTATGTTCCCACATTTCAGTTTCATGTTTATGCTTCAGGTGGTTTAAAATTTAGTCTGAAGATTTTCTAACCGATAGATCACTGATTCACCCCCCCCCCCACCTCTCAGTGATCCCCGATTCCAACGACCTTATCTTTAGAGTAATGCATAGAGTTGATAGTCTTGGGAACCAGCACTAATCCATCTATAACCTGTAGCTCTTTAAAAAACCCTCCTTATTCTAGGGAAATCAAAGAAACCAAACAATTGTCAACCTTGTGGCAAGGAGATTAGTAATTATATTAAAGGTCACATTACAAAAATGTAATATGTTGAAAATGATCCAAGGAATTGGAACCTTCCTTTTTAGAAATTAAATCAAGATATGTGAAATTTATGGATTTGAACATTTACTTATTAGATTAAGATTCTTTTACCACTTCTATCAAATATAATTTAACCATCTCCAAAAACTCATAAAAGAACTTTATAAGGAAGCCATCAGTGTCAAGAGCCTTGCCTTTCTTCATCTAAAACATAATATTATACAGCTCCTTCAAATAAATAGTTGTGAAGAGAAAACTATTCATCTCACTTGAAACTAGAGGAGGAATACAATCTAAGACCAAATTTCCCCTCATCCACAACTTGAAGACCATAACCCATGAATAGAGAAAACTAAAACTTGACCACCTCCTTAGAAATAGCTTGGAAATATTTTAATTGTTCTCTTAGAGTGGCCAAGAGGGGCCAAGAAATTACCACTTCTTTTCTCCTTTACTGACAAAAAAAATTGGTACTCATATCCCCTTTCTGAAGCCAATAAATACAAGATTGTTTTTAATGGAAAACCTATTCTTGTAGCTACAATTCAATACGTTCCTTGGAACACCTAGTCTCTTCCTATAGCAAATCTATTGTCATTCCATCTTCCTTAATTATTAAAGTGGATCTTGTTCAACCTAGTTATTCATAAAATAAAGATTACTAAAATAATACTTATTCCATTTCTTAGGCTTGTATTTAACAAATTGGAGCCTTTTCAAAAATGAAAACATGGCATTTTTTAAGGAGGGCTTCCCTTCTAACCACCATTTCTCTACCAACTGATGTAGATTTGAATCATGAAGATGGATAAGATAAAATTGAAAATGGGGATGTTTAGATGAGGAGAAAAATGAGGAAGAGAACTTGATAGGGTAGTGACCTGAACCTTTCCAACTTACGATCTCAAAGGAATGAGCTTAGTTATTTCCAATCCAAAAGTTAGAAAGAAGAAATCTATCTATCCTTTCTAAAATAGAATCCTCCCCGCACCTTAAATTATGCTAGGTGAAAATTGAAATCCACACTTTAGCTGAGTTTATTACAGACATACTTAATCAAATTTGATCACATTGCAATCAATAGCAAGAGAGTGAATCTAGGACAACATGTCTCTTACTTGTTAAAGTATCCAATCTCATTCATCCATCTCTAGTTTTTTTTGGGAAAAATATTTGATGCTATGTTAATGGATGTGTTAAGGATCACTTTTCCTATATATCATATTGATTAAAGAAAATAGCAACTTAAGGAGAAAATAATAGAAGATGATCAAAATAAGAGCAAAGGCCTCAATTTATAGAATCTATGACCAAGATGTCATGATAAATGGATGGATGGGATTCATTGAGAGAGATGGAATGGATTGAGGGAATGTTAGAACTAGTTGTGCTGAAACATGTGTGAGATCTCATGGGGAATCTCATGAAAGTGAAATGTCTACAACATGTGTAGTAATTAGGGTGTCTTGGTAAAGTAGCATGTCTATGACATGTGTAAGAGGTAGCATGGCTATGAGGTGACCTTTGCATGCTCATACATATTTCAGAAACATTAGGGCATGAACATTTGTCACATGATGGAAAGTTTACATCTTGATTGATGTAGCTGGATTCAATGGCTAGAATTGATTTGTCAAGGATTGAAGGTGAGGTGGAATTAAATACTAGGAAAAATTATGATAAAGATTAACAATAATAAATCAATTAATTAAGTAGGTATTAATAAATTGATTTAGTCAAAGGATTTGGTGATAATGTTTAGAACGATTTAAATAAATATAAATTTAATTAAGTAAAGGTAATTGGTAAAGATAAAGGATTAATTAAATAATTAAATTATTTAGAATGTGGTTGAGTATAGATAGATTTAGTTGTCTACAGTAACATATACAATCCAAATAATAGAAAAATATAAAGGTAAAGAGCCCATAGGAAAGAGTAAACAAGTAGATATTAGAACACCTTCTACTTCACCTCTTAAGAGAAATCTTACATATACTCCCACAATATTAAAAACTATAAGGATCGTAGAAGCAATGAAGAAGATATAGTTAGCTAAGGTTAAATTTGTAGTATATATTAAAATAAATGTTAGTTATCCAGACTCCGCGCATAGATAAAATGCCAAAAATATCCATTCGAAAAAGGGAGAAAAATGTTTCACTCGAAATATTTATAGTAGTAGTCGATTGCAAGATCAATGAAAGCTTCATAAGTTATAAAAAGAAATGAACCTCAAGATAGAATTGATGATCAAATTTTTTAAACCATTTCTAAAATAATTGAAGAAGTTGTCATAGAATTTCCTTAAGAGTTATAGGAACCTAAAAAATAAATATAAGTTGTAATTCAAGGGGCCCAAAAATTTGATAATAATGTGCAACCAATTGAAGATCTAACATCAAATAAAGAGTTCCCAAATAAAATAAATCAAGATATACCTCCCAAGGAATAAATAAACACTAAAACATAGGTACCTACTAATTGGGAAGATTTGCCAACAGTGAACAAAGTAGTAGAGAACAAAGTCTATTGAACCTCACCTTTTAAAAGAGAAATGATATACAGTAAGTTCTAAAACTGTAGAAAAATAAATTCATCAAGAATAGGTCATAACTAAGAAATTAGGGAGCAAAATCATATCACATGTAATATAGAAACACCCAAATGTAGAAGTAGATACAAGAACCCCATCTTGGTTAATGAACATATGCTATTGCATGCTACAAACTAAACTATTTTTAATAAAATTGAAAAGTATTATATAAAAGATAGAAATAACAATTTCTAAGAAAAGAGATAGAAGCATATCATCTATAAAAAAAGATGCTATAGGTTCCAAGTAGCTCAATTTGTTACACCATTAGTTCAAAAAGATGCAACTAATATGAGTCCCATTGAATTATTAGTGGACAACTATAAATCTAGGGAATTACACCAAGGAAAAGGATATCAATGAGCTTAAGTCCAATGTGGATTCCATGGTAGGAGGAATCCAAAAGATTAAAAAAAAACATAACTAAAAACCTAAGTGATTGAATTGCAAAGTTGTATCGAACAATTGGTTGGGCTTAGCCAGTCAAGAGAAAAACTACCTTACAATAATTTGTTGCTTTGTAAGGATGGAAATATCATCTTTAGAAAAAATAAAATATGAGGTAAATCTCACTATAAATTGATAAGGAGTCTATTGTCTCAAGGAGAGGAAATAATAAAGACTAATATCAATTGGAAATTATAAAGAAGCATGTGATTAGAATAGGAGAGTGTAGAAGTTCAATATAATTTATTATAGATTTGTACATTGTTTCTTCTAAATTTATAAGGATGAAAGATTAATTTTTAGCAATTTTTTTAATTTTGGAGTTACAAGAATAATCCAATTAAGGGTTCAAAAACTCTAAATTAAAATAATATATCTTGTGTAGCAATTGTCTATCTTAGGGGAATGAAAAAAAGTATGCATTTACAAAATATCTAAGTTTGATTTCAAAGTATTATCTATAAGATTATTTGGCATCATAATTTTTAAACATTTAATATTGGGTCTAAAGAATACTTTTCTAAATCCCACTTTTGGTATATTTTTAATTTTAATGATTATGAGAATTGGATTGTATAAGATTCTAAATGGGGAAGTTACTCCAACAATGTTGCGATGGTTTTGTTACTTCTTGAGTGTTGTATAGAGGGAAAATTAATTGCTTGGATAAGAACCAAGAGGAGAGCTCAAAAATTGTGAAATTTAGTGAGATTCTTTAGGTCCCATTCATTTGATACAAAATAACAGACACCAAATAATATTGTTTAAAAATTAATAAAGCATTATTATGATCTATCATGAGAGGTCAAAGACAAAAATCTCACAAAAATGAACTCAAAATGCACTTGTATATTAGCACATTTTCATCCAGCATATGTATGAATGATCTCTAGTCAAAATATATCTAGAAATGTATTTGATGGTCTTGAAATGACCCTCAAAAATAGTTATTAGAAGGTGACAAGTAGGTTCTTATCTTTTTTTCCTGGCATTACTCATTTCTAACATATTTATAAAAAGTTGACCCCAAAATATGAAAAATAGGGTATTATCATTATCATTTTATTTCTACGATGACCCCATAAAATAATAAAAAGAAAAATAATACTTTTCAACTCCATATTAGTTACTTTCTTGTCTAGCAATGTCATTAAAGAGCTTCACATAAATAACCAAAATATAATTGTACCTACTAATACCATATAAAGTTAAAATTATACATTAATAAATATTCTATTACTACAATTTAGCATATATTTTAATTTATTCAATGTGTAAACATGTTTTACTCGCAAAAATCAAATTCTTATTAAAATAGATTTTAAAATTCTATAAAATAAACAATGTAATACATGAAATTATGATTATATTATAATAACTAAAATAGAAATTTTTTGAAAATACAATTGATTGATCTTGGATAATGCACAATAGAATTCCTATAAATCCAAAAAATACACTATAGAATTCCTACAATATGAAAGTTAAATAAAAATGTCACTTATTAGAGAATTTTGAAACTAATAATGTAGGACAGTATGAATAGCAATAGAAATGTAAATAACACTCTTAAAAAATGAACCAATTAAGGGGAATATATAACCTATTTGTATGGTGCAAAATGACAAAATTGTGTCCATAAAATCAATCAAAGATAGGTGAGCTTATTAGTACTTGCCGTTACGCTATTACTATTGCAATCGGTTGTCATTATTTTTTGTTAACTTGTTATTATTGAAATGTTTCTCCAGCAATTAAAATTATGAAATTTCTGGTTTGATATATGTTTTTTAATTTTTATAAAGTTAAGATGCATGATTTTTAAGTTTCTAAATTATAGAAATCATTTATCTCCAACCTAATTGGTTTGCAAATTTTACATCTTATTAGTGGATTATTGGGATCCACTATCTGAATAAATTTTTTTGGCAATTTTTTAGGTATGTTAAAATAATATTTACCATGTTTAAATTTTATTATCAAATTTATTTTGCACATCCACCAAAAAAATATTTAACAACTATTAAGAAAATGTTTAGGAAAATTATTAGGTTTTAAAATACAAATAAATGAAAATGTGCAACTTTTACTAATACAAAAAAGTGAGAAAAGTAAATAACATAATAAATTTTATTACTAAGTGTGAAATGAACATAATCATATTAAATATGGTTACATAGCTATAAATATAAATGTAATAATTTTGTATTTTAAAATAATAATTATTGATTTGCAGAATCATCAACAAATTAATGGGTCTATCCATTTTTTAGATAGAGAAGGGATGAATTACTCAGTTTCAACGTCAGATAGAGGTATGTGATATGGTTTTGACATATTTCACTTTTTAAACTGTTTTCACATTGTAGGTTTGTTGAATATGAATTAATGAGTCTATTTAATTGCAGAATCATCAACATATTAATCTTCAACCTTTGGAACATTTGTAGCAAGCTAAAAACACCCTCATTCTTCTTCCTTTTCCTCTAAACTACAATCCAATTATCTTTCGGTGTCGCAATCACATCCACCTCTTTTGATTTCTTTACAGACTTGCATGTCCCTTTTGTAGATGTAATTTTAGAAATATCCACTTCATATATCACGACAACACAAGCCAAATGATAAGGAGCTACCTTATCTATTTTTGTGCTAGTTGGAGGAGGCTCCAACCTGGAACAAATTGGGGCCTATGCAGATTTTGGCGAACCTACATGGCATGTATTCACTACATTATTTTTGGGGATAGCAGCTAAGTGAGTTTTCTCTTTTTTATCTTCCTCATTTTGTCTCGAACAATAAATTTTGTACTTTGTACAATGTGCAACAATGTGATCCATGTTGAAACATCTACTATAACTTAAGGGAAAACCCTCATAATGTAAAAGATGAATCCAATCCGTATCAGCCATTTTTTAACATATCTTAGATAGGATTTATTTAGTAATATTTGATTCCACCAAAATACCAAAAAATCTGGTGTGGAAAATAATTGGAAGAGATCCGAAATTTTTTTCTAATGAGTTTCCAGTTTCTTCGAAATAAGAATCAAACTAAAATTGTAAAGGAATATGGATAATGGAGGACTTTTACCTATATAGGAGTAGCATCAAAAGATTCAATAGTAGGGTTGACTGAAGAATGCATGGCTCCAAATAAACAAATGTTGCTGGAAATTCTATTAGCAATTACAGAGAATCTCATTTCTATCCGAAAAGTGTCAAACACCATCACAAGAAAACCTCGGGCGCAAGAGTAAATTTTTATATCTCTTACTAAAATTGATCGTTGTGTCTCTGTGATCCAATCGTGCAGCTTGAAAAGGCTCAGCCAGAACTAAAAGTGATGCAAACCATATCTATAACCCTAACCCTAATAGTAAACCCTAATGAACCCTAATCCTTATTGAAATATGTCTTCCAATTCATGATTGCTACTAGCTTTTATATATTTAATAATATATATAGAATAATCCGAGAGGTATCCTTCTCAAAGCGCCTATTGTAGTTTAATGTTGAAAAATTAATTAAAAATAGGTGCCTCTAGAAGGATACCTCTAAATTAAAATACTAAGTACTGTCCACTACTGGCACTTGTTGAAATAGTGAAATTGAAGCATATGAAACAATCATGGTAGTTATTTTTTATGGTTGTATTTTTAATGGAGCAAACTATGAACATACCAAAATATTTGAAAATTGCATATACAAAGGTGGAGTAAAGTTAAAATCTAATTTGTGTATAGTCAATTTATTTATATCGAGTGATTTTTTTGTGATTGTGAACTTAAAAAAAAATTATAAGATTTGGAAAAATAGTGTGACAATTTTTCAAGCATGAATACTCATATAAGAAATTTATCCACTAAAAAATAAAAAGTAAAATTTAAAATAAAATAATTCTTAATTAAAAATTAAAATAAATAATTCTTGTTTTTTTCTTATTTATCCTTTTATCTATTTATATAATAACTTAAATATATATTTTAAAATAATATTCATATAAATATAAAAGAAAATATTTCAATTATTATGAATATATAATACATTAATATTTTTAATCATTTTAATTTTATTTTTTCATATATAAATTATTTATAATTTCTCTTAATATGTTAATTATAATACAAAGTCTGATCTGCAACACTTCTCTTCTCCTTCACACTTCCGAAAGATAAAATCACTTGTTTGCACATCCAACTTCATCATACACTCACATATACAACACAGACACTTGTATACATGCATCTTACATGATTATTATATATATTTATACAAACCCTCAACCCATATTTCAAGGTTGGTCAAACCCTTAATACAAATTACAAAATAACAACCTCACACGCTACAACAATTCATGCAGACCAAATCAATCTCAGCTAAGACATAGTCTAGACCCAAAACAATACCACAAATATGAAACACCTCCAAAACTTATGCCTTGATCATCCGCAACATTATACAACCACAAAGAGTATTGCATAGCACAAAGAATATCACTAGACAAGGAAAATATTCAATAACACATACAATAATCAATGCAAACCACCAATATGCATAGAACACTATCTAGAGATATTCACAAGAAACATGAATTGCATCACAACAATCGCAACAACTAGGATTAACGAAATCGTCATCATTTCCCTACTCAAGCAAAAGAACATCAACATAACTGACTGTCAAACTGAGAGATTTGCTTGTGGACCTCCAAATCCTGAACCACATGAACTGAGGACACACATCAATGTCCATAATACATCCCAAACATCTGCAACCAAAGATATAGCATTTTTAGAGCAACATGGAGCACAAATCAGAATATCGAATAACACGAACAACTGCATAACATCCTCAATACCGTATGGGCAAAAACACCAAACTGTGTCATGTTTCAGGTCAACTTATCAACACAACTAAATTTAAGTAATTCTAACTAAAAATTAATTTAAGTCAAACATATGGTCTATAGAGATTCATTATAGCGATGTTATATATGTGCCACAACTTTTCCAATTGAAATTGTCTACTAAATGTATATTTTATACCCCTTTGGGTCTAATTACCAATTTTATTTTATTTTTTGAGAAAATCAATGTTTCAACAACTCTTTCTCTTAGATATAATTACATACCCTTTTATAGATCTATAAGTGAATTTTCAAAAACATATATCTTTTAATATTTTAATTATTTTTTTAAATTTTATATTATATCAACACTAAAATATAAGGTTGATTATCTTGTGAAGGAAAAATAATAAAATTTTGAAATTTTCTTTGAAAAAAATAAAACCACTAGAGAAAAGAGTCTATGTCAGGATGATATAATTATTTTCTAATTTGGATAAATAATTAACAAAAATGGGATGTCGAATGGAAAGAGTTATATTTCAGTACACATGACTTTTCAAATTTATTGAAAAATATATTTACATAAAAAATAGTTAAAAATATATTTTTGCACTAAAGTTTCAAGTTATCAATATAAACAAAAAAAATTGAAGAAAAAAAGGTAAATTTTTCTATATAAAGTGTGATGCCTCGTGTAACTTCAATTTCAACATTTTATCAACAACTAAATTTTAGTGTTTACTTTATAAGAAAGTATATTCAAATAATGTTTTAAATATTTTTAAAAATTAAAAACATAAAATACATAAAAAAATATGAATTTTGTTATTTTACATCATTTTAAAATTCAAAGCATATATATCACTTTCTATTGATTCAATTTCAAAGGTTGAATCAGCATTGGCCAGTTCCTTTATAAAAGTGTGACACAACTTTGTGCTTTTACCCAGATCTCATAACTCAATCAGATCATCATGTGGAGCTCTGAAAATGGGAATTAACCATCCATAGATAACATACCAGAAACCCTTTAAACCACGTCAGCTCATTTGCAACAAACGGGCTAAACTAACTCATCCAATCAAACTGCAATATTGGAATACACAGAAGAAAGCTTTCCAACAATCTCCTCATCAAGAATCTTCATGTATGTTGACATCAATGACAACATATCAACAATCTCCCCCTTTGGCATTGACCGCAACATATGAATGTTAAAAACAATCAATGCAAAGAAAGAAATCAAGACTCAGCAATCTCCCTCAAAATCTCAAAATCTCAAAATGCTCAAATCTCAAAATGCTCTACTCTCTTACAGAGTTTTTCACATGCTTCTCTCCCCCTTTGATGTTAATGACAAAGGCTCAAAAATCAATCTTATTTCCCATAATTTTGAACATCTGAACCACCAACACTAACACTGGCTGCTCCCCCTAAGTAGTAGCCTCACTCATCAATCTGGAGCATAAAATATCTCTATGAAGTTCACTGGACTGATGCAAATACATGAACCTTAGTTCTTATCAGGAGGGGCCATTACCCATAAAATCATTCTGAGATACTCAAAAGTATCTTTAGGCAAAGGCTTCGTGAAGATATTTGCAATTTGTTCCTTTGTAGATACATACTCCAATATGACTTCTTTCTCATTCACCTTCTCTCTCAAGAAATGAAACTTGATTGATATATGCTTTGTCTTGGAATGCAACCAGATTATTTGAAATATTTATAGCACTTGAATTATCACAATATATAGCAATAAGCTCATCATAAATAAATCCTATACCCTTCAAAATCTTCTTCATCTAAATTACCCGAGTAAAATTGCTGACAATAGCTGTTGGACATTGATGCTACTAGGATATGTTATTGTCATTGATGTCAACATATTCTTGCTTTGGTGATTGCAGATTGTCTTATTGTTATCATGGTTTGGTGTATGGAGTATTTATAGTATCATTATATTCTTCTATATTAGTTTTGGTGATCTAAGAAGCTTAATTGATCATATCATATGATCCATTTTTGTAGTTTATTTATCTAATTAGTACTTTGCAGAGTTCAGTATTTCCTTTGGTATATTTTGGTGTGATCAGATCTTGATCTAATATTTTAGGAGATTGTTTGGAATGGTCTTGTGTATCTTTCTTTTAGATGGTTCATGATTTTCCGCTCTGCAAGTTATCTTTCTTCGTGACAAATGCTGATTGGTTGTGTTCTTGAGTTTTCAGATGTTGATAGATGAAGATTTGATAAGTGGTGTTGGTGCAACTATTTTTGATGATTCTAACATGCTTGATGGTGTTTGATAGTCATTTCCTATTTGTTCTAGTTATCCATATTGATCATTGTGTAATTTTTTATGGTTTCTATGAATCGGTGATGATTTTCGTGTTATGTGGTATTTTTGGTGATGTAGCGTGTTGTGGTTGATCTTGGTGTGATTTCCAGTGGAGATGAGCATTTGGAAATTTAATTTAGGTCCATGTTATGAAATTTATATCATTATATTGGTCTGGTGGTCAATCTTTGTATCGTGTGATGTAATTTTGTCATTGTGAGTTGAGGGTTTAGCCGACCTTGTTGTCAAGGTTGATGAATTGTATAAATATATGATATTGTCATGTGATTTTGGTATTGAGGTTGTGTCTGCATTATCAGAGAGTTGTGTATGTGTGAACAAGGGATTCATCCTTTGACATTGTGATTGAGTAGATATTGGTGTTGCAGAGCAGATAATTGTGCTTAACCGAAACTATCATCAGGCATTTGCAGATGCTATTATTGCAGTCCATTTCTTCCGGATTGTAGTCTGAATCATTTTGTACATCAGTGAGACTTCCCTGAGGGTTGTAGCCTTCTAGATCATTATCATTTTAGTAGTGAGCTCTAGGCAGTGTGCCTGAATGCATGTGCATTCCCCACTGTAATATTTCACATACTATTGTAGAGTATCATCTTAGTGTGGGTAGGTTCCCACCATGGTTTTTCCCTTACGGGTTTTCCATGTCAAAATCTTGGTGTTATGTGTTGTGCTATCAATTTTCTTATCTTTACTATTGCTATAGTTTATCAGATTTGTATTTGTGATTAAGTTTGTAGATCTGGTGAAAACAGATTCACCCCACCACCTTCTCAGTTTTCATCCTCTTTGCTGCTAACAATTGGTATCAGAGATAGATCCTCTGGAAGAAGCTTAACCACTTGAGGAGATCTGGGATGCCAGCTATAGGTGTTATCTTTAAGAAGGATTGTCCAAGATTTTATGGAAGTAACTATACTATATGGATGAACTGGATGGAAGTGCACTTGAAATGTCTTGGAGAAGATTACTGGGAGATTAAAAAGAATATCTATTTTGCTCCTCTTAATGGACAGGTTACTGCTGATGAGATCAAGGAAGTTGAACACAACATATTAGAGAGAAGGAAGCATTTCTAAGTTCCTTGACTAGTTCTGAGATGACAAATGTAATGGGACTACAAATCGCACATGAGATCTAGGAGAAGCTTGAAATCCTATATGAAGGAGATAAACAAGTGAAAGTTGCCAAGTTGCGAATCTTGAAAGGGAAATATGAGATGTTGAAGATGGGAGAAGATGAGAACATAAATACCTTTATGGCTAAGGTGAATGACCTTTTCCTAGGTATCAGATGTGACAATGGAACCCTTGAAGAAGATGAAATAGTTGTTAAGGTGTTGACATCTTTGCCTCCTGCTTATAAACATAAGCTTGATGCTATTGATTAAATCCGGAGTGTGACTATAATAACAAGAGATATGCTGGTTGGAAAGATTGTTGCATTTGAGCTGAGTGAGTTTGGAGAATCACATGGAAAGTCTGAGATAGTGCATTTAGAGCATTAGTTTATGTATCTAGAAAATAGATGTATGATCCTGATGAGTGCAGAATATCTAGATATGAAAGAGAGAGAAGAGAGATGGAAGACCACGAAAGAGAGTTGGATGAGCTTGAAGCATTGATTTCCCTGAGATTGCCTAAAGGAGCCAGTAAGGATGATAGAAAATTGCTTCTAAAATTTTTCTCTTGCAATAAGATAGGACATTTTTCTTCTAGATGCCCGTAGAGAATGGCTAAGTATGACAGGCATGAGAAGTTTGATAAGCATAATAACATCAACAAAACTGACTGTCAAACTAAGAGATTTTCTTGTGGACCTCCAAATAATGAACCACACAAACTAAGGGCACACATCAACATCCAGAGCACATCCAAAACATCTGTAACCAAAGATATAGCATTTCTAAAGCAATACAGAGCACAAACCATAATATAGAATAACACGATCAATTGCATAACATCCTCAATACTGGATCTCATAACTCAATCAGATCATCATGTGTACCTCTACAAATGGGAATGAACCATCTACAGACAACATACCAAAAACACTTTAAACCACATCAGCTCATCTACAGCACACAGGTTAAACCAACTCATCCAGTCAAACTACAATGTGGGAATACATAGAAGAAAGCTTTCCAACAATCTCCTCATGTCAAAATTCTCCACATACGTTGACTTCAACAACAACATATCAACAATCTCCAACACTGAATACAAAAGAGGAGAAAATTATCATAGAAATTGTAAATAACTGGCATTTTTAATAAAACTTGAAATAACTTCATCTTGTGATTGGATTTTGTATATTGTGTTTTAAAATTTAGTTGATTTCTTACAATATCACTCAAACTAATAAGGCTTTGAGATTTTTTCTTCTTCAAGGTCTCCTAAGGAAGAAATAAACATTAATACAAAGGTACCTATTAATGTGGAGGAGTTTTCAAGAGTGAACAAATTAGTATTAAATAGAATCTAGTGAATCTCAGTTTTTAAAAGAGAAATGATGCCCTAAGTTTTGAAGACATGAAAAAAAATCATCAAGATTAGGTCATAATAGAGAAAGTAGTGAGAAAAAATAGATCGCATTTGAGAGAAACAACCAAATGCATAAGGAACATAGGGCAACGATGAGCAGGAAGAGCAGAGGGGCTAGTGGAAATCATGGGGGTGTGAATATTTCAAACGAAGAAGCCTCTGGAGGAGGAAATGATGATGCAGATGACAACCATCATGCAGGGTTAGACTCTCCTCCTTCTGGTGTGTCTTCTGTCGTATTTCTACCATTGGAGTGGGGATTTTCATAGGGTGTAGCTCTCGAAATGGAGAGATCTTGTGGGAGGCTTACTGGGGTTCAAGGGTGTTGGGGGGTTGGAGGATGAGCTCCAATGTTCTCGTTTTGAGGCATGTTGTTAATTTGGTTTTGTTTCTTTGGGTCATCTTTGGGATTAGAAGAGAACCTATTGTGTCTGGGATTTTGGTGTGGCTGGAGCTTTTTAGGGCATCTTTGAGGGTGTCTTTGTTGTTTATGATGGTTTTTTTTGGAGCTTTGGTTTTCACTATTTTGCCTTCTCTGTTCCAACTCTTGTTGGGCAGCCTGGTGAGATCCTTTTTTGCTTTAAAGTTGTGGGTTTTGGATGGGGTACTAGCTTCATTTTTCTCTTTGTTTTGAGATCCTTGTCCTTCTATACTTCTTTTTTCTTCCTATGGGGATTTGCTTCAGCTCAGTCTCTTTTTCTGATTACGTTAGAGAGCATTTTTTTGGGTATGGTTAGGGTTTGGTTTTTCTTTCATCCCTTCTCATTCTCTACCCATTCTATAATCTTCTTTTGAGGTGAAGAATGGTTGGCTGGGTAAAGATGGATGGAGTTTTCTATAATTATTTCATGCCCAATTTCTTGGGGTTGGTTGCTATATGCCTTTATCACTATCATTATTCATGGCCTGAGTTGAAACTTTTTGTACCCTATGGATTTTATTGAAGATTTGATGGAGGGTCGCAATCTCTTATCTAGTCGTGTTTGTGCAAGCTTCGTCCTTTTGATGGCCCTTTCCCTGCAACCTCGGTTTTCTTTGATTTGTCATATAGAGGTGTTCCTATCTTCTTTTGAGGTGGAGATGGATGGTGTTGGAGATAACCTTTCTCCTATTGAGGTGGAATTGTGTGTTCTGGTGGAGGTTGGGAGGTGTTGGTGGGGGGTTGTTGGTTCCCTATTTATGGGTTGGATGGGAACAGAGGTTGGTCTCTTATATGGTTTCTCTTCTTTATCACCTATTGAGGTGGTGATCTTAGAGGGTATAATGTGTTCAAATTTTTTCTCTCTCAATATCAAGGTTATGGGAGCCTCTCAAAAACCCATTGTTTTTGGTTGTGGGATCCTTGTCAAAGCCACTCTCAAGGTTGAGGGAGCCTGGAAAAACCCTATGTTCTTTGTTTCTCTTAGGGACAGGTTGGATGCTAGTGGTTTTCAAGGGCCTAGTTTGGCTAGTGTTTTTTTTTCTGTGAGGCTTGGGCTTTGTGATTCTCTTAATATTTATGGGAGCCTGGAAAAAACCTTCATGTTGGCTGAGGGTTCCTAATAAACCCTCATTTTTGTTTCTATGGTTTATTATTTTTGAATTAGACCCTCTGTTTGGGCTATCCTATTTTGTAATATTTTACACTTGATATTTGACTGGTGTTTGGTTAGTTGTGACTGCTCTGAAGTTCTATTTTATCTACGTGTAGTCTTTGGGTTTTGGGCTTTGGATGCCTCTAAGTCCAAAAGGTTCCAGGTCCTTTCTAAAACTTTTTGTTTGCTTCTAGGTAGTCTTGTTCATTATTTGATGGTATCTCTCTAGTTGTATGGGTTTTGGGGCCCCTTCAAAACTTGTTTTATCCTAATTAAAAAAATCAAATGCATAAGTAGATATAAGCGCCTCATCTTGGTTGATGAGCATATGTCAGTCTAGGAGCTACACATGAAAGTGGTTTTAATAAAATTCAAAAGTATTGTGCAAAAGATAGAAACCCCAAGTCCTATGAAATGATCTATAATCATATCATTTATAAAAAAAATATGTTATAGGTCCCAATATAGCTCAATTTTCTACACCATTAATTCAAAAAATATATAACTAATATGACTCCCATGGATTATTAGCCAACAACAATAAATATAGGGCATTATAGTAGAGAAAAGGAGATCAATGAGATTAAGTCCAGTGTGGATTTCATGACCAAAAGAATTCAAAATTATAAATAAAATAAACAAGAATGAATAGTTCGAGTGATTGAGCTGCAAAGTTATATCAAACAATAGGTTGAGCTTATCTATTGAGGAGAACAACTACCTTATAACCATGTGTTGCTTTCTACAATAAAGACTACTACTCGTAGGTAGAAAGAAGCATGTGACTAGAATAGGAGAGTGAAGAAGTTCAATTTAATTTATTTTAATTTGTACAATATGTTTTCTAAATTTATAAGAATAAAAAAATTCAACAACTTTTCAATTTTGGAGTTAGAGAATTATCTAATTAAGTGTTTAACAAATTTATGTACCCATCTCTCACTTTATCTAATCATAACTCTATGTACTCATCTAATAATACACCTTGTGTAACCAATATTCTTAGTGAGATGAAACAAATTTTGTGTCTACAAAACATCTGATTTTTATTTCAAAATATTATCTATAAGATTATTTAACATCTATTGAAACACTTAAACATTGGATCTAAAGATTAGTTTTGTAATCCCTTTATTGATATGTTTTTAAATTTAACAATTATGAGAATTGAGTTGTAGAATATTCCTCAACAATTAAGTGACTCTATCAATGTTGTGATTGTTTTGTTTCTCTTTAAGTGTTGTGTAGAGAGGAAATTAATTAAGTCGATGGAAAATAAAGAGGAGGGGTCAAAAATTATGAACTTTAGAGATAATTTTTAGTTCCCATTCATTTGAGAAGGAATAATAGGCACAAAAGAAATTTTCAAACAAGTAAAAAAATTATTATGATGATCTATCAAGAGAATTCATGAACAAGAGTGTCACACAAATGAACTCAAATACTCATGTGTATGAGTACATTTTCTTCTTGTATATGTGTGAATGATCTCTAATCAAAATAGGTCTACAAAAATATTTGATAGTCTTCATGTGTCCCTCAAAAATAGTTTTAGGAAGGTGTCAAGTTGTGCCTACTTTGTTTGCTTGGCATACCTCATCTATGTCATATTTGTAAAAAATTGACCCTAAAATATTAAAAGATAGGATACACCATTATCATTTTCTTGATGTCATATACCATGAAATTACTAAAATAAATTATAGAATTTTCAACCCCTTATGAGATACTTTCTTGTCTAACATTGTCAACAAAGAGATTCACACCAATAACTGAAATAGAATTACAACTATTAAAACCATATAAAGTTAAAAATATACATTAATAAGTATTATATTATTATAATTTATTAATAAATATTGTATTATATTAATAAAGTTAGTAGATGGCATTGTGATTATATTATAATAATTAAAAATAAATAAAAATACAATTGATTGAACTTGAATAATGTGCTATGGAATTCATATAATGTGAAAGATAAGTAAAAATGTCAAAATATTAGAGTATTTAGAAACTAAGAATGTAGGAGAATATTAATTGCAAATATAATTGTAGATAACACATTTTAAAAAAATCACAAATTAAGGGGTGTATATAACATATTTATATGGTACAAAATGACAAATATGGTCTATAAAATCATCTAAAGAAAAAAGATGTGATGTTGTAGTGCTATACTTATCTTAATCTTTTACTTTTTGTATAGTAATATCTTTTGGGTTACTATTTATTAACATTGTAATCTTTTAGCTTCAATTGATACAAAAAAAAATTCAAGCAAAGTTTTGAATATATCAAATTGGGAGAAGATCAAACCTTTGCATAACCACAAAACCAACAAGCAACAAAAACCAAGGGCTCTTGAGGGGTGAAGGCCCAAGACTAGAAAGCTTATTGCCAAAAAGGAACAAACCTAGTAGTCTTCAAGCACCAAAAAGAAAACCCATAAAATAGAACAACTAGACCCAACAGAAAAAAATAAAAATAGGACACAAGCCCACCAAAGGCACGAATGGATGTCCTACTTGGTGGGTGAAAACGCCAGCTTCCTATCTTGGAAAATTTCTTTACCTTTCTCTTAAAAGGAGAGATTTCTATCCAAACCTTTCCTAGAGGAGATGGTCGAGGAATTTGGTGTAGCCCTTCACCATGGACACAGACACTTCCAACCCTGTAGTAGTGGAGGACTCCAAATGGTGCCTCTTCTTAGCATGCATCCTCACAAATTCATCTTGTATAGCTTCAAAAATTAACCAAAATTATGTGAGTTTGTTGCAATAGTTAAATTGAAGTTATGATGATAAAGAAGAAAAAGATAATCAATTTTGTGGTAGTAATTTTTTATGGTTGTATATTTAATGGAGCAAACTACTAGCATACCAAATTACAATGTACAATAGGTGGAGGAAGTGGAGTTAAAGTCTTACTATACATAACTATTTATTTTTTTTAGATTCTGAAATTTAAAAAATTATAAGATTATAAAAAATAATGTTAGACAAATTTTCAAACATTAATACTCATGCAAAATTAATCCACAAAATAATAAATTAAATTTAAAATAATTCTTAAGTAAAATAATATCTCTTTTTTTATGTATCCTTTTATCTATTTATATAATAACTTAATTAATATTTTTAATCATTTTTTTTATATTAAATATCAAGAGACCAAAATAAGGAGAGTTTATACAAAAACGAGCATTGGAGGCAGAGCCTCAACCATCAACTAGAGAGATTATCCAACTGAACATAGACATCCTCCTACCAAAAAAAAGTTACGAGAAAGAGTATATACAGTAATCCATAAACATCAACTAAAGAGCTACTAAACACCTATTGTAGAATCTCATCCTGGTTTTCCAACCATGTTGTCCATCCTTGTGGGCCTTCCATCCACACCACCTTCTTCCGCTCTAGGACCTAGGTAAACATCTCAGACTTATCATAGTAGGGACCTCTGTTGTCCCTGAGTTCCTTGATCAACTTCTTTCGAGCCTCATCAAATGCAGTCTACTTCTCCACAATTCTAGCCCATTCAAAGCCATCCTTCATCTCATATATGAACATGGTTGCCTGGCCATCCCTAACGAAATGCAACAGCTTCTCCCTCTCAACATTCATCAAAAAGCATACCTACACAACAATTTTATAATGTGTGAGTTTCTTAAAAAACCCAGTAAGAGTCCTATCAGTACCTTGGAATTTTTCCTCATTTCTAAGTTTCCAAATAAACCAAAGTATGAAAGAAGAAAGAATTTGCCAGAACAAGTTATCATCCTTCTTGAGGCCATGATTGAATCCAATAATAATATCAAGAGTACAAACATGTTCAGTAATGGGGATTCCAAACGTCAACCAGACCTCTCTGGCAAAAATGCAATCAAAAAAGATGTGTCGCATAGTCTCAGGCTTCCTACATATAGAGCATAGCTCGAAGGAAGCAAAGTTATTCCTAATAGGCAGTCTATCCAACATTAGTTGCCACCTGAAGCATCTGATTTTAGGGGGGATGGGGGACTTCCATAGTTTCTCAAATGTTTTCTGCCAGGCAGAGGTATTAAGGTCAACATACCAGAGGGAGTTAACATGAGCTATCATCATGGTATCATGAGTGAGCAGTTTGTAAATAGCTTTGGCTTTGACCTTGGAGAGGAGGGAGCCATCCTTCCATCAGAACGAGAGGTATCTGTGAGTGTCTACATCAATGTTCCTAGGAAGATCTAGACAAGCATAGGCATTTTCAATCATATTGTAGGTTCTCTTATGCGAGGCAGGGAGGCCAAACTTATTGCTAAGATCCTCCCAGCTGATGAGATTATCATGTTCCAAGATGTCCATGAGATATTTAAAGCCCTTATTATACCAACACCTAGCAGAGCATCCTTGGGTTAAAGCAAGGGGTTTAGAGTTATGGTAGAGGTTCCACCATATTGACCTTTCCCCATGCAAGGTGTTATTACAGTCAATATTAGAGTTGGCAATAAGTTTACGCACATGCTCCTAGGCTTTCCAGATGGACTTAAACACCCAAGTTCCTTGAACAGACACAAAGAATCCGCTTGGTACCAGATCACTAAAGGGGAGGGCTTTCCAAGATTTGGTAGACTTGGGGACACCATTTTGTATGTTATTTCTGACAAGAATCTTCCAGGGTTCTTGTCCTTCCAAGGCATGAAATATCCACTTGGCAACCAGAGAAATTCCTTGCGTTCTGAGATCCTTAAGTCCTAGCCCACCAAGTTTCTTATCTATGTGACACAAAATCCATTTGACCGCATGGGCCTTTCTTTTACCCTTACCATCAGACCATAGGAAGTGCCTGATAGATTTTTGCATCTCATAAATTTGGTAGTTGCTGAACATCTAGACAGAGGAGTAGTATAAACTATAGGAGGAGAGGATTTTCTAGCAGACTTGGATCCTACCAGTGAAGGATAGAACTCTATTGTCCCATTTGTTAAGTTTTTTGTCAATCTTTCCTTTTACCCAAATCCACATGTCTTTGAGAGAGGAAGAGACAGAAAAAGGGATACCAAGGTATCTGACTATTTTATTGGGTCCTCCCCATGACTATCCAAACTGTTGAAGCCAGTCAAGGGGTTCCTCTTTCCACCCAAGCAGAATAGATTTGGAATTGGAGATACGAGCACCAGAGGCTCTGCCAAAGGTTGCAAGTTTTTTATTGAGGGAGTCAATGTTATGCCTAGAGAGCTCCAAGAAGAGCGCGGTGTCATCAGCAAATTGTATGTTGAGCAATTAAGAGTCATCTGACATCTTAATGCCATGAACTTTAGGGGATAGGGTATCATCTCTCAGGAGCTAAAAGCGGGCATCTGAGGTAATGACAAACAGAGCAAGGGCAAGGGGGCAGCCCTATCTAATGGATCTAGATAGAGGAATAGGCTGGGAGAGTGACCCATTAACTTCAACCAGGGCGGAGGCATCTTTGAGGAGAATTTGAACATATTTACAGAACTCGCTAGGGAAACCAAAGGCTCTAAGCATCATGAGGATGAAGTCCCATTCCACCCTGTCATAGGCTTTCTCAAAGTCCACAAGGAACATGGCAGTATCTTGATTTGTGGTCTTGGCCCATTCCATAGATTCCCAGCTAGTGACAAGGTTCTCCAAGATATACCTACCTTTAATGAATCCTGTTTGGGTAGAGCAGATGAACTTGGGAAGAATTTTCTCAAGGCGAGAGGCTAGGGCTTTGGCCAGGATTTTATAGGAAATGTTAAGGAGGGTAATTGGCCTCCAATTTTTTATGAGGGCTTTTTCCCCATCTTTTGGGATAAGTTTAACAATGCCCCTATTGATGGACTCCCCAAGGGTGCCATTGTCAAATGCTTTGGTGTATATGTCATATAAGTCTTTGGTGACCCACTCAATATTGGTTTTGTAAAACTCAACAGGAAGTCCATCAAGGCCTGGGGCCTTATAATCCTTGAGGGCTTTAATGGCATCAGTAATTTCTGTCATAGAGATTTTGGTCTTGAGAGGGAGAGCTTTATTCTCGGATATTCTTATTGGGATAATGTTACTGCACCTATTTCTAGCATCTTTTGAGGCTTCACTATCCTCTGAGGTAAAGAGGGTCTTATAAAACATTTCAAAAGCATCTTTGATCTCATTGATGTTCAGGTGTTCCTTATCCTCAACTATGATTATGTCAACTTTTTCTCTATTTTGTTTTTATTTAAGGATATTGAAGAAGACTTTAGAGCCTTTGTCTCTGAATTTGAGCCAATGATTACGGGCTCTGATGAAGGCACCCCTGATTTTGACCTATTGATGTTTCCTAAGAATGTCTCTAGCTTGACAGACCCGTTCCACCAGGATAGAGGAGGAAGGATGTAGTTGTATTTCATGCTCCAAGGAGTGGAGCCGATTAGTGAGAGTTTTTTCCACAAACCTGAGATCCTTGGCTTTCTTCTGGCCAATAGTTTGGAATATTTTCTGCCGAGAGGAGACATTTTTGTTCTATCTAAGCGTGTGTGATTGGGGATGTTGAGAGTGCATGTTAAAGAGTCTAACCATTTTAATGGCAATTAGGGCATCCTTTTCATTTAGCAGGGAGGTATTTAGGACAAACTTCTTATTGAAAGGATTACTGTTAGGGATGGAGTTCCTAGTATTGATGACAACAATGATAGGGAAATGGTTGGATAAGGTCACTGGCAAAATAGCCACCGAGTTCCCCAAGTGGCTAGGGGAGAAGGAGAAGAAATCTTTATTAACATAAAACTTGTCTAATTTGGAGCAGATTCGGCTGGGGCCTTGCTAAAAGTTGCACCAAGTGTACCATAGGGCAGAGGATTCAGATTTGCTGCCCTCAAGGGGGTCAAATAACTGCATGTGTTGTTTAAACCTATCCCAGTGAGGTTTCTCTTGGCACTTCCATTCGAAAGGGATACCCCCAGCCTTGTCATCTTGGTTTTCAATCATGTTAAAGTCTCCAGCCATGACCCAGGGGATACTCGGAAGGGCTGCCAGCCAATTCTAGGGGACACTCTTTCCCTATGATCATTAGGTGCATACATAGAACATACCCCTGTAAAGCGGAAAAATCGAACCCTAGTCGTTCTCCCCTCCCCAACTCCAAGGAGAGAGAAGGGAGATTCACTAGGGTTGATGGTTTTCACTTAGGAGGGACTTTACATTCAAAAGAGGGGTTGAAACCCACAAGATCCAATCCCACGCAATGCAAGATTGGATTCTATATGAGTTTCAAGGGTTGTGATAGCAAGGATACCCTCTTTTGTAAAGAATGTGGATAAAATGATTAAGCTAGGAATGCATAGAAAGTGAGAAAGATTTGCTTATAAGCTGAGATAGGGATATGATATGAAGCTGCGGACCTGGAATTAGCAGTAAAATGTCAGGACGGTGCTGTTCTGCAAATTTGAGCGAAAGTTGATGGGACGATGGCGCCCGGCATGCACACAGTCCTCCGAAAAATCTGCGAAACGAAGGGGGATCTGTTCGTCTCTGCACAAGGATTCTAGATCTTCAATTTCAGCCGCGTACCTGCAACCTACACACAGAAAAGCGAAGATGATTAGGGGGTTAGGGATTAGGGGTTTGCCCTTAGGTCAAACCCCGGTTTTGGAATTAACCAAGAAATGAGAAATTGCTGTAAATGTAAATGATTGTAATGTAAAACAAGTACTAGTACCTTGTTGTAAGAATGTTTGTATTCTTACATGCGAAGGTGTAGATGTTGTTGTATGTTGTATGTTGTATGTTGTATGTGGTATGTGATCTCCTCTTCAATGGTTGAATCCTTGTCTTGAATGCAACACTTGGCCTTGAATGGAGACTTAGAATGCTCAATTGCTTGAAGGAATGCTTGAATGCTTGAATGCTTGAATGCTTGAACGTTTGAATATCGCTTCCCCGTCTTGTACACATATGTCCTTTCTCCTTTTTCATCTACCCCAAATGGGAGAGGAAAATGTAGTTTATATACTTGTCAATTAGGGCTGACAGACTGATTTTTCCGACCCTGGGCCGACTAGGAAGTGTTATTTTCCAATTTGCAAACTTAAAGACCTGAAGCCCCATAGGAGACCGGGCCCAAAATAGGGCCAGGGACCAGGGCGCTGGGCGCCATGGTCCTGGTGGACCAGGGCGCTGGGCACCCTAGTCCTGAAGGACCAGGGCGCTGGGCGCTCTGGTCCCAGCTCTTGGGACAGCAGGGTGCAAGGAGGGATCAAGCAGGGTGCTGGAAAAATGCAGTTTTTGATGTCATGGACAAGTTTCAGGGTCTCCATTCAGGTTCCGTGTTGCATCGCCATCGTGAAGACCCAAATGCAGTCGAAATTGGAAGTGTCACAATTTTAGGACGCTACATTTAGCCCCCACTTTAGCGGGAGTATAAGCGTACGCTCATACTTCCGGTAAAGTACAAGGAAACAACATTAAAAAACTTTCACCACGTCAAGGAGGCAAGATACACCAAGCGCCCAGTGGACTAAGGATCTTACAACTTCGATTGACAAAGTAAAAGGGAAGATCACGAGGGAGAACCATGACTATCAGTAGTAAGGTTCCCTCACTATGAGTCATGTAAGAAAGATATCAAAAATTTTCAAGGCAAAGCTAAATTTGTTAAGAAATTTTTAAGTATCTTGAAAAGATATGAATGGGATGTATGCCCCCCTATGTTAAAGTGATCGCACACGCCTCACCGGGGGTGATTGCTTTAAGGTAGTGATACATATAAGAAATGAGAAAGGAGCACGTTATCACAAGGATTTAGCCTCCAAGTGTGAGATAAGCCCAAGGATAATAGACACAAAACACAAAGCACAAGGTGACTTCGCTTTCCTCGGGGTCAGTATGCTGTATGATAATTCATGTATATCATATGTATGTATGCATAATTGTTCTTCATTCCCCAATCAAGGAAGGTCACCTAGAAGAAGGGAACACATGTGTCTTTTGAGTCAACATGAGAGAGACCAAAAGAGATCTCAATGTTTTGCATCGTCCTCAAGTAGACAACACTAAGGACAACAAATAGAAGAATGAGAATAACATATAGAAGAAGTAACAAAAGAGAGGAGGAGAGAATCTGCTATGCTAATGAAACTAGTCTAGCACGTCATCTACCCCCCGATCTTGCTGATCAACGTTTCGGGAAGGTAGGGAACACGCTAGAGGAGGAACATTCAACACAGCAGATGGAGCTATCACAAGATCCAAACAAGGGCTATGTTCATGTTCCAAGCCATGTTGTTCTTGCCTAGGAGCTAGGATAAGTGCTTTAGAAAATTCATCAGATAAATGGTTATCAACATCAACAAGTTCATATTCACTATCAGAAGCAAGAGAAGTAACATTTTCATCTATATCATCATCAAGATTTATAAAAATAGGATCTTTAACTCACACAGGATCAAGGCCATCATGCATCTTATGTTTAGGAGATTTTGGCTCAATTTCCGGCTGAGGAGAAAATGGAATAATACTAGTTGAAGGTGTTTTTGGGGATTGCAAAGTTTGAGCTCTAAGACGACGCTTTCGCCGGCGTTCACGTGCAGAACGATTTCATCTAGTCTTAGTAGGAAGTTGAGAAGATTGAGGAGGAGGAATGTTCTCATCCTTATCACTTGGGTGTTTAGGTTGTGGTCTCTTAGGCTGAACAATAGGAGAAGAGGAAGGTCTCTTCTCTCCATAAGAGGAAGGAGGAGGAACTGCTCCATATAAGGGAGGAATACTCGGTTTAGGAAGGAGACCAAGTCCATCATGACGAGGAGGGATTGGTCTACTTTTAGGAAGTTTATTAGATATAGGCATAGTCACATCCATAGGGATGGGTTGGGAATCTTCTTGAGGAAAGACATTAGTTTTATCTTTCAAAGGAAGAATTTCCTTCTCAAGAACGATAGGAATATCAAGTTTGGGTGTTCTAGGTTCACTTAGAGATAGGATCATATCTTTTTTCCACCTTTGATAAGATTTGAAAAGATGATCACTTCGCGGAGGAAGGGGTTGGAATTGTTTAGGCCAAAAATAATCAAGAGGAATGCTAGAAGTTCTTTCGGCTGGTTTAAAGAGACTATGAGTGATAGTAACAACTTCACCATTATGGGGAAATTTCAAACACTTGTGAATAGGAGAAGCAATAGCTTTCATGGAAGATAGCCAAGGATAGCCTAGCTTCACACGAAATTGTTCGGATGATGGAATAATAGAAAAGTCCACATCAAGGGATTTGTTATGGACCTCAATAGGTAATGTAATAGAACCAATTGCAGGAGAAGAAAATGCATCAAATAATTTCACAACCACATTTGTTTCATCATAGATCACTTGATTCAATTGCAAAGTAAAAAGAAATTCTTTAGTAATGACATTAACCATGCAAGAAGAATCAATAAGCACTCCACGGCAAGGTGTATTTTTGACTTTTGCAACTATATATAAAGGACCATCAGGTGCCCTGATAGTTTCGCTAGAATCAAAGGTGATGGAAAGTTCTTTAGGGATTTTCTGCTGCTCCACAAAGTTAATCACATTCGGAGTCATGGACACAAAATCATCAGGTGAGACAGAGGAATTATTAGTATCAATCGCATTAGAGGTATGAGAAGGTAATGGATCAGTAAAAATCTGAAGATTTTGGTTAGGAGGAGCTACAAATGTGTTGCCTTTATCATTCACTCCAGAAATAGAAATAGTATTATTATCAATCAAATCTTGAATTTTACCCTTTAAAGCAAAACATTTTTCAGTATCATGCCCAGGTTGATGATGAAATTGACAAAAAGATTTGTTATCAAAATAGGGTGAATTAATCTTTACAGGATCTATTTGCCTTATAGAAGGAAGAGTAAGCACATTTTGTTCCAATAACTTATTCATAATACTATGCAATGATTCATTCAAAGGAGTAAACTTTCTTTCTTTCTTGAAAAACTTAGAAATAGGAGGCACACCTGATGCTGCATTCACATTGTTGTTGATGATGTGTCCATTGAATTTATTGGACTCTCTGTTCGGTTTAAACTTCCCAAATGGTTGTTGACTACTATCACCCTTATCACTCGGAGCCATAGGATGTGATTGTTCCATTTGACTCACAGTCAGTTGATAATTGTGAAGAGTTGCGCACAACTGTTGGAAAGAAGTAAACTCAGAAAACAGGAGTTTGTCTCGAATATCTTTTTGTAAATTAGAAATAAAAATTCTTTGAATATCATTGTCAGGCACTGGAAAAGCAATTTGAGCATACAAATGCTTATATCTACCAATGAAATCAGTCACTTTTTCTTTAACACCTTGTTTACAATGCATTAAATCAATCAAAGTAACTTTAGGACTTATATTGTTTTGAAATTGTTGAATGAAAGCATTTGCAAGTTGTTCGAAAGAAGAAATAGAATAGGAAGGCAACGAGCAATACCATTGTAGGGCTTTGTCTCTTAATGTTCTAGTAAACAGTTTTGCAAGCAACCTTTGGTCATAAGCAAAATCAGTACATATTGTTTGAAAGGTCTTAACATGTGTTAGAGGATCACCCTTACCATTATAAAGCTCCAAATGTGGAATTTCAACATGTTTAGGGGGAATAGCTCGAACAATGTCAAGAGAAAGTGGGCTCGCAACATCAAATGTGGGCACACTAAACTTAGATTGATTCATAGAGGCAATTTGTTGCTGTAAAGAAGAGACAGTTTGTGCAAGATTGTTAATGGTCGCTTCAGTCGAAGAGTTCATATTAGATGTGTTAGATTGTGATGGAGGTGTTATGTTATTGAAAGAAGGTAGAGATTAAGGTGGTGGGACACTATGATAGTTAGTCATAGGAGATGATTGGACAGGAGGAACACTACAAGGAGGAATGGAAAACGAATTGCCCCCTTGTGTCATGTTCATTTGTGGTGATATAATAGGAACATTTATTGAAGGAATGAATGAAGAAGTCGGATTGAATGAAGGAAGAGGGTTGATTGAAGAAGAGGGATTTCCCCCATGACTAGTGATCATAGGAGGAATGTCTTGTATTGAAGTAGTCATTATGTTTGATGTAAAAGTAGGTATACTAGCAATAGAAGTCGTCAAAGGAATAGAATGATTGTCTTGAGTAGGAGGTTGTGTATAACCTAAGGTTTCAGCACAACTCTTCATAGGCATCACATTTGAATCCACAATGTGTGCAATACCATGCAAAATATCAATTCCATTCTTATCACTTTGAAGCATACATTTTAGACCCTCAATTAAAGGAAGAGCTTGACTATCAGGGTATTCTTGAGACATCCATTGTCGAAAATCATCAAATTGATTATCCAATTTCGAAAGTTGTTCTATAGAAACCTCATGGAGAGCTTCTTCATCATTAAGAGGACTAGAGGAATTACCCATGTCCTCGTTAAAAAGGCCATTCAAATTAGGTTCCATCTCCTCAGTAATTAAACCTTGGAAGGACTTAATTCTAAGGCTTCGTCTAACGGGAATAGTGTAAGTAGCACTTATTGTCGTAAAACTCATGCACTAAAGAAGGAGAGAAGATTTTGAATTTTAGAGGTAGCAAATTTCAGTAAAATCAGCCAATCTTCTAGATTTAAGCTGTTAAATACAATCAGGACAATCTCCCGAAATTTCGGAAAAAATGTCTGGGACCATGGCGCTCGGGGTGCACACGGTCCTCGCAACTTTTTTTGAAATTTGCAGGGATGAAAGTTATGATGATTTTACAGCTAACCTGAAAAAATTGAGTGATTTTACGATCTGTAGATAGGCCAAATTAAAGTTGTAATCTCAAAATTGAACCCTACCCAGATTGTCGAAAAATGCAAAATTTGAATTTTGAAAAAGAGAGGGAAACTGAAACTTTGAATTTTATGATTTTAGAGGGAATGCTGAAAGCAATGCAAGTTTTGAAAATTAACAATTGACTCAATTTCACGCAAAATTCAATTTTGAAAGCAGAAATCAAAGTTGTTGTAATTAAGAACTTAATTTCAAAAGTCACAAATTGCAAAAATTTGAATAAATCACTGAAATTTCGAATGAATGATAACACACTTTTCAGATTTAGGACTGTAAGAAACACAATTTTGACACAAATTTCAATTTCAACAATTTTTGAATGATTAGAAGCCTCAATCCAAGCAATCGCTAGACCAACTTTGACTATAATTTTGAAGGTGTTAAAATTGATAAAATCAGCGAAAATTCTAGATTTTAGCAGAAAAATACAGTTAGATCTAGCTCCCGAAATTTCAGAAAAAATGATGGGGAAAATGGCGCTCGGAGTGCACACGGTCCTTGCAACTTTTTTCCAAATTTTCAGGGATGAAAGATATTATGATTTTATTGCGGAATCCAAAGTTACAGCTGATTTGGAGATGTTTTGATTAGTGAAATTGTCGAACAAAGGTTGAATCAAGAGGGTTTCAAAAATTAGGGTTTTGACACTTAACCACTTAATTTTCAAAATTAAAGCACAAATATGAATTGATAATTTGTAATAGAAGGGCAGATCTGAAACAAGCATTAACAATTAAACATTTCACAAGCTCAATTACTAAAAAGAAAATTTAGGGTTTTTATGCAATTAACCTCTAAAATTTGTAAAAGATCAAACATGGAAATGTAATCAAGGGAGCCAATTTTTAGATCTAACTATGAATAATCAAAAAGGATGTTCACGTCGGGTTCACCAAAATGTAAAGCGGAAAAATCGAACCCTAGTCGTTCTCCCCTCCCCAACTCCAAGGAGAGAGAAGGGAGATTCACTAGGGTTGATGGTTTTCACTTAGGAGGGACTTTACATTCAAAAGAGGGGTTGAAACCCAAAAGATCCAATCCCACGCAATGCAAGATTGGATTCTATATGAGTTTCAAGGGTTGTGATAGCAAGGATACCCTCTTTTGTAAAGAATGTGGATAGAATGATTAAGCTAGGAATGCATAGAAAGTGAGAAAGATTCGCTTATAAGCTGAGATAGGGATATGATATGAAGCTGCGGACCTGGAATTAGCAGTAAAATGTTGGGACGGTGCTGTTCTGCAAATTTGAGCGAAAGTTGACGAGACGATGGTGCCCGGCGTGCACACGGTCCTCCGAAAAATCTGCGAAACGAAGGGGGATCTGTTCGTCTCTGCACAAGGATTCCAGATCTTCAATTTCAGCCGCGTACCTGCAACCTACACACAGAAAAGCGAAGACGATTGGGGGGTTAGGGATTAGGGGTTTGCCCTTAGGTCAAACCCCAGTTTTGGAATTAACCAAGAAATGAGAAATTGTTGTAAATGTAAATGATTGTAATGTAAAACAAGTACTAGTACCTTGTTGTAAGAATGTTTGTATTCTTACATGTGAAGGTGTAGATGTTGTTGTATGTTGTATGTTGTATGTTGTATGTGGTATGTGATCTCCTCTTCAATGGTTGAATCCTTGTCTTGAATGCAACACTTGGCCTTGAATGGAGACTTAGAATGCTCAATTGCTTGAAGGAATGCTTGAATGCTTGAATGCTTGAATGCTTGAACGTTTGAATATCGCTTCCGCGTCTTGTACACATATGTCCTTTCTCCTTTTTCATCTACCCCAAATGGGAGAGGAAAATGTAGTTTATATACTTGTCAATTAGGGCTAATAGACTGATTTTTCCGACCCTGGGCCGACCAGGAAGTGTTATTTTCCAATTTGCAAACTTAAAGACCCGAAGCCCCATAGGAGACCGGGCCCAAAATAGGGCCAGGGACCAAGGCGCTGGGCGCCATGGTCCTGGGGGACCAAGGCACTGGGCGCCCTAGTCCTGAAGGACCAGGGCGCTGGGCGCTCTGGTCCCACCTCCTAGGACAGCAGGGTGCAAGGAGGGATCAAGCAGGGTGCTGGAAAAATGCAGTTTTTGATGTCATGGACAAGTTTCAGGGTCTCTATTCAGGTTCTATGTTGCATCGCCATCGTGAAGACCCAAATGCAGTCGAAATTGCAAGTGTCACAATTTTAGGACGCTACAACCCCAAAACAAGAGCCTCTAATATCCAGGGAGGCCCAGGCCACTCTGTTACATGGGGAGACACCCCTAGCCCTAATGTGAGTTTCCCACTTAGGGTTAATGAGGAGACCAACTCCACCCTTTCCCTTAGGATGATTGGTGCATATTTTGATCGCATCTCTCCAAATAAGATCAAGTGTAGTGTCAAGGGAGAACTCAATGGATTTAAGCTCTTGAAGCATCAAAAAGTCTAGATGTTTATGACAATTCAGAAACCTTTTAATAACAAACTTCCTATCAAGTGACTCTAAGCCTCTAATATTCCATGAGATGTATTTCATGAGAACAAGGGATTAAGAGGGACTGTTTGGGAGACCATTTTGATCTCCAGACTTTTTCTTATTCTTGGAACCAACAGGTCTGCCTTTCTTTTTAGCCATGGAGGAACCTTTCATGAGGTCATCATCTTCCTCACTAAGCTTAGTTAGCTCATTTTTACCATCTGCAGTTTCTACAATGTTCGACCCAGGCACTTGGGAGCCTGGAAAGCCAAGGAGCATTGAGCTAGACTTAATGTCTTCTAGACCCTTATTAGCATAGACAACTTCAATAATATGGTTGTCCTCTATTTCATTTAGCATAGATGTTGTCACAGGGTTGGAGGTGTTAAAATCAAGGGTAACTTCTGCAAATAATGAGAAATCAAATCGTTTGTGGGTCCCAGACCTGAGCATCATTTTCGCAGGATTATCACTCATGCTAGCATCACTAGCACCGCGATCTGACTTCTCTAAATTTTTAACCATATTTTTAACCAAGGAGGTGGTCGGAGTTTGTGAAGCATTTAATATGTCATCATTCGTTGCGATGGGGTATTTGCTAGTGGTTGTCAACTGATTGGCAATTTGATCACCAACTCGGATTTGATTCAAGGCGAGTTGCTGGGTATTCTTTCATCTTCACTTTCTTGATGTGACTGTTTGAAAATAGTTAGAAGGCGAACTCTCAGAAATTTTGGTGGGAACGGAAGTAGGGTTGAGGGGTTTGGTAGTGGAGTCAACATTCATTGGATTTAGTTCAACGGGGATGAGGCCAGGAGTCGAGCTTAAGGTGGGATTATCTTTAGGGTTAGTATTGTTTCCAATGGAATGAGGGTTGCTTGGGTTTGGGATCAACTCCTTATCGGTGCTAGGGTTTTCAGATGCTCCTGCTAGGTTAGTGTTATTCTTTTGCTTCTTGCGGTTAATGATTGGGTAGTTCTTCCGAAGATGCCCTTCTTTTTTGCACAAAAAATAGGCATTTAGTCCTCCAAGTATTTCAACAGGGCAAACAAACATTTCCTCACCAATGTTAAGGTTTAGAAGTGGAGGGATGATGACCCTAGGTTTGATGGAGATAAGTATTCTTGCATCAAGGTTAGGGACCAAATGCATTGTTTCATCAACCCGAATTATTCTCCCAAATGTTTCCAATACTTGGGGAAGAAAATGCTAAAGGAAGGGAGGGACATCCTTAAGAATGACCCATCTAGGGCTTGATAATGCAAGAACTTCCTCATTTGACGGCCTCTGAAGACTAGGCTAGGGCACGAAAGGAGGTGTTCCCGATAGTCCAGTATTGTCATTTAAGGATTTCAACTTCATATTCATGATTATTAAAAAAGATAATATAAAGACCTTTCTGGACTTGCCTACAAAATGAAATCTTAAGCCCTAATTTCAAATTCCAGAGATTATGAAACCAATCATCTAGGAATTTCCTAGGCAGGCATTTCTCAATATTAACACAAGCAAAGAAAATGGCAGTATTGCTTAACCTAGATTTTTAGGAAACAATTTCCTTCAACATCTCATCATTTGGTGAAATGCAAAAAGAATTTGAGAGCATGGTAGGGCTCTTACCTTCCTCACTAGGTCATTTGCCTCTAGGAGTCTTAAAAAATCTTGCACTAGGGTGGACTCCATGAGCAGACGAAACAACGGTCTCAATAAAGGTTTTTTTTCGGTTGGAATGGACCTGATCAGCAGTGCTAGGGGAATTAAAGGCACCACCATCTGACTCTGGTTCCATCAGAGGCCACAGATGGGTCACATGAATGACTAGGGAGGTGCGATTAAGGGTTAGGTTGAGATGCAGATCGAGTACGTTTGAATACCAGACAAAATTAAATCAAAGTAAATGCAGATTAATGAAAGCATGGAGATAAGAATTAAATAAAACTAAATGTAGATTAATGAAAGCACAGAGATAGGAAGGCAAACCACGTGGAGGAGATTATCTCCTCCACATCATTGCTGAGGTGTCCACATTGCTCATCTCAGGCTTTTCACTTCTGTAAAAGCCTTACATAGTTTCTCAATCCTGAAAAATTCGCAGTCCCAACTGAGCTGCTCTCTCTAAGCTTTCATAGACAATCTATCATTTCTTCTTCTAAAGATGATTTATCATCTTGTTCAACCACATGAATGTCACTATTGTGCCCTAACGTTAATTGTCTTATTGCATTGCAATTAGGTCTATCATGTAGTGGTCACCATTTGGACGAGCAATAGATCTGCGACTGATGGGATGGGGTTGGGATAGCCTAGCCTAGTCTATGCTCCTGGATCCTCTCCCTAGATCACTTGGTGTTCTCCTCACACCCTAGGGTCTCTAGGACTTCCTTTGATGGTTTGAGTGAAGTCTTCTGCTTGCCCACTCTTCATTTCCAAACTACCAAGGTCTCTCAACTCACATACTCCTCTAGGATGTCTACCATAGACAACCTCAAAAGGACTTCTACCAGTGGTTCTATTCACACTGTCATTATATGCATACTCTTCTTGAGAAATGATTAGGTCCCATGTATGGCCATATTCCTTAGTTAAACACCTTAACAAGTTACCTAACACCCTATTGATGACTTCAGTCTGACCATCTGTTTGTGGATGGTAAGCTGAGCTAAATGACAGATTGGTTCCTAGTCTCCTCCATAATGTTTGCCAAAAATGTCCCATGAACTTGTTGTCCCTATCTGAAACAATGCTTAAAGGGAGTCCATGAATCCTAACAATCTCTTTGAAAAAGAGATGTGCAACATAGCTTGCATCATGTGTGGTCTTACATGGGATAAAATGACTCATTTTGGAAAATCTATCTACTACCACATAGATGTTGTCCATACCTGTTTTTGTCTTGGGAAGTCCTACTACAAAGTCCATGCTTATACATTCCCAAGGTCTGTTAGGAACCAGTAATGGTTGATATAAACCTGCATTCCTTGATCCACCTTTGGCTCTTTGGCATACTCCACATTGTCCTACATATCTTTTCACATCCCTTGGCAACTTTGGCCAATAGTAGTACCTCTGCACTAAATCTAGGGTCTTATTAATCCCAAAGTGTCCACTCAAACTGCCATTATGTTTCTCTTGGATGAGGTTCTCCCTCATAGATCCTCTAGGTACACAGAACTGGTTACCCTTAAACAAGAGACCATTTTGGAGAGTGTAATATACATACTCACCATGGAAATGGTTCTCAAACTCTTTGCAAACATTGTAAGCTGTTGAAAAGTCTTCATCTCCTTCAAAGAGGTTCTTGAAACCTTCTATGCCTATGCTTTGCAATTGTAATTCTTGAACTGTCAACATCTTCCTTCTCAATGCATCTGCCACCCTCTTAAGTTGCCCCTTCTTATGTTTGATGGTGAAGGTGAAGGATTGGAGGTATTCCATCCATTTCAGATGCCTATTGCTTAGCTTCTCTTGAGTGTTTATGTGACTCAATGCCTGATTGTCTATGAACACTACAAATTCTTTTGGAAGTAGGTAATGCCTCCATTTTTTAAGAGACTGCACTAATGCATATAACTCTAGGTCATAGGTTGAGTACTTCTTCTTTGCTTCATTAAGCTTCTCACTGAAAAATGCCACAGGTCTTCCCTCTTGACTCAACACACCGCCTACTACAACTCCACTTGCATCACACTCCAAGGTGAATAGCTTATCAAATGTAGGTAGGATAAGGATAGGTTTTGTGGCTACTTCCTGTTTCAAAATTGAAATGCTTTGTCTACCTGCTCAGTCCATTTAAACTTAGTTTTCAAACCTCCCTTAATGGTTTCAAGGACTGGTGCACATATACCACTGAAATTCCTCACAAATTTCCTATAGAATTGAGCTAATCCATGGAAACTTCTTACCTCAGTCCCTGTTTTAGGTGCAGGCCAATTCAAGATTGCCTCCACTTTGCTTGGATCCATCTTCAAGGTTCCTTTGGACACCACAAATGCTAAGTAAACTAGCTCTTGCTTCAAGAAGTCACACTTCTCAAGGTTGATGGATAGTTTCTCCTCATGCAACCTTTCTAGAACTAACCTCAAATGCTCAAGGTGTTCTTCCTTGGTTCTGCTATAGATGAGAATGTCATCTAGGTACACCACCACAAATCTGCCTATGAAGTCTTTCAACACCTCATTCATCAACCTCGTGAAGGTTCTTGGACCATTAGTAAGACCAAATGGCATCACAAGCCAGTCATACAATCCATCTGTGGTTTTAAAAGCAGTCTTCCACTCATCACCCTCCTTAATTCTTATCTAGTGATAACCACTTTTAAGGTCTAGCTTGGTGAAATACATAGCCCCTCCTAAATAGTCCATTAGATCCTCTATTCTAGGAATAGGAAACCTATACCTTATGGTAATCCTATTGATTGCTCTTGAGTCAGTGCATAATCTCCACTTACCTCCTTTTTTTGATGCTAGCACTACCGGGACTGCACATCGGCTAATGCTCTTCTTAATCAGTCCTTGTTCCAATAACTCTTGCACTTGCCTTGCTACTTCCTTATTCTGATCAGGTGTGAGCTTATATGCAACCTTGTTAGGTAAGGATGCACCGGGAACAAAATCTATTTGATGACTTATGGATCTTCTTGGTGGGAGTGTTGCAGGTGCTCCATCACTTGCTATGTCCTTATACTCTTGCAACATCTGCTTCACCTCCTTGGGTACTTCTTCCTGCAACTTGTCTTCTTCCTCCCTTGGATTCACAAAGATGGCACACTTCACTATCTCCTCCTCATGTAGCAAACTCAAGAATTCCTTACCAGTAGCCATTAAAACACTAGGTGTTTTTGAAGTGCCTTCTTCATCCTCTATCAAAGACTGAATCTTGAAAGTCTTGTTGTTCTTCTTAAAGGATATGGAGTTCTCCTCTCCATCATAGATCACCTTCCTATCAAATTGCAAGGGTCTTCCTAGCAATAAGTGGCATGCATCCATAGGCAACACATCACAAAGGATCTTGTCCTTGTATCCTCCAATAGAAAACTCTACCCAAGTCTACTCATTGACTAGTACACTCTGTCCTTTGTTCAACCAAGTCACTTTGTAAGGATTGGTGTGGGGTATTCTTTTGATTTTCAACTTTCTCACTGCCTCTTCTGAGGTGATGTTGTCAGTTGAGCCTATATCAACTATCACCTTGCACACTTTACCAAGAACTTTGCATCTCACCCTAAACAATGCTCTCCTATGTTTGGGTTCCTCCTTAACTGGCTGTCTGATCAAAATCCTATTGAACATCAGATTCTCACCAACTTCTGATTCAATCTGGTCCACATTCAGTGTCTTGTTGCTTGAAGAGTCTTCTTGTGCATAAACAACCCTCTTTCCACTATTTGATGAGGTAGGCTTGTCAGGACATCTATATGTCGGGTGTCCCAATTGTCCACAATTGTAACACTTCACTGTTGCAAAATAGGAGTTACCTCTATCGGTACCTCTACCCCAATTTGAACCACCTTATGCACCTCTTCCTCTAGAGTGTCCTCCTCTGAGATTGGTTTCACTACCATGCTCAGTCAACTTGGCTTCTCCTTGGTTTCTTGGCTCATTTGTCTTTCTTTGGTAACCACCTCAGTGATTCACTTGGTCTCTACCTCTGCCTCTACCCCTGTTATGTGTGTCTCCTTTCCTTTTGTTCCTCTCTTCTACCTTGACAGCAAGCTGATGACATTTCTGAACAGTAGTAGGAGTCCATGGGCTTATCTCCTCTTGTATGTTCCACTTTAGACCACTTAGATACCTAGCCACCTTAATGGATTCATCTTCTTGAACATTTGATCTAAGACATAGCTTTTGAAACTCTTCGGTGTAGGAGGTTACATCAAGATCTTTCTGCTTCAATCCTTGTCTCCTCTTATGAAGTTGAACTTCATAATCCTCTAGTAAGTAGTTTTCCTTAATCTTACTCACCATAGATTTCCAATTTGCAATTGGTAGCTTTCACATGCTAACCCTTTCTTCTTGCAGGTACTTCCACCATGTCAAAGCTGCTCCCCTTAATCTTGATTTGGCAACTTTAACCTTCTGAGCCTCTGTCACTCCTTCACACTCAAAGTGGTTTTCCATGCCCTCAATCCATTCCATAACAGTGTCTATGTCCATTCTTCCATTGAAATGTGGCAATCCTTCAAAAGCATTGGTGTTCAAAGCCTTGATAGCCTTCACAAAAGGTTCTTCATTGAACAAGGGATCTGGTTTAGGAATTATGTCATCTATGTCTATAGTTCTCTTGCTTTTACCCTTCGTGTCTTCATCCCAAGGTTCATGTGTCCTCTGATCCACCACTTCCTACAGTTTATCCCTTATCTCACTCATGGCTGCTTCAAGGAGCCTATTCTTCTCCTTCTGTTCTTCCACCTCTCTAGCCAGCTCTACATTAGTAACCATTTTTCTCTCCCTTACTGATTCACCAGTATATAGAGACATACACAGTCCAACAAGTATTTCACTTGCTTTGATACCAATCTGATGGGATGGGGTTTGGGATAGACTAGCCTAGTCTATGCTCCTGGATCCTCTCCCTAGATCACTTGGTGTTCTCCTCACACCCTAGGGTCTCTAGGACTTCCTTTGCTTGAGAAATCCCCTGACCTTGCCCAATCGGAGCACCCTTCCAGACTCTTTCTATTTCTTTGTCTTGTTGGTGATATGCTTCTTATGAAGCCTTGCACATGAATAAGAGCTATGAGCTCATGTGTGCTAGACTAGGTCCTAGTTAGGGTCCTAGTGGAGATCTTAGGGGTCATGAGTCAAGATTATGATTTTCTTGAAAAGGGAGGGTATGTGTGTCCTGGAAGTGTTTAGGTGTCTTTTATAGCATGGTGGTGTCCTTAGGTTGGCCCATTGTGGGTCTAGAAGTCATAAAAAGCAACATTGGGAAAGTTGCTCAAAAGTTGCATGACAACTTTTAAAAGTTCTCAAGCAACTTTTCCACCATAATGTCAAAATCTTTAGGTTCACATGGAAAACCCTAGTTTGGGTACACAGGCCAAGGCAAAGGTAGTATAAGTACTTGCAAACCCTAAATTAATGGGATGGATGTCAGATTTTGTATGACCCTAGCAAAAACATCAGACTGTGACTGTAAAACTATTACTAGTCAGTTTGTATGAAGGAAGCAAGCAAGTTAATGGATTGAGATACATCCAAAACTATGTGGATTGCCATTCATGGTGTAATTACTTTCTTTTCAAGCATTTAATTTAGGTTTTTACTTGCAGATTGAATTAGTTTGTAAATAGTTTGAAAATTGTCTTCTTACTGTCCAGTTTTGGACAAGATTGTGTAAATGAAGTCTTAACTCCATTCCCTGTTGTGCAACCACCATGAAACCATGGGGAATGGATGTGAAGACCCTGTACATTAGTCCCAAGCAAGCAGGGCCCTTCAAAATGCGGGAAGGCCAAGAAAAGACCTACTCCTAGGCGAGACTGGACAGTGCGCAATTAGGAGAGGTCAGATTGCAGAGGTCTTGGAGAGCAAGGTGGAATAGTGGAGAGGGCATCCTTTGGAGGAAGTGCAGAGGAGTGTTTGAAGCAGCATTGGTGTGAAGGAGGAGCCTCCACCAATCCAAACAAGGTGGCAAAAACACAAAACCTTCATTGTGACCCAGGCAGACTACAAAACCCTGATAAAACCCTTGTAAAACCCCAAAATTTGCCCTAGGCACTATACGGCCACTTGGAGGCCCAAAACCTACGAAATCCTTGAGCCCTTGCCAATTTAATGGCAGTCCATTTTGGGAGTTAGGGTTGATTCTGCATCATTTGTGAGAGGGAGCCCTAGAAGACCAGTTAGGAAGACTAATTGGTCCTAATCCTTGTAGCCCTTTTTGAAGACAAAAACACAAATTTGTGAAATCGGTAAGGGGTTAGAATCTTGAATCTGCTTGGGGGCTCATAAATGGGTGGATAGACCATGAAAAAGACTAGAAACAACCTTGCCAAGACCTTGGAAGGTGTGGAACAAGATTAGCCCTTATTAGCCATAGTAAGGGGTTTGAAGTCTCATGAGTAGGTGAGACCTTAGGAGCAGCAAAGCAACTCATTGGTGGGTGGATTGGGCAAGGTCAGAGGATTTCTCAAGCAAAGGAAGTCCTAGAGACCCTATGGTGTGAGGAGAACACCAAGTGATCCAGGGAGAGGATCCAAGAGCATAGACTAGGGTAGTCTATCCCAAACCCCATCCCATTAGCGACACACTGAGGAACCGACCTATTTCTCTGCTTCTTCTTGCTCTTTGTCAATGTAATTGGAGTTGCCCTCGTCTAAGGCGTCGAGAGGAAGATCGACAATGCCAAGTTGGTTGCCCTTGTTTAGGGCCAAATTTTGACAGGCTGCAGCTGTGGAGGTTCAGGAGATTTGGGGCTAAGAAAGATGCTGGATCGGTGCGGTTATGTTATTCACAGCCGGAAATGCAAGCAAAGATGAGCAAGCCTTAATGACTGATGAAGTAGCGCCCATCCAAATAAATTTTAAATAAAATTCAAAATTTAAATTTTTAATCATTTTCATTTTTAATTTGTCCAATATATATAAACAATTTATATTTTTCTTAATATAATATAAATATATATATTATATATTAATCACTTAAAATATTTTCACTTTTAATTTTATCTATTTATAAATTATCTATATGTACCATATATTTTCTTTAAATTGGCATGCACACATGAGAAAAAATTATAATTAACATGCATTTAGTTTTGTTTTTTTAAAAACTCAAACTAAAATTATAAATAACACCCATTCAGAAGGAAAAATCAAAATAAAATTATATATAACATGCAATATCACAAATGAACTGATATTTTTAATGCAAAATTCAAACAAAACACGTGCATTCAAGTCTCCGTCATCGAAAAGTAAAGAAAACTCATTCGCCGAGCACGAGACCGGCAAACGTTGAAGGATTACAGTAAACAAACAGAAATCAAATTAAAGCCTCCTTTGAAAATTGACTGATTTCACAATATTTTGAATACAAATGAACTGATATTTTCAATGCAAATAAAACATGTGCATTCAAGTCTCTGTCACAGAAAATTCATTCGCCCGGAAACGAAACCCGTACACGTTGAAGAATTACAGTAAAACGAAGAATACATTATAACGAAAACTAATTTAAAGCCTCCTCTGAAAAATGAGGTAAGACTTGAATAAACTTCAACAGCTTAATATTTATCATCACATGCCCAATTCATTCATCAAAAGCCCTAAAAAAATTAATTTCAGTATTTGGCCTTTCAATTATGAGAAATAGAATAAAATTGTTTTTTAAAATATTTTTAAAACAAATTATCTTGGTTACTTTTAGTTATAATTTATTTATATTAATATATATTGTTGTACAATATTTATTATTAAAATAGATATTAATTTAGAATTTTTTAAGAGATATAATATAATTGTTTTTAATTTTTAAAATGCTTTTAACAAGACTATTTTGAATTTTTTAATATGAATTAAGAAATTTATTAAATTTAAGACTTTTGTGTTTATTACTAATTGTAAAAATTGTTTTCTTGGTAGATTTTTCTTATTAATAAAAAGAAGGATAGGGCATGGTACCCATACAAAACCAAGAGGAACTCACAAGCTGTGAGACCACCAAACACCAAAAAAGAGGACTCCCCTTTTTTCTGAAAGTAGGGCTTTGACCAAAGCACCCAACTCCCGGGAACAAAGGTCTCGAGCCCTTAGCAAGCTTTCACTTTCAAAGCAAAGGGGTTTAGGAAAGCATCCCAAACCAAAAACCTCAATAGGTTCGTCTGCAATAGAGCCTCTATGAGATAATGAGCTAACAAAAAGGGACCTCTCCACCCAGTGATCAATAACACTTAAGCACATTCCCTATATAGAGAGTAACCAGATCTAGAAGGACAAGGGGCAGAGGAGGCGAATGTCAAAACCCAAGAGGATAGAGTCCACCAGAGGAAGTTAGTGCTCAATACCAAAGCAGGCATGATGAAATCCACACACGCTAGTTAAACACCCATAGGGTAATCAGCCCTCGTTGTGTAGCCAACACCCACCCACAAATAACATTAAACAACTAACACCAAGGGGAAAACCATCAACAACAAGAATAGACACACCAACAAAACACCCCCAATGCCCACCACCCCCAGAGAACCTAAAGGTCAAAGCCCTAACAACCCCCCAAGAATCTACCTCAATAGGATCACCGACCACATTGCCAGAGCACACAACCTCAGGAAAAATAGGAGCAACAAATAACACAGCAACCACAGGCTCCATAGGAGTTGTGAAATCACTCCCCTCCACAGAGGCTAGAAAGCAAGGATGAAAAGCAGAAAGCCCAAAAACTGTAGAGTGTAAACTCACAAACCTGACCATAGCTTCCTAGAAAGCCAAGTGATAGAGCACCACACCATAGCAGTAGCCAGAATAGAGATCATCTACAACCTGAGTAGGGATGACATAATAGAGGCAAGCATGGCCAACCAATGATAACTACAATGGCAGTGAAACCACCAACCCCAACGGTGAAAGTAGGCATGGCCCACTTTAGCGTAGAACAAGGCCACCCAGAAGTAGCCACATCGAAGAGAATTGCCAAAATGGTTAATGTTGTATTTTTATAGTCTCACAACATTTCAAGAATTGTCACCTAAATCTTCTTTATTATTCATACAGAAGGAAGAAGAATCACTAACATATGGTGTCTCTATTGTCTTTGAATGTTATCAATGATTAGGGCTATCCCACAATAATGGTTTATGAATCTTTATATTCATAAAGCTATTCAAAGAGCTTTATGAATCTTTATATTCATCCATTACAATACATGCAAATGTTCTATTATTATTTCTTTTCATCTCTACAATTTTAGAGATTGCTTTTATTACTTATTTTTATTTCAATTGTTTATCTTATAAATGAGATGCATAATTAAAACCTTTTTTAAATAAACTACTTTTAGTTATAAATAATATGAAAATAAACATAAAAATAGAGCACATCATTTGAAATGAAGGTATAATCATATAATTGGATATGAAATTCAATTCATAAAGTAACATAATAGTGCAAGTGGAAGTCCTTTTATTTCATTTAATTTTTACAGTAATGATGGTTATGCAAGAATGGAGACAAGGGTCTGTCAATTTTTTTTGTATTTATTCATCCTACATCCTTCCTTACTTTAACACTACTAACACATGTTAGTGGTCTTTCTTAATGCGATTTGATTAAAAGCTATAAATTATACAATGAAATACATCATTGATTAAACATCTACTAATAACATTAGGATATTTTATTATTACTTTAAATGCATAATTTCAAAAAAAAAAAGGTAAAATTGAACTCTTGAAAAATTATATTAATCTAAATTCATGAGGTAATATCTTAACCTTCCAATTGTTCTTTGTAAAAATTCTAGTTTGATTTGGTTTAAGAACTTACACATATCATCGTCTACGAAAACTCTATAATTAATTTTGCATGATTTTCTAGAGGATAGTTTAAAAAAATACATATTTTTTATTACTCCTATATAACACAAAATCAAAATTGTGTTTCTATTTTTTATAATCCGCCACTCTATAATTAGATGGATTCCAATAACATCTATATAATATGCACTCATTATATGAATATGAAAGGAGCTTCTTTTAATCCTAAGGCTTCCATTATGATGTAATCGTAACCTTAAATGTTGAATTCTCAACTGTTGTATGATAGTCTTGAGCAATTTGAGCCCATTAACACACCAACTAGAGAGTACAACAAGTCTATAACATTGTACAAATGAGCTAGTGGATCCTTTAGGATTTCTCTTGTGGTTACAAAAGTAACTTTAAAATTTTAAGCTACTTGAAATTTCTATTTATGAATTTCATGAAAAAATAATGCAAAGTATTAGAATAAAGATTTTTGGTTCTATCATAAGATATATTATATGTATAAATTACATATCATCACATCATTTTTACATATCTAAAAAAATTTGATCAAGCAAAGATTTTGAAATATTTTGTAACAATATTATTAGTATTTTAGATTAGTATATAAAATGATAAATATGTATAAAAGAATTAATCATTTTACTTTATTTTACATCAAAATATATATTTATTACTCATCATCCAATTTTGACATACCTAAACACTACCTAACAAGTATAAAATTTTCTCTAAAGTTGTTGTCAATAGAATGAAACCCCTTCTTGATAGATGTATTAGCCCCTCTCAGAGGGGTTTTGTTCTAGGCAGACAAATCCTCGATGCGGTCATAACTACCCATGAGGTCATCCACTCCATGGAGAAGAATCGCAACCCAGGTATGGCTCTTAAACTTGACATCTCTAAGGCTTATGATAAAGTTAACTGGAATTTTTTGTATGTTGTACTATCCAAGATGGGATTCTGGGGAAGATTCCTCAATGTTATCAAGGTGGCGGTGGAAAGTGCTCACTACTCGGTCATTGTCAATGGTACCCATTGGGGATTCTTCAAGGCTAGGAAGAGCCTAAGGCAAGGGGACCCTCTCTCACCTTCTTTGTTTATTATGGTGGCAGAAGTTTTGAGAAGGAACTTCTCCCACTTAATCAGGAATAGAAGAATCTCGGGGGTGAAAGAGTCTTCTACCCTTCCCCCAGTGGTTATGCAGCAATTTGTTGATGACGCCTTCCTATTTGGCCAGTCGTCTGTTATAGAAGCTAAATGATGGAAACACTTGTTGGAGGATTGCACCTTGGCCTCAGAGCAACTTATCAATTATAATAAGAGCAAAAGTTTATTTTTCAACACAGATAGGAATCTCCAAGGTAAACTTATGTAAATTATTGGATGTTGTGCTGCTAATCTTCCCTATTCCTACTTGGAACTTCCCCTCACGATTAAGGAGGTCACCCCCCAATTCTAGGAGTCTATCTTAGAAAGAATGTAGAAGAAACTTGTTGGCTGGACTAGAAAAACCCTGAGTAGTGCTGGCAAACTCCAGCTTCTGTTGGCCTCTCTTCAAGGTGTTGTGGTTATTTTCTATTGCTATTTAAGATCTCCATTGTTATGGCTGAGAAACTTGATAAAATCCAAAGAATTTTTCTATGGACGGCGATAGAGGAAAAGTCTAGACTCAGCCTAGTCAATTTGGAGGTGGTGTGCAAACCTAAGTACATGGGAGGCCTAGGGATTAGAAAATTTTTGGACCTGAACAATGCTTTTCTAACTAAAATTGGATGGAATCTTGTGAAGGATAGAGCTGACTAGTGCAAGATTATGCGGGCTAAGTATTTCAATCACACCCCCTTCTCTTCCCTTATATCTTCTCATGGACTCCCTCCTGGATCAAAGATATCGAACAGCATTGTCAAAAATCGGAAGCTGCTTAAGGGAGGTCTAAAATGGAAGTTGGCCAATGGTGAGATAATTAGATTCTGGGAGGACAATTGGATTGGCGATAGACCCTTGGCCTCTTCCCACTTTAGTTGCCTCATGGGAACCCTTAAGGACTCACTTGGCCCTCGAGTGATGAATTACATATCCCCCTCTCGCTTCTGGTTGAGGCTTGTTAATGGTCTAGGAGATAATACTCATTGGGGCCATTTGGTGGGGGAATTACAATCTCTTCTTGAAGAGGTCAAGATTCTCCAATTCCCTCATGCTAATAAGTTTGTTTGGGATAAGAATCTCTCCGGGTCTTTTAGTGTTAAGTCGGCCTATAATCTCCCGTTCGCTCTTGTGAATGACTGCTATAGCTGGAGAGAAGTTTGGAATTCTCAGCTTATCCCTAAAATAAACTTTTTCTAGTGGGTGGCTCTGCATGGGAAGATCCTAACCATTGATAACCTTAAAAGGAGAGGCTTCATGTTAGCCAATCAGTGTGTTCTATGTAATTGCATTGAGCAAAGAATAAATCATCTATTTATTCACTGCCCCTTTGCTTCTATGGTCTGGCACAAAGTCTTACAAAAATTTAACATTGTGTGGACTTTCTTGGAAGACTTGCAGCAGTTTATCAACAACTGGAAGTGCCCCTCTGCTCACCCTCTAATTAGACAATTTTGGAAACTCATCCCTCCTCATATCTGTTGGAATATCTGGAAGGAAAGGAACAACCAGATCTTTTGGGATACTAATAACTCTGTTGACACGGTGGTTGGCATAACAAAAAATTTCCTCAGGGAGAACGCATTGGTCTACAAATGGAAAAAACTGCAATCTGCCTCTCTGGTGATGGATTGCAATTGGGTTAGGACATGGAATCTACCTGACGACTTCCTCCGATATGAAAATTCTAAAAGGATGGAGAGGCTCAACACTAGATGGTCGGCCTCGGGCCCCTCATGGCTCAAACTTAACTTTCATGGTGCTGCTCGTAGTGGAGTTGCGGTGGGAGGTGGAATTATAAGGGATAGCTTGGGAAACTTGATTCTAGCCTATGCTGGGAATTTTGGCTCTGCCTCGAGTAACATGGCTGAATCCTTAGCGCTCTTCTAGGGGCTTAAATTGGCTCTTGATATTAATGCTAAAAGACTGGTCATTGAAGAGGATTCTAAGTTGATTATTGATGCGACTAAAGGTAGATCATTAATTCACCACCCCCCCCCCCTCCTCTCAGTGATCTCTGATTCCAACAATTGGTATCAAAGCCTAGTTCCTTTGAGGAAGCTTAACCACTTGAGGAAGATCCGAGAGATTGACTCAATGGATTATGGTTTTTAGAGATAGCTTAGTGTGACACTTGAAGATCTTGATGCACTAATAAATTAGATAAGTTCCTTGAAAAGAAACTTGAATGATGCTGATGATTTCATTAACAACTTGAAGGATCAAGCTGTGAACACTTCAAGAGACAAAATGAAAGAATTGATGGACAAGCTGAAGGAGAAAGAAGATCAAATCATGGAAAATCAAGGTAAAGCTGATGAAGTTGACAAGCTTGAGAGAGAGAATGTTGCATTGAAGAATGAGATGCAATCCATTGTGATGAGACTAACTAAGGATATTGAGGACCGGACGAAGAATGAAGAGAATCTGACACAATCATTGAAGTAAAGAGTTGATGAATGCTTCAAGCTTACCTATGAGAATGATCAGTTGAATCTTGAGTTGACACAGTCAAGGAATAATGGTAAAGAGCTTAAAAGACAAATTGTTTCCTTAAGGGATGAACTTGCTACTGCTAATGATTACAAAGACAAATTCAAAGCTGTCTTAGCAAAGATTGATGAGATGTTGGAAAGTCAGAGACATGGAAAGGACATGCGAGGACTTGGATTTGAGAAAGGAGAATCCTCTGGATCTGGACAAAGTAATGCAAAACCTAATAAGAAGAAGAGCAATAATCCTCTAGTAAGACAATGTAATGCCCATAAATTCAATGGTAGATGCTTTACTTTTGATAAATTTGCTTATGTGGTGAATTAGTACAGAAGTAGGATGAATAATGGAATGAACAACATGAATAATGTTCCTACCTTTACCGGTCAGTGTTTCTTATGCAATAATTTTTGTCACAAGTCAAATATGTGTAGAGTAGTGTAATGTTTGAAAATGGTGAATGATGGAGATATCAAGAGGAAATCTTTTCTTCTGTCTGAGGAGATATAAAAGTTTCACTTCAGATTTCTCTTCAAACACATTTTCCGCATTACATTGGAAGAGGGGGTAAGATACACTAGATTCAACCTCTAGAGAAAGAGATTCAATTCTGAGTGATGATAAGTGAATCCTCTTTTCTGAGATTGAGATTTGAATTTATTGAATTGTGTACTTATGATCAAGTGTAAAAGTGACAAATATCTAATTATAACTCAAGATAGAACCATAGGATGAAGTTGTGTACCTGGAGCTCGCAATTCTCCAGTCTTCGATCTGGCTTAGGGATTCGAATCGCGTGCATGAGGACCCTAATGTGATCGCAATTGCAAGGGTCACAATTTCATGACACTAAATTTAGCCCCCACTTTAGCAGGAATATAAGAGTATGCCAATACTGTAGGTAAAGTACAAGGAAACAAGATTGAAATACTTCTACCAAATCAAAGAGGCAAGATGCACCAAGCCCCCAGTGGAATTAGGATCTTATGACTTCGATTGACAAAGTAAAATGGAAGATCAAGAAGGGAAAACTATGACTGCAAGTAGCAAGGCTCCCCTCACTATGAGTTAGGAAAAAGATACCAAAATTATGAAGCAAAGCCAAGTTCACTAAATAATTCTAAGTATCGAAAAGGAAAATATGAGTGGAGTGTATGCCCCCACGTTAAAGCGATCGCGTGTGCCTTATTAGGAGCGATCTCTTTAAGGTAGGATACACCCAAGAGAGAGAGAAGAGAGTGAGCACGTCATCGCAACTATTTAGCCCGCAAGTGAGAAATAAACCCAAGGATAATGAACACAAAACACCAAGAATGAGGTAGTTTTTCTTTCCTCAGGGTCAGTATGTTGTATGATAACTCATGTATATCATATATGTATATGTGCATATAATAATCGTCATTCCCCAAAGAAAAAACACTACCTTAGAAGAAAGGGAAGAGAGGATGTCTTTCAAGTCAACATGAAAGAGACCAAAAGAAATCCCAATGATTTGCATCATCCTCAAGAAGACATGACGGGAAAAGTGAAAGAACATAGATACATATAGAAGAATGGTCACAACAGAGAGAGAGAGAGAGAGAGAGAGAGATCCGCCTCCCGATATTGTTGATCACTATTTTGGGAAGGCGAGCAACATGCCAAAGGAGTGACATCGAGCATAGTAGATGGAGTTATCACAAGATACAAACAAGGGCTATGCTCATGTGGTAAGTCACTTTGTTTGATTCTAGGAGCTAGGACTATTGTTTGTGAAAATTCAATTGATAAATTCTTATCCAGATCAACATATTCATACTCATTATTAGAAGCATTCGGAGTTGTATTGCCATCATGAATAACATTTTCAGTCATTTCCTCACTAAAATTTAGAGAAAGAGGAGCAAGAACACAAATAGGAGTAAAACCATCACATGTTTTATGCAACTTATGATTTGGACATGTAGGTTGAACATCTTGCTTAAGAGAAAATGAAATCATGTCAACTATTGGAGTCTTGGGAGATTGATTATTTTGAGGGCCAACTTCACGAGCTTGAACACGACGTCTTCATCGGCATTCTCACACACAAAGATTCTGTCGAGTCTTAGTGGAAGGAAGAGAAGGAGGAGGAACATTTGAAAAAGTAGGAATGTTTCTCTCCTTGATAGTTGAAGGTTTAGGCTTAACAAGAGGAGAAGAAAGCCTCTTCTCTCTATAAGAGGAAGGAGGTAGAACTACACCACATAAAGGAGGAATGTTAGGTGTATGAAGGAGGCAAGGTCTATCATGGGAAGGAGGTATAGATCTAACCTTAGGAGGAATATTGTTGTTCTTCTTAGGAGAAGGTATAGTCACATCCATAGGAATATGTTGAAGACCTTACTTATGAGGGAGATTAGTTCTATCGATGAGGGGAAGGAATTCATCTTCAAGTATGATAGGAATGTCAATTATTGGGGATCTAGGTTGACTTAAGGATAGGATCGTATCTTTCTTCCATTTTTTATAAGATTGAAAAAGACCATCACTCGATGGAAGAGATTGAAATTGTTTAGGCCAAAAGAGATCAATAGGAACACTAAGGCTTCTTTTGGATGGATGAAATAAGCTATGGTTCACGGTTATGATTTATCCATTGTGAGGAAATTTCAAACACTTATGGATAGGAGAAGTAATAGCCTTCATGGAAGATAGCCAAGGATAGCCCAACTTTACATGGAATTGTTTCGAAGAGGGTATGATAACAAAGTCAACATCCATGGATTTAGTGTGAACTTCAACATGAAGGGTGATAGAGCCAATGGTAGGACAAGAGAATCCATCAAATAACTTCACCACTACATTAGAGGCATCATCTACTGGTTTATGCAGTCATTTAAAGTGAAAAGATATTCCTCAGTGATGACATTAACCATGCAAGAAGGATCAAAAAGAGCACCATGGAAAGGGATATCCTTAACCTTCGCAACTATGTATAAAGGGTCATCGAGTTCTCTAATGATCTCACTAGGGTCAAATGTAATACATCAATCCTTAGTCATATCTTGTTTTTCTACCATATTTACCATGTTTGAAGCCATAGAAATGAATTCCTCAGAGGAGAATGAAGTATGCTCGGTCTTAATCACATTAGAGGTATGAGAAGGAAAAGGATCAGTAAAAATTTTAAGATTTTGATTAGGAGGAGCTACTAATTTATTCCCTTTATCATTCACACCTGCCATAGATATATCAAATCTTGAATCTTATTTTGCAATGCAGAACATTTCTTAGTATCAAGACCAAGTTGATGATGAAATTGACAAAAGGAATTGTTATCAAAATAAGGGGATGCAAGTTTATAAGGATCAACTTGTATTATAGAAGGAATTTTGATAACATTTATTTGCAACAACTGAGACATAATACTATGTAAAGATTCATTCAAAGGAGTAAACTGTCTTTCTCTTTTGAAAAATTTAGAAATAGAAGGCACACCTATTGTAGCATTCACATTGTTTTTGTTGATTGTATCATTGAACTTGATGAAGTATTTTGTTGGTTTGAACTTCACAAACGGTTGTTGAACACTCCCCCCCTATCACCTAGAGCCATCGGAGTAGATTTATCCATTTGACTCACAACTAGTTGATAATTGTGGAGTGTTGCGCACAACTGCCGAAAGGAAGTAAACTCAAACAAAAGAATCTTTTCCCTAATATGTTTTTATAAATTAGAAATGAAAATTCATTGAATATCATTATCAAGTACATGAAAAGAAATTTGAATACACAAATGCTTATATCTACCAATGAAATCAGCCACTTTTTCTTTAACATCTTGTTTACAATGCATGAAATCAGTCAAAGTGATTTTAGGACCAATGTTATTTTGAAATTTATGGATGAAATCATTTTCTAGTTGTTGAAAATAAGTGATGGAATAAGAAGGCAAAGAGAAATACAATGGTAAATCCTTATCTCTTAATGTTCTTGTAAACAGTTTTGCAAGCAATCTTTGATCATAAGCAAAATCAGTTGACAAGGTTTGAAATATTTTGACATGCTTAAGAGAATCATCATTTTCATTATAGAGTTCCAATTGAGGGACGTCAACATGCTTAGGTGGTACGACTTTAACAATATCAAGAGAAAGTGGGCTCACAACATCAAAGGTGGGCACACTAAACTTGGATTGACTCATAGAAGCAATTCATTGTTGTAAGGAAGACAAAGTTTGAGCAAGATTGTTGATGGTTGCTTCGGTAGAACAATTGATGTTAGACATGGTTGATTGAGAAGGTGGTGTGATGTGATTGAAGGAAGGCATGGATTGAGAACAAGGTGGTGGGACATTATAATAAGTAGGCATAGGGGATGATTGAGTAGGAAATGGGACATTCAAAGGAGTAACAAAATTGTTGAATGAATTAGCCCCTTATGTCATATTGATTGGTTGAGGGATAATAGGAATACTTATGGAAGACATAGGTAAAGATGGAGGATTAAATGAAGAAGAGGGATTTCCCCCATGACCTATAGTTGTAGGAATGACATTTTCAGTTGATGTAGCCATGATGTTTGAAGTGAAAGTAGGAATACTAGCCATTGGAGTAGACAAAGGAATAGAATGAGTGATTTGATTCGAAGGTTGTGAATAACCTGAGTTCTCAGCACAAGTCTTTATAGCCATGACATTAGAATCAACAATATGAGCAATGCCACACAATATATCAATTTTGTTCTTATCACCCAATTATGTGTTTAAGGCCTTCAATTAATGGAAGAGCTTCACTATTAGGGTATTCGTGGGACATCTATTGTTGAAAGTTATCAAATTGATTGTCCAATTTTGAAAGTTGATCTATGGAAATTCTAGTCAAAGCTTCTTCTTGTTCATCATGGGATTCATCAATTGGATAGATAGGGACATGAGTAGGATGTGAAGAATTAGCATTATCCTCATTAAAGAAGTCACCCAAATTATGCTCCAAGTCCTCGGTAATTAAACCTTGGGAAGCCTTAATTCTAATGCTTCGTCTAACAGGGATAGTGTAGGTAGGACTAATAGTGGTGAAACTCATGCACTGGAGGGAAAATTGAAATTTTGAATTTAGAACAAAGCTTACAAAATTGAGTAATGCAAAATTTAAGAAAATACTGATTAAACAATTTGAAATTTGTTGGAAGAAGAGGATGACACAATTTTCAAAAATGAACTTGGAAAATAGAATTTTAAAATTAGGGCCAAGGGAACACAACTTAATTTTAAAATTAACAAAAGAAGAATTTTTAAAATCAGGGCAAATTATAATTAACCTCTTAATTTAAAAAAAATTCTTGAAATTGAAAATGTTGAATTTTGGAGGTATTTTCGATGTTAGAGGGAACAAAAATCGACAAAATCAGCCAATACTATGGATTTAGGCTATTAAATATAATCATAACAATGTCCCGAAATTTCGGGAATAAAGTTGAGGACCATGGCGGGAATGCACATGGTCCGACCAACTTTTTTCAAAATTTTCAGGGATGAATATTACAGTGATTTTAAAGCTAACCCTAAAAAAATAGTGACTTTTACAATTTTGAGATAGGTGAAATGAACTTTCAAATGTGAGAATAAGACCCAATTAGGGTTTTGAAGAAAAAGAAAGATTGGACTACAAATTTGAAAAGGGTCACACCTAAAGGGGAGGGACAACTTGGAGAATGTTTTAGAAATCTAAAGTTGAATGAAATTGATCAAAATTTGCACAAAATCTAGTCAACTTTGAAAATTAGTGTTTTATGATATAACCACTTAATTTTTGAAAATTTGAATTTTGAAAAGGGAGGGAAATTGAAAATTTGAATTATACGATAGAAGATAAGTCTGAAAACAGTCGCAAATCTGAAAATTAAATGAAAATTCAATTTTTTTGCAGAAGTTCAAGATAATTGTTAAAAATTAGGGTTTTGAAAATTAACTTCTTAATTTTGTGAATTTGATTTGCAAATTGAACAAGGCAATGAAGAAATTGAATTTGGTGAACAAAGCAATTTTCAGATCTAAGACAATAACAAGAAATTTTTGTAAAACACAAGTTCAATTTCAATTTTAAAAACTAGGGTTTTGAATGAAGTAACCACTAAGTTTGCATAAAAATTAAACTTGAAAATAAAAAATATGCAACGTTTTTTAGAATAAAGCATGTAAGACGTCGAGTTCACCAAAATGTAATGTTGGAAAAAGGTGAATGAAGGAGATATCGAGAGGAAAGCTTTTATTCCCTCCAAGGAGAGATAAAATTTTCACTTCAGATTTCTCTTCAAACACATTTTCTACATTACATTAGAAGAGGGGGGAAGATACACTAGATTCAACCTTTAGAGAAAGAGATTGAATTCTGAGTGATGATAAGTGAATCCCCTCTTCTCAAATTGAGATTTGAATTGATTGAATTGTATCCTTATGATCAAGTGTAAAAGTGACAAAGATCTGATTATAACTCAAGATAGAAGCATAAGATGAATTTTTGCACCTAGATCTGGTAATAATCTGTCGAAATGAAGTCCCCCTATGAATTTGGGAAAAAGTTGTTTGGATTGTGGCGAGAATGTACACAATCCTCCGAAAAATTCATGAAATGAAAGGGGTTTTTCTGCCTATAAAAATGGAGCCCAAATCTAAACGTACAGCTATGCACATGCAATGTACACACAAAAAAGAGAGGGAAAGGTGTTGGGATTGGGGTTTTGCCTTCAAGTCAAACCCTAGTTTTGGAATTAACCAAATGATGAAAGAAAATACTTGCAAGTAAATGTAAATGAAAGATTGAAATGTAAGTCACCTCAAGGGAGGTTGTGATAGAAATGTTGATAGAATTGCTTGTATGAATTTGAATGTTCGAAAGAATCTCCTCTTCAATGGTTGAATCCTTGACTTGAATGCAACACCTAGCCTTGAAAGCAGACTTGAGAGTGCTGAAAACTAGAAAAGATTGCTTGAATGCTCTTGAATACTTGAATGCGTGATCGCATGTATCTGTGTTATGCCAAGATGGAAGGGGAAATGTGACTTATATACTTGTCAATTAGGGATAATTGATTGATTTTCCATCACAGGCCGACATTGGGGGATTTTTCTCACTCAATGTGCAACCTCTAAAGCACATTTGGAAAGGGTCCTACCCCAAAATGGGGAAGGGGACAGGGGTGCCATGCCCCTATCCTATCCCTTTTTGCAAGATAGGATGCAGTTCAGGCAATGTAGAGGGCAAGAATAATGCAGTTCTCAAGTGCCGAGACAGTCTTCGGTCTCTGATCTGGCTTGGGATTTGAATCGCATGCGTGAGGACCTTAATGTGGTCACAATTTTATGACACTACAAGCAATAATGAATAAATTCCAAAATAAGAGGTGTTATGATTGTTGGATGTTGGGAAAAATCTCTATCCATTGTAGGATGAGACCAAATCAGATGAACTTCAGACCTATGCAAAATGTTGTTTGTCGCACACGCAATAAAACTGGTCACATTGATAAAAACTATAGAAGCAAGAATAGTGCTTTGGTAGACAAGAACAAATCAGATGAGAAGGGAAAGGAAAAGGTAGAAGAGACCAGAGACAAACATGAGAAGATGTGGGTCACAAAAGATGAATCCAAAATAGACAATGGATATACACTCGAATCTGGTGCATGATCTTCATCCGGTAACTAGGCCTTTATGCATTAGAGGGAACTTTTCATGGAGATTCTAAGAGCCCCCACTTTGGTGATCTGCAATCGATTTTGGAAGATTGCAAAAGGTTTAAATCTTATATGTAGATGTTACCAGAAGTTTCAGAGAAGATTTGATGCTCCAATAAGTGACTCTATGAAAATCAAGGTAACTGGTTGTAGCATTTATCGTAATAAAGAATTAGGTTTTTGAAGGTTAAAAGGGAATTTCAAAGCTTCATTTGTCATAATATGATCAAGAGAATAATGCAGAGAAGAAGAGATAAGTGATTTGGCAATCTCAACAGTGATTTCAGCAATCCTAAAGAGAATACCAGCACCCGGATGTGAATTAAGGTATTTATCTATTTCAGACTATCAGTTTCTGCAAACCCTATGTTTGAAATGGCTTCATCTTCTATAATTGCTACCCCATTGGTTGTCGATATTAAGGATAGTGCTAGATCTATTTTCAAGAAACACCCTTTCAAGTCTATTGAAGGTGATCCGGAAGGTGCATTTTCTTTAGTACCTTACGACGTCCTTCACAATGAGGATATTAGGGCATACATCCATTGTGATCTTGAGGAGCTTGAAAAAACTGATATGTTGAACCTGTATAACAAATATTTGGCGGGCAATTTGGGAAACCTCAAACCAAAATAGAATGTTCTTCAAGACAAGGGTTTTCCATAGTTCATCCATTTTCCATTATTTGATGAAGTAGAATGGATCTGGTATATTATCAGTCAAGTCCATGATGAGTTCATATGGCTTGATAGGCCTCACAAGATTACTAAATAGGCAATTCGAGTTGTGACATGCCTCAGTGAAACCGGTGAAGTACTTGGCCTAAGAAAAGTATCAAATAACACAGTGATAGCAACTCTTGGTTCCAAGTTCTACAATAGAGTAATGACTATCAGTGACATTCTGGAGCATGATGTGAAGTTTGCATCAATGGTGATTGGATACAAAGTTTACCAGTCAAGTAGACACAACTCCATCTCCAGAACTGCCATATATGTACATCATATCAGATGCTCAAGAATGAGATGAGGTATGATCTATGTACAGTCCTTTTGAATGAGCTGATGAGTAATTTGAAGAAAATTAAGCAAGACAAGAAGCACACTTTTAAATATGGAACTCTTCTTATTTGTGTGGCCTTATATTTCTTGAATGAGTTACCCAGTGTAAATGGAAAGTTCCAATGGGCCTATGATAGACCGCTGGCAATGCAAATCAAAGAGCGGTTGTGGGAATAGGAGATGCCACAATGAGAATATCTGCTCTCTGGGGTTATTTCAAAACTTTCCAAACCGCAATGAAGAACAAAGAAAGAATCCTTAAGGAGATTGTGGAGAAGTGTGAGAAAACTATTTGCTTCATGGTTGATAAAGATCAATGTCAAATGGAAGTCGTGGAGCCTAGGACAACTTTGATGATTCCCATCGGGTATATAGTTGACTCTATCATGCTTGAGGCATGTTCTCAACACCAATTGAGCCAACCAGTTGATCCAAAAGAAGGAAGATTTGGAACATTCAAGGAGAAAGACCTTGAATTGCACAAACAGTTCACTACACCTGCTAGAAAAGAGATCGTTACAAAGATGGTTGAGGAAGTGGTAGTGCAGATGGGATTCACCTAGGAGGAGGTGATGTAGGAAAGAGAAAAACATGCACAAATGGAGGCCAAAGATGAAACCAAAAATCCTAAAGTTGATCTGGTTCCCTCCGAGGCTAAACCAAAAGACACCAAGTCTGCCCCTGCTCCAGTGGCACCATCTTTAGGACAGAGCCCATATGGAAAGGGAGTGTTGAATCATAAGGAGAAGTCCAAGCAGACTTATGTTGTTGTGTCCTCGGTGGCCTCTGAGACAGAATCTGAGGATGATGCAGTAAAGGCTAAGAAGAAGGGTGAATTTGTACGAGTGGTGAGGAAGTCACAGTCCAATGGAGCCCTGCATGGAAAGAAAGCCAAATTTGACCCTGCCCCTACTGGAAGATCCAAAACAGGAAGTTAGGTCATAAATCAACTTGATATAGATCCTAAATCCAATGAAAATCAAGTTAAATCTACATATATTCCTCCATTGTCAACAAACCAATTAATTGATAAGGTAATTGTGGATGGTAATTTGAAGAATATTGGATTGTATTATGAAAAACTAAATGAGGTTGTTCAGAGAAAAGTAGAAGAAATTGTTGTTTAATATTTGCACAATTTCAGTAAAACATTGTTTGAGCTGGAGAAGAGCATTCCTAAGGACCTATACAACATTATTGATGCAAGGAGACTGACTGCTAGCTGAACATATAAGGAAATGAAATAAAGAGAGTTGATAAATTTTTGTACTTGTATAACCCGAAATAAAGTCAAAAGGCTAATTGAGAAATCCAACAAGAAATAATTTAGAAGCAAAATAAGGGTAAACAGATTGATGATAGGAAAGGTGGTAGAGGTAAGAAAGGAGACATGAGATATATGGAGAAAATAATTATGAATGATCCCTTGTACAAAGATGCATTTAAGTCTTCTCGACCAAAAGAAAAAGAAGGTGTTTTTGGTGATCAGAAAGATGAAACTTACACTGAGGTACATCCAAAAGATCAAGGAAACATAACTCTTGATGTTGAAGCTGGTGGTAGACATTTCAACAGCCCCTAATATACAAAAGAATGATACTGCACCAAGTGGCAACACCGGTGCACAAGATAAAGGGGATGAAGCAGAGAAAAGGGAATCTAAGAGTACATAGGTAAATGTTGTTGAGGTAGACAAGGGCAAAGGAGTTGTTAATTCAGCAATTGACAATCATACAGTCTCAAAGAGCCCACCTCAAATCTCCATTAATCTAGATGGTCCTCTTAACCTTGGACATATGTCTCCTGCCGAGAAGCTAATGCTTGCAACATATGTTCAAGCTCAGCCCAGTCAAGATCTACTAAAGTCTGTATAAGAAGATAAAAAACTTATTTTGATGTTTGTCAATGTTTGGTAGAAGGTGGCTCTGAATGTACAGTTAGATTCTAATGTTATCCCCTCCGTTAAATTGTTACAATTGATTAATAGTGTAAATACTATTTTTGATTCTTTAGAAAAGAATACTACTAAGAGAATTTTGGATAGATGTAAGGATGTCAAAATGTAGATATTCTGGAAGTTGATTGAAGATGATAGAGTGAGATTGAATAAAGGTGTGCAGGTTATTTCAGATACATTAACAGAAGGTGGTAAATTGAATAAGTCTTGTTTAATTTTGCCCAAATTTACTATAGATATAAACAAGAAAATAAGTGTTTGTCAGGGAAAACTTGCTAGTATTTCTTAGTCCTTTGATCCCAATGTAGCTCCAACCAACAGTGTTGAAGGAGAGATTTTGCCTCTAAATGATCAGATCTCAAGCCTCAATGTGGAAAATGACAAAATTTTGAGGAGAGTTGGTGAACTCCAGAACTTGATTGCCCCCCAGTTCGATACCATGTTAAGCAATAAGGTACACTGTATTAAGGCAATGGTTGAATCTGTTTCATCTAATCTGAATAAAATATAGATTCATGCAACTATATTTAGTGCATTCATTACTGTCCTAGATAACTTGAAGAGTGGGTGGGACACTCACCTAGGATTATTGAAGACCATTTTTTCTGGTATCTTCAAGTGTTTGTAAAGTCTCCAATAGGTATCTCTATATACAAATTTTGAATAACACCCCATCTTTCGCATTGTTGTCAAAGGGGGAGAGAAAAAGGTGAAAAATGTACTAAAGTATAGAAGAGTGTAATTACAGTAATTACAGGTTTCAAAAAAATTTATCGAAGGGGGAGCCTTAGAAATGTATAGAAGAGTGTAATTACAGTAATTACATTTTTCATAATTCTTTGTCTAAGGGGGAGCCTTAGAAATTCTTATGATCCGGTGTATAGTTCTCAACACTTAGCCATTTTTCACAAGTGTGACATCAATGCCAAAGGGGGAGATTGTTGGCAATTAACACTCATCTGGTGGCTTTTGATGGTTTATTATTGGTCTAGGGTTGTCATTGATGGAAACTCTTCATGAGATTCCCATCCGGCAATCAAGGATCTTTATTTTTGGAAGAGGATGTCAATCGGTAGCCAGTTAACCAGTATTTCAGGATGAACATAGTAGTTTTGGTCTGGAAGCTTACCAGTGCTTGCGGAGCTATGAATCATGTTTAGAATGATTTGGCCAACATAGAGACATCATTTTATTTTTATTTTGGTGAACCGAATTAATATTTGGTAATTTGGTCAATTCAACATATGACTACATGTTACATCAGTGGGCCAACATGGTAAATGATCTATTTTATGATTGTGGATATATAAGACCAGTGTAGATGATCTTTTTGGTTAAGGATATGATTGTATGTGAGTGAGTGGTGATGAAGAATCCATTTGGGTGTAGTTTCACATGTGCATTCTTGATCTAGTAGCTAACTGAGACAGTGAACTGGGCAGAACAAAGCAGCACAAGAGAGGTGATTCAGCCAGTGTATATGGAAATTAACCAGAACTCATCCAAGCATAGATTGATGCTATTTTAGAGTTCATTCACTATAATTCAACTCTATATATGTTTTGTAAGGCAGTGAACCTTTCGGGGTTGTATCCCTTAATGTATTTGAGCAGTGAGCTCTAGGAACTATTCCTGAATGCTTGTGCATTCCCCATATTGTAATATTGTTTTTCTAGTAGCCATAGTGGAATAATATTGTGGGTTCAAATCCCATTATGGTTTTTCCCATTTGGGTTTACACGTAAAAAATCTGGTGTTATGATTTTGTGGTTTATTGTTTTATGTTCCTTCATTTCAATTTCATGTTTATGCTTCAGGTGGTTTAAAATTAAGTCTGAAGATTTTCTAACCGATAGATCACTGATTCACCCCCCTCCCCCCCACCTCTCAGTGATCCCCGATTCCAAAGACCTTATCTTTAGAGTAATGCATAGAGTTGATAGTCTTGGGAACCAGCATTGATCCATCTATAACCTATAACTCTTTAAAAAACCCTCCTTATTCTAGGGAAATCAAAGAAACCAAACAATTGTCAACCTTGTGGAAGGAGATTAGCAATTATATTAAAGGTCACACTACAAAAATGTAATATGTTGAAAATGATCCAAGGAATTGGAACCTTCCTTTTTAGAAATTAAATCAAGATATGTGAAATTTATGGATTTGAACATTTACTTATTAGATTAAGATTCTTTTACCACTTCTATCAAATATAATCAAACAGTCTCCAAAAACTCATAAAAGAACTTTATAAGGAAGCCATTAGTGCCAAGAGCCTTGCCTTTCTTCATCTAAAACATAATATTATACAGCTCCTTCAAATATATAGTTGTGAAGAGAAAACTATTCATCTCACTTGAAACTAGAGGAGGAATACAATCTAAGACCAAATTTCCCCTCATCCACAACTTGAAGACCATAATCCATGAATAGAGAAAACTAAAACTTGACCACCTCCTTAGAAATAGCTTGGAAATATTTTAATTATTCTCGTAGAGTGGCCAAGAGGGGCCAAGAAATTACCGCTTCTTTTCTCCTTTAAAAATTGGTACTCATATCCCCTTTCTGAAGCCAATAAATACAAGATTGTTTTTAATGGAAAACCTATTCTTGTAGCTACAATTCAATAAGTTCCTTGGAACACCTAGTCTCTTCCTATAACAAATCTATTGTCATTCCATCTTCCTTAATTATTAAAGTGGATCTTGTTCAACCTAGTTATTCATAAAATAAAGATTACCAAAATAATACTTATTCCATTTCTTAAGCTTGTATTTAACAAATTGGAGCCTTTTCAAAAATGAAAACATGGCATTTTTTAAGGAGGGCTTCCCTTCTAACCACCATTTCTCTACCAACTGATGTAGATTTGAATCATGAAGATGGATAAGATAAAATTGAAAATGGGGATGTTTAGATGAGGAGAAAAATGAGGAAGAGAAATTGATAGGGTAATGAACTGAACCTTTCCAACTTACGATCTCAAAGGAATTAGCTTAGCTATTTCCAATCCAAAAGTTAGAAAGAAGAAATCTATCTATCCTTTCTAAAATAGAATCCTCCCCACACCTTAAATTATGCGAGGTGAAAATTGAAATCCACACTTTAGCTGAGTTTATTATGCACATACTTAATCAAATTTGATCACATTACAATCAATAGCAAGAGAGTGAATCTAGGACAATGTGTCTCTTCCTTGTTAAAGTATCCAATCTCATTCATCCATCTCTAGTTTTGTTTGGGAAAAATATTTGATGCTATGTTAATGGATGTGTTAAGGATCACTTTTCCTATATATCATATTGATTAAAGAAAATAGCAACTTAAGGAGAAAATAATAGAAGATGATCAAAATAAGAGCAAAGGCCTCAATTTATAGAATCTATGACCAAGATGTCATGATAAATGGATGGATGGGATTCATTGAGAGAGATGGAATGGATTGAGGGATTAGCCTTGTGACAAGTTTCATAAGAAGAAGGCATAAGAATGACATGTGTCATAGATGTTAGAGCTAGTTGTGCTCAAACTTGTGTGAGATCTCATGGGGAATCTCATGAAAGTGAAATGTCTACAACATGTGTAGTAATTAGGGTGTCTTGGGAAAGTAGCATGTCTATGACATGTGTAAAAGGTAGGGTGGCTATGAGGTGACCTTTGCATGCTCATACATATTTGAGAAACATGAGGGCATGAACTTTTGTCATATGATGGAAATTTTACATCTTGATTGATGCAGCTAGATTCAATGGCTAGAATTGATTTGTCAAGGATTGAAGGTGAGGTGGAATTAAATACTAGGAAAAATTATGATAAAGATTAACAATCATATATCAATTAATTAAGTACGTATTAATAAATTGATTTAGTCAGAGGATTTGGTGATAATGTTTAGAACGATTTAAATAAATATAAATTTAATTAAGTAAAGGTAATTGGTAAAGATAAAGGATTAATTAAATAATTAAATTATTTAGAATGGGGGAAAGTCAAATGTGGTTGAGTATAGATAGATTTAGTTGTCTACAGTAACATATACAATCCAAATAATAGAAAAAAACAAAGGTAAAGAGCCCATAGGAAAGAGTAAACAAGTAGATATTAGAACACCTTCTACTTCACCTCTTAAGAGAAATCTTACATATACTCCCACAATATTAAAAACTATAAGGATCATAGAAGCAATGAAGAAGATATAGTTAGCTAAGGATAAATTTGTAGTATATATTAAAATAAATGTTAGTTATCCAGACTCCACTCATAGATAAAATGCCAAAAATATCCATTTGAAAAAGGGAGAAAAATGTTTCACTCGAAATATTTATAGTGGTAGTCGATTGCAAGATCAATGGAAGCTTCATAAGTTATAAAAAGAAACGAACCTCAAGATAGAATTGATGATCAAATTTTTTAAACCATTTCTAAAATAATTGAAGACGTTGTCATAGAATTTCCTTAAGAGTTATAGGAACCTAAAAAATAAATATAAGTTGTAATTGAAGGGGCCCAAAAATTTGATAATAATGTGCAACCAATTGAAGATCTAACACCAAATAAAGAGTTCCCAAATAAAATAAATCAAGATATACCTCCCAAGGAATAAATAAGCACTAAAACATAGGTACCTACTAATTGGGAAGATTTGCCAAGAGTGAACAAAGTAGTAGAGAACAAAGTCTATTGAATCTCACCTTTTAAAAGAGAAATGATATACAGTAAGTTCTAAAGCTATAGAAAAACAAATTCATCAATAATAGGTCATAACTAAGAAATTAGGGAGCAAAATCATATCACATGTAATAGAGAAACACCCAAATGTAGAAGTAGATACAAGAACCCCATCTTGGTTAGTGAACATATGCTATTGCATGCTACAAATTAAACTATTTTTAATAAAATTGAAAAGTATTATATAAAAGATAGAAATAAAAATTTCTAAGAAAAGAGATAGAAGCATATCATCTATAAAAAAAGATGCTATAGGTTCCAAGTAGCTCAATTTGTTACACCATTAGTTCAAAAAGATGCAACTAATATGAGTCCCATTGAATTATTAGTGGACAACTATAAATCTAGGGAATTACACCAAGGAAAAGGATATCAATGAGCTTAAGTCCAATGTGGATTCCATGGTAGGAGGAATCCAAAAGATTAAAAAAAAACATAACTAAAAACCTAAGTGATTGAATTGCAAAGTTGTATCAAACAATTGGTTGGGCTTAGCCAGTCAAGAGAAAAACTATCTTACAATAATTTGTTGCTTTGTAAGGATGGAAATATCATCTTTAGAAAAAATAAAATATGAGGTAAATCTCACTATAAATTGATAAGGAGTCTATTGTCTCAAGGAGAGGAAATAATAAAGACTAATATCAATTGGAAATTATAAAGAAGCATGTGATTAGAATAGGAGAGTGTAGAAGTTCAATATAATTTATTATAAATTTGTACATTGTTTCTTCTAAATTTATAAGGATGAAAGATTAATTTTTAGCAATTTTTTTTATTTTGGAGTTACAAGAATAATCCAATTAAGGGTTCAAAAACTCTAAATTAAAATAATATATCTTGTGTAGCCATTGTCTATCTTAGGGGAATGAAAAAAAGTATGCATTTACAAAATATCTAAGTTTGATTTCAAAGTATTATCTATAAGATTATTTGGCATCATAATTTTTAAACATTTAATATTGGGTCTAAAGAATACTTTTCTAAATCCCACTTTTGGTATATTTTTAATTTTAATGATTATGAGAATTGGATTGTACATGACTCTTAATGGGGAAGTTACTCTGACAATGTTGTGATGGTTTTGTTACTTCTTGAGTGTTGTATAGAGGGAAAATTAATTGCTTGGATAAGAACCAAGAGGAGAGCTCAAAAATTGTGAAATTTAGTGAGATTCTTTAGGTCCCATTCATTTGATACAAATTAACAGACACCAAATAATATTGTTTAAAAATTAATAAAGCATTATTATGATCTATCATGAGAGGTCAAAGACAAAAATCTCACACAAATGAACTCAAAATGCACTTGTATATTAGCACATTTTCATCCAGCGTATGTATGAATGATCTCTAGTCAAAATATATCTAGAAATGTATTTGATGATCTTGAAATGTCCCTCAAAAATAGTTATTAGAAGGTGACAAGTAGGTTCCTATCTTTTTTTCTTGGCATTACTCATTTCTAACATATTTATAAAAAGTTGACCCTAAAATATGAAAAATAGGGTATTATCATTATCATTTTATTTCTACGATGACCCCATAAAATAATAAAAAGAAAAATAATACTTTTCAACTCCGTATTAGTTACTTTCTTGTCTAGCAATGTCATTAAAGAGCTTCACATAAATAACCGAAATATAATTGTACCTACTAATACCATATAAAGTTAAAATTATACATTAATAAATATTCTATTACTACAATTAAGTATATATTTTAATTTATTCAATGTGTAAACATGTTTTACTCGCAAAAATCAAATTCTTATTAAAATAGATTTTAAAATGCTATAAAATAAACAATGTAATACATGAAATTGTGATTATATTATAATAACTAAAATAGAAAATTTTTGAAAATACAATTGATTGATCTTGGATAATGCACAATAGAATTCCTATAAATCCAAAAAATACACTATAGAATTCCTACAATATGAAAGTTAAATTAAAATGTCACTTATTAGAGAATTTTGAAACTAATAATGTAGGACAGTATGAATAGCAATAAAAATGTAAATAACACTCTTAAAAAATGAACCAATTAAGGGGAATATATAACCTATTTGTACGGTGCAAAATGACAAAATTGTGTCCATAAAATCAATCAAAGATAGGTGAGCTTATTAGTACTTGCCGTTAGGCTATTACTATTGCAATCGATTGTCATTGTTTTTTGTTAACTTGTTATTATTGAAATGTTTCTCCAGCAATTAAAATTATGAAATTTTTGGTTTGATATATGTTTTTTAATTTTTATAAAGTTAAGATGCATGATTTTTAAGTTTCTAAATTATAGAAATCATTTATCTCCAACCTAATTGGCTTGCAAATTTTACATCTTATTAGTGGATTATTGGGATCCACTATCTGAATAAATTTTTTTGGCAATTTTTTAGGTATGTTAAAATAATATTTACCATGTTTAAATTTTATTATCAAATTTATTTTTCTTATCCACCAAAAAAATATTTAACAACTATTAAGAAAATGTTTAGGAAAATTATTAGGTTTTAAAATACAAATAAATGAAAATGTGCAACTTTTACTAATACAAAAAAGTGAGAAAAGTAAATAACATAATAAATTTTATTACTAAGTGTGAAATGAACATAATCATATTAAATATGGTTACATAGCTATAAATATAAATGTAATAATTTTGTATTTTAAAATAATCATTATTGATTTGCAGAATCATCAACAAATTAATGGGTCTATCCATTTTTCAGATAGAGAAGGGATGAATTACTCAGTTTCAACGTCAGATAGAGGTATGTGATATTGTTTTGACATATTTCACTTTTTAAACTGTTTTCAACATTGTAGGTTTGTTGAATATGAATTAATGAGTCTATTTAATTGCAGAATCATCAACATATTAATCTTCAACCTTTGGAACATTTGCAACAAGCTAAAAACACCCTCATTCTTCTTCCTTTTCCTCTAAACTACAGTCCAATTATCTTTCGGTGTCGCAATCACATCCACCTCTTTTGATTTTTTTACAGACTTGCATGTCCCATTTGTAGATGTAATTTCAGAAATATCCACTTCATATATCACGACAACACAAGCCAAATGATAAGGAGCGACCTTATCTATTTTCGTGCTAGTTGGAGTAGGCTCCAACCTGGAACAAATTGGGGCCTATGCAGATTTTGGCGAACCTACATGGCATGTATTCACTACATTATTTTTGGGCATAGCAGCTAAGGGAGTTTTCTCTTTTTTATCTTCCTCATTTTGTCTCGAACAATAAATTTTGTACTTTGTACAATGTGCAACAATGTGATCCATGTTGAAACATCTACTATAACTTAAGGGAAAACCCTCATAATGTAAAAGATGGATCCAATCCGTATCAGCCATTTTTTAACATATCTTAGCTAGGATTTCTTTAGTAATATTTGATTCCACCAAAATACCAAAAAATCTGGTGTGGAAAATAATTGGAAGAGATCCCAAATTTTTTTCTAATGAGTTTCCAGTTTCTTCAAAATAAGAATCAAACTAAAATTGTAAAGGAATATGGATAATGGAGGATTTTTACCTATACAGGAGTAGCATCAAAAGATTCAATAGTAGGGTTGACTGAAGAATGCATGGCTCCAAATAAACAAATGTTGCTGGAAATTCTATTAGTAATTACAGAGAATCTCATTTCTATCCGAAAAGTGTCAAACACCATCACAAGAAAACCTCGGGCGCAAGAGTAAATTTTTATATCTCTTACTAAAATTGGTCGTTGTGTCTCTGTGATCCAACCGTGCAGCTTCAAAAGGCTCAGCGAGAACTATAAGTGATGCAAACCATATTTATAACCCTAACCCTAATAGTAAACCCTAATGAACCCTAATCCTTATTGAATTATGTCTTCCAATTCACGATTGCTACTAGCTTATATATATTTAATAATATATATAGAATAACCCAAGAGGTATCCTTCTCGAAGCGCCTATTGTAGTTTAATGTTGAAAAATTAATTAAAAATAGGCGCCTCTAGAAGGATACCTCTAAATTAAAATACTAAGTACTGTCCACTACTGGCACTTGTTGAAATAGTGAAATTGAAGCATATGAAACAATCATGGTAGTTATTTTTTATGGTTGTATTTTTAATGGAGCAAACTATGAACATACCAAAATATTTGAAAATTGCATATACAAAGGTGGAGTAAAGTTAAAGTACAATTTGTATATAGTCAATTTATTTATATCGAGTGATTTTTTTGTGATTGTGAATTTAAAAAAAAATTATAAGATTTGGGAAAATAGTGTGACAATTTTTCAAGCATGAATACTCATATAAGAAATTTATCCACTAAAAAATAAAAAAATAAAATTTAAAATAAAATAATTCTTAATTAAAAATTAAAATAAATAATGCTTGTTTTTTTCTTATTTATCTTTTCATCTATTTATACAATAACATAAATATATATTTTAAAATAATATTCATATAAATATAAAAGAAAATATTTCAATTATTATGAATATATAATACATTAATATTTTTAATCATTTTAATTTTATTTTTTCATATATAAATTATTTATAATTTCTCTTAATATGTTAATTATAATTATATAATATATTATATATTAATATTTTTAATCATTTTCACTTTTAAATTTTTCTATTTATAAATGATTTATACGTAAAATATATTTTATTTAAATTCAGTTAAAATTGGCAAGCATATATCAGTAAAAACTATAATCAATATGCATATAACTTTTTAAAATATAAAAAAATCAAACTAAAATTATAAATAACATCCATGTAAGTTCAGGAGGAAAAATCAAACTAAAATTATATACAACATGCATTTAATTCACAAAGAAAAATCCAACTTCTGACTCTTGATATTTTGAATACAAATGAACTGAAACTTTTATTCAAATAAAGCATGCGCCGTAAGTCTCTGTCATCGAAAAGTGAAGAAAACTCATTCGCCGAGCACGAGGCCGACAAACGTTGAAGGATTACAGTAAACCAACAGAAATCAAATTAAAGCCTCCTTTGAAAAATGAGTTAAGACTTGGTCTCTAATCCATTGACACCGACATAAATTAATTTAAGTCTTTGGCCTTTCAATTATGAGTAAAACTCTACATTTCAATTATGCGATATATTTGCATCGCTCGTTTGATCACTACATTTCTCTGTCAATTGTTGTGAATCTCTGTCCATACATTTGCCAGTGCATCGCAGTGCCTAGCGGAGGAAAACCTTTTCATCTGGCCAAGGGAAGGGCAATTATTTACTGCAATCTGATCTGGGGACTCGCAAAGTGCCGATTCCGTCACTTTCTTGCCGGAGAAAAAAGATTTCATCTTGGAAAATTTGCCGCCGGGAGGCGATAGAAGGGGCCTCGTTTGAGATGACAGCGGGGGTCGATCCTGAGACCTCATTAGTATTTGCTTGGCCTGTTTTATCTTCTTCACTTGCCCAGTACACGACACTTTGGGAGACGTGGGCTCCTGAGGTTCGAACCTGTGGTCATTCTTCTTTTCCATGGCTTCCTTTGGAATTAATGAAATTGGGCGTCTAATTCCACCTGCTCTGTTAGCTCTACAGCCATACTCTACTCTTCCTGGACTGACTGAAGCCATGTGATATCCAGATATGATCGATGACATCTTGGGCAAACAGGCGAGCACGGGATTCGAGCTCGCGCTTTGCGACTCCTTGGAGGACCTTGATCGCAAATGTAATTTGTCCGAGTCTTCGAAATTTTTCTCGTCTTTCTTATCGACTTTCATACAGCGAGTAAAGATTGCCATCTATAAACTGTGCTGAATCGGAGAATATTCAAAGCAGAAAGTCGTTTTTTGCGGTGTGCGGAAGAAAGATTTTTCAGCGCAATCAATAATTACTGAAAATGATGGCTTTTTAAAGATTAATTTCAGGAGAAGATTTGGTCAACTGTAGACCAAACAAACACAAAACTTAAGATTACTTTGGGTGACTGCATGTATTAAAATTGTATTGTCCGTCTTGTATAACGCTTTTTTCTAATTTTAGACTATATATTTTTGTAATTTTAGACTTCTTTTGCAATTTTAAAATATATTAGATCTTATAGTTTGACTTTTATTATTTTTATTTATATAATATTTAATATGGCATTATTATAATTAGTAAATTCTAAAAATCTACTATAAAATATAATATAATATTTAATTTATAAAATATATATTAATTTAAATTATTTTTAAAGATAGAATTAAATTATTTTTAATATTTTAAAATCTTTCTGAGAAGATTATCTTGATTATTTTTAGTTATTTATTTATATTAATATATATTGTTGTATAATATTTATTATTGAATAGATATTAATTTATAATTTTTTAGAGATGTAATATAATTGTTTTTAGTTTTTAAAATACTTTTAGTAAGATTACCCTGATTTTTTTAATATGAGTTAAGAAATTTATTAAATTTATGGCTTTTATGTTTATTGATAATGGTTAGAATTGTTTTTCTTGGTTGTTTTTTCTTATTCTAATATCCTTGAAAGTTGAGATTTTGGGATGATTAGATAAGGAGAGACCACAATAAAAATTGTATATACCATAGTTGTCAGACAAGGAGTTTGAGAGCATTGATCAAATCATTCATTCATAAATAGTCAAAAAAAAAGGAGAAAAGAATATTGGAAATATTTGATTCATTGGAAGAACCATGCATTGGATGAGACTTCTTGAATAAGTGCTTTAGATTTGGTGAAATTTGGAATTTCAAATTCAATTTTTCACTTTGTTTTGATGTTCATTCCAATCTATTTCCAAGTTTGGGATTAACAAGGGCCTATGTAATATAAAATTACATTCAATGTGATATGTTTCCAAGGTTGTGATAAAATATAATGCAATTGGACACTCCATAGAAACTACACCAAATTCATTATAGAGTTTGCATATACCATTGGAGAAAGCGCCAAATAATAATAAATTGATTGAGTTGCAATGGAATAAGAAGCTAGAAAGCCAGATGTCAAAAGGGAAGGAGAATATGAAATGCATAGCTATGTGGGAAAATAAAAGAATGCTCACGGTTGTGTAGCAAAAGGGGGATGGTGCATAAGGAAAGTAAAATGAAGATATAGCCAATGCATGGAGTTAGGTCCATTGCCATATTAAGAGCCCCAACGTGGAATAGGAAAAGAGTAATTTTCCTCCAAGAATGAAATGGCAGGAAGAGGGTTGTAGCCAGTAGAAAGGAAAGAGTAGAAGGTTGGGAGTATGTTTTGATGCCACTAGCAAATAGAAAATAAAGATAGAAAGCAGAGATAGAGTTTTATGTGTAGCTGCATAGGAAGTCAAACTCAATCAATTTTGTTGTCGTAAAGTAATAAACCTTTGGTATAAGGTGTATATTGAAAACTAAGGAAAAGTAAATAAATCATTGTTGTGTGAGGAGAGAGAATACAAGAATCTAGACAAGTGCATGAGGGAGAAGACAAGAGACTTTGGATTGAAAATTGTGCAAAGACAGAGTGTAAGTGCATGGAAGGTGAAAAGAGGCTCCAATTAGAATGTGAATAGAGGAGGATTAAATACAAATTGGCCAACAGTTTTTTGTAGAAGCTGAATGTTGGCAACAATGCAGCAAACTGAGAGGGGGGGCTGAATCGGTTTGCACCAAAAACTTACTGCAACTTAAACCACAAAATAGACCTAATAATTAACAGTTAAAGCATGAAACAACACCACGTGAGTAACACACACAACACCAAGATATTTGAAGTGGAAAACCCAGTTAAGGGAAAAACTATGGTGGGAACCTACCTACAATGAAATATTACCCTATTAGGAGTAAATGTGAATATTACAATGGGAATGCACATGCATTCAAGCACACTACCTAGAGCTTACTGCTCAAAATAAGAAACCCAAAAAGGCTACAACCTTAAGGGAAGACTGACTACCTTACAGGAAGTCTCATTGACTTACAAAATCATTTGGACTACAATCTAGATTACTGAACTGCGAAAATAGCATCTCCATATGCTTGAGTATAGTTTTGATTAAGTACAAAGTCTAATCTGCAACACTTCTCTTCTCCTTCACACTTCCGAAAGATAAAATCACTTGTTTGCACATCCAACTTGATCATACACTCACATATACAACGCAGACACCTGCATACATGCATCTTACATGATTATTATATATATTTATACAAACCCTCAACCCATATTTCAAGGTTGGCCAAACCCTTGATAGAAATTACAAAATAACAACCTCACACGCTACAACAATTCATGCAGACCAAATCAATCTCAGCTAAGACATAGTCTAGACCCAAAACAATACCACAAATATGAAACACCTCCAAAAATTATGCCTTGATCATCTACAACATTATACAACCACAAAGAGTATCTCATAGCACAAAGAATATTACCAGACAAGGAAAATATTCAATAACACATACAATAATCAATGCAAACCACCAATATGCATAGAACACTATCTAGAGATATTCACAAGCAACATGAATTGCATCACAACAATCGCAACAACTAGGATTACCGAAATCGTCATCATTTCCCTACTCAAGCAAAAGAACATCAACATAACTGACTGTCAAACTGAGAGATTTGCTTGTGGACCTCCAAATCCTGAACCACATGAACTGAGGACACACATCAATGTCCATAATACATCCCAAACATCTGCAACCAAAGATATAGCATTTTTAGAGCAATATGGAGCACAAATCAGAATATCGAATAACACGAACAACTGCATAACATCCTTAATACCGTATGGGCAAAAACACCAAATTGTGTCATGTTTCAGGTCAACTTATCAACACAACTGAATTTAAGTAATTCTAACTAAAAATTAATTTAAGTCAAACATATGGTCTATAGAGATTCATTATAGCGATGTTATATATGTGCCACAACTTTTCCAATTGAAATTGTCTACTAAATGTATATTTTATACCCCTTTGGGTCTAATTACCAATTTTATTTTATTTTTTGAAAAACTCGATGTTTCAACAACTCTTTCTCTTAGATATAATTACATACCCTTTTATAGATCTATAAGTGAATTTTCCAAAACATATATCTTTTAATATTTTAATTATTTTTTAAAATTTTATATTATATCAACACTAAAATATAAGGTTGATTATCTTGTGAAGGAAAAATAAAATTTTGAAAAAATTTTTGAAAAAAATAAAAGCACTAGAGAAAAGAGTCTATGTCAGGATGATATAATTATTTTCTAATTTGGATAAATAATTAACAAAAATGGGATGTCGAATGGAAAGAGTTATATTTCAATACACGTGACTTTTCAAATTTATTGAAAAATATATTTACATAAAAAATAGTTAAAAATGTATTTTTGCACTAAAGTTTCAAGTTATCAATATACACAAAAAAAATTGAAGAAAAAAAGGTAAAATTTACTATATAAAGTGTGATGCCTCGTGTAACTTCAATTTCAACATTTTATCAACAACTAAATTTTAGTGTTTACTTTATAAGAAAGTATATTCAAATAATTTTTTAAATATTTTTAAAAATTAAAAACATAAAATACATAAAAAAATATGAATTTTGTTATTTTACATCATTTTAAAATTCAAAGCATATATATCACTTTCTATTGATTCAATTTAAAAGGTTGAATCAGCATTGGCCAGTTCCTTTATAGAAGTGTGACACAACTTTGTGCTTTTACCCAGATCTCATAACTCAATCAGATCATCATGCGGAGCTCTACAAATGGGAATTAACCATCTACAGATAATATACCAGAAACCCTTTAAACCACGTCAGCTCATTTGCAACAAACGGGCTAAACTAACTCATCCAATCAAACTGCAATATTGGAATACACAGAAGAAAGCTTTCCAACAATCTCCTCATCAAGAATCTTCACGTATGTTGACATCAATGACAACATATCAACAATCTCCCCCTTTGGCATTGATCGCAACATATGAATGTTAAAAACAATCAATGCAAAGAAAGAAATCAAGACTCAGCAATCTCTCTCAAAATCTCAAAATCTCAAAATGCTCAAATCTCAAAATGCTCTACTCTCTTACAGAGTTTTTCACATGCTTCTCTCCCCCTTTGATGTTAATGACAAAGGCTCAAAAATCAATCTTATTTCCCATAATTTTGAACATCTGAACCACCAACACTAACACTGACTGCTCCCCCTAAGTAGTAGCCTCACTCATCAATCTGGAGCATAAAATATCTCTATGAAGTTCACCAGACTGATGCAAATACATGAACCTTAGTTCTTATCAGGAGGGGCCATTACCCATAACATCATTCTGAGATACTCAAAAGTATCTTTAGGCAAAGGCTTCGTGAAGATATTTGCAATTTGTTCCTTTGTAGATACATACTCCAATATGACTTCTTTCTCATTCACCTTCTCTCTCAAGAAATGAAACTTGATTGATATATGCTTTGTCTTGGAATGCAACCAGATTATTTGAAATATTTATAGCACTTGAATTATCACAATATATAGCAATAGGCTCATCATAAATAAATCCTATACCCTTCAACATCTTCTTCATCTAAATTACCCGAGTAAAATTGCTGACAACAGCTGTTGGACATTGATGTTGCTAGGATATGTTGTTGTCATTGATGGCAACATATTCTTGCTTTGGTGATTGCAGATTGTCTTATTGTTATCATGGTCTGGTGTATGGAGTATTTATAGTATCATTATATTCTTCTATATTGATTTTGGTGATCCGAGAAGCTTAATTGATCATATCATATGATCCATTTTTGCAGTTTATTTATCTGATTAGTACTTTGCAGAGTTCAATATTTCCTTCGGTATATTTTGGTGTGATCAGATCTTGATCTGATATTTTAGGAGATTGTTTGGAATGGTCTTATGTATCTTTCTTTTAGATGGTTCATGATTTTTCGCTCTACAAGTTATCTTTCTTCGTGACAAATGCTGATTGGTTGTGTTCTTGAGTTTTCAGATGTTGACAGATGAAGATTTGATAAGTGATGTTGGTGCAGCTATTTTTGATGATTCTAACATGCTTGATGGTGTTTCCTAGTCATTTCCTATTTGTTCTAGTTATCCATATTGATCATTGTGTAAGTTTTTATGATTTCTATGAATCGGTGATGATTTTCGTGTTATGTGGTATTTTTGGTGATGTAGCGTGTTGTGGTTGATCTTGGTGCGATTTCCGGTGGAGATGAGCATTTGGAAATTTAATTTAGGTCCATGTTATGACATTTATATCATTATATTGGTCTGGTGGTCAATCTTTGTATCGTGTGATGTAATTTTGTCACTGTGAGTTGAGGGTTTAGCCAACCTTGTTGTCAAGGTTGATGAATTGTATAAATATGTGATATTGTCATGTGATTTTGGTATCGAGGTTGTGTCTGAATTATCAGAGAGTGGTGTATGTACGAACAAGTGATTCATCCTTTGACATTGTGATTGAGTAGATATTGGTGTTGCAGAGCAGATAATTGTGCTTAACCGAAACTATCATCAGTCATTTGCAGATGCTATTATTGCAGTCCATTTCTTTCGAATTGTAGTCTGAATCATTTTGTACATCAGTGAGACTTCCCTAAGGGTTGTAGCCTTCTAGGTCATTATCATTTTAGTAGTGAGCTCTAGGCAGTGTGCCTGAATGCATGTGCATTCCCCACTGTAATATTTCATATACTACTGCAGAGTATCATCTTAGTGTGGGTAGGTTCCCACCTTGGTTTTTCCCTTACGGGTTTTCCATGTCAAAATCTTGGTGTTATGTGGTGTGCTATCAATTTTCTTATCTTTATTATTGCTATAGTTTATCAGATCTGTATTTGTGATTAAGTTTGTAGATCTGGTGAAAACTGATTCACCCCTCCACCTTCTCAGTTTTCATCCTCTTTGCTGCTAACAATTGGTATCAGAGATAGATCCTCTGGAAGAAGCTTAACTGCTTGAGGAGATCTGGGATGGCAGCTACAGGTGTTATCTTTAAGAAGGATTGTCCAAGATTTTATGGAAGTAACTATACTATATGGAAGAACTGGATGGAAGTGCACTTGAAATGTCTTGGAGAAGATTACTGGGAGATTAAAAAGAATATCTATTTTGCTCCTCTTAATGGACAGGTTACTACTGATGAGATCAAGGAAGTTGAACACAACATATTAGAGAGAAGGAAGCATTTCTAAGTTCCTTGACTCGTTCTGAGATGACAAATGTAATGGGACTGCAAATCACACATGAGATCTAGGAGAAGCTTGAAATCCTGTATGAAGGAGATAAACAAGTGAAAGTTGCCAAGTTGCGAATCTTGAAAGGGAAATATGAGATGTTGAAGATGGGAGAAGATGAGAACATAAATACCTTTATGGCTAAGGTGAATGACCTTTTCCTAGGTATCAGATGTGACAGTGGAACCCTTGAAGAAGATGAAATAGTTGTTAAGGTGTTGAGATCTTTGCCTCCTGCTTATAAACATAAGCTTGATGCTATTGATGAAATCCAGAGTGTGACTACAATAACAAGAGATATGCTGGTCGGAAAGATTGTTGCATTTGAGCTAAGAAAATTTGGAGAATCACATGGAAAGTCTAAGATAGTGCATTTAGAGCATTAGTTTATGTATCCAGAAAATAGATGTATGATCCCAATGAGTGCAAAATATCGAGATATGAAAGAGAGAGAAGAGAGATGGAAGACCACGAAAGAGAGTTGGATGAGCTTGAAGCATTGATTTCCCTGAGATTGCCTAAAGGAGCCAGTAAGGATGATGGAAAATTGCTTCTAAAAAGTTTCTCTTGCAATAAGATAGGACATTTTGCTTCTAGATGCTCGTAGAGAATGGCCAAGTATGACAGGCATGAGAAGTTTGATAAGCATAATAACATCAACAAAACTGACTGTCAAACTGAGAGATTTTCTTGCGGACCTCCAAATAATGAACCACACAAACTAAGGGCACACATCAACATCCAGAGCACATCCCAAACATCTGTAACCAAAGATATAGCATTTCTGAAGCAATACAGAGCACAAACCATAATATAGAATAACAGGATCGATTGCATAACATCCTCAATACTGGATCTCATAACTCAATCAGATCATCATGTGGGCCTCTACAAATGGGAATGAACCATCTACAGACAACATACCAAAAACACTTTAAACCACATCAGCTCATCTACAACACACAGGCTAAACCAACTCATCTAGTCAAACTACAACGTGGGAATACATAGAAGAAAGCTTTCCAACAATCTCCTCATGTCAAAATTCTCCACATACGTTGACTTCAACAACAATATATCAACAATCTCCAACACTGAATACAAAAGAGGAGAAAATTATCATAGAAATTGTAAATAACTGGCATTTTTAATAAAACTTGAAATAGCTTCATCTTGTGATTGGATTTTGTATATTGTGTTTTAAAATTTAGTTGATTTCTTACAATATCACTCAAACTAATAAGGCTTTAAAAAAATTTCTTCTTCAAGGTCTCCTAAGGAAGAAATAAACACTAATACAAAGGTACCTATTAATGTGGAGGAGTTTTCAAGAGTGAACAAATTAGTATTGAATAGAATCTAGTGAATCTCAGTTTTTAAAAGAGAAATGATGCCCTAAGTTTTGAAGACATGAAAAAAAATCATCAAGAATAGGTCATAATAGAGAAAGTAGTGAGAAAAAATAGATCGCATTTGAGAGAAACAACCAAATGCATAAGGAACATAGGGCAACGATGAGCAGGAAGAGCAGAGGGGCTAGTGGAAATCATGGGGGTGTGAATATTTCAAACGAAGAAGCCTCTGGAGGAGGAAATGATGATGCAGATGACAACCATCATGTAGGGTTAGACTCTCCTCCTTCTGGTGTGTCTTCTGTCGGATTTCTACCATTGGAGCGGGGCTTTTCATAGGGTGCAGCTCTCGAGATGGAGAGATCTTGTGGGAGGCTTACTGGGGTTCAAGGGTGTTGGGGGGTTGGAGGATGAGCTCCAATGTTCTCGTTTTGAGGCATGTTGTTAATTTGGTTTTGTTTCTTTGGGTCATCTTTGGGATTAGAAGAGGACCTGTTGTGTCTGGGATTTTGGTGTGGCTGGAGCTTTTTAGGTCATCTTTGAGGGTGTCTTTGTTGTTTATGATGGTTTTTTTTGGAGCTTTGGTTTTCACTATTTTGCCTTCTTTGTTCCAACTCTTGTTGGGCAGCCTGGTGAGATCCTTTTCTGCTTTAAAGTTGTGGGTTTTGGATGGGGTACTAGCTTCATTTTTCTCTTTGTTTTGAGATCCTTGTGCTTCTATACTTCTTTTTTCTTCCTATGGGGATTTGCTTCGGCTCAGTCTCTTTTTCTAATTACATTAGAGAGCATTTTTTTGGGTATGGTTAGGGTTTGGTTTTTCTTTCATCCTTTCTCATTCTCTACCCATTCTATTAAGGTGAATGAATCTTCTTTTGAGGTGAAGAATGGTTGGCTAGGTAAAGATGGATGGAGTTTTCTATAATTATTTCATGCCTAGTTTCTTGAGGTTGGTTGCTATACACCTTTATCACTATCATTATTCATGGCCTGAGTTGAAACTTTGTGTACCCTATGGATTTTATTGAAGATTTGATGGAGGGTCACAATCTCTGGTCCAGTTGTTTTTGTGCAGGCTTTGTCCTTTTGATGGCACTTTCCCTGCAACCTCAGTTTTCTTTGATTTGTCATATTGAGGTGTTCCTATCTTCTTTTGAGGTGGAGATGGATGGTGTTGGAGATAACCTTTCTCCTATTGAGGTGGAATTGTGTGTTCTGGTGGAGGTTGGGAGGTGTTGGTGGGGGGTTGTTGGTTCCCTATTTATGGGTTGGATGCGAACAGAGGTTGGTCTCTTATATGGTTTCTCTTCTTTATCACCTATTGAGGTGGTGATCTTGGAGGGTATAATGCACGTTCAAATTTTTTCTCTCTCAATATCAAGGTTATGGGAGCCTTTCAAAAACCCATTGTTTTTGGTTGTGGGATCCTTGTCAAAGCCACTCTCAAGGTTGAGGGAGCCTAGAAAAACCTTATGTTCTTTGTTTCTCTTAGGGACAGGTTGGATGCTAGTGGTTTTCAAGGGCCTAGTTTGGCTAGTGTTTGTTTTTTTGTGAGGCTTGGACTTTGTGATTTTTGGTGGCCTGAAGATTCTATTACAGTTTATGTGAGCTTGGAAAAAACCTTCATGTTGGCTGAGGGTTCCTAATAAACCCTCATTTTTGTTTCTATGGTTTATTATTTTTGAATTAGACCCTCTGTTTGGGCTATCCTATTTTGTAATATTTTACACTTGATATTTGACTGGTGTTTGGTTAGTTGTGACTGCTCTGAAGTTCTATTTTTTCTACGTGCAGTCTTTGGGTTTTGGGCTTTGGATGCCTCTAAGTCCAAAAGGTTTTAGGTCCTTTCTAAAACTTTTTGTTTGCTGCTAGGTAGTCTTGTTCATTATTTGATGGTATCTCTCTGGTTGTATTGGTTTTGGGGCCCCTTCAAAACTTGTTTTATCCTAATTAAAAAAATCAAATGCATAAGTAGATATAAGCGCCCCATCTTGGTTGATGAGCATATGTCAGTCCAGGAGCTACACATGAAAGTGGTTTTAATAAAATTCAAAAGTATTGTACAAAAGATAGAAACCCCAAGTCCTATGAAATGACCTATAATCATATCATTTATAAAAAAAAAAATGTTATAGGTCCCAATATAGCTCAATTTTCTACACCATTAATTCAAAAAATATATAACTAATATGACTCCCATGGATTATTAGCCAACAACAATAAATATAGGGCATTACAGTAGGGAAAAAGAGATCAATGAGATTAAGTCCAGTGTGGATTTCATGACCAAAAGAATTCAAAAAGATAAATAAAATAAACAAGAATGAATAGTTCGAGTGATTGAGCTGCGAAGTTATATCAAACAATAGGTTGAGCTTATCTATTGAGGAGAACAACTACCTTATAACCATGTGTTGCTTTCTAAGGATGGAATATCATCTTTAGAGAAAATAAAAACATAAGATAATTATTACCAAAAAAAAATTTAAGGAGTCTAGTGTCTCATGGGGAAGAATCAATAAAGACTACTACTCGTAGGTAGAAAGAAGCATGTGACTAGAATAGGAGAGTTAAGAAGTTCAATATACTTTATTTTAATTTGTACAATATGTTTTCTAAATTTATAAGAACAAAAAAAATTCAACAACTTTTCAATTTTGGAGTTAGAGAATTATCTAATTAAGTGTTTAACAAATTTATGTACCCATCTCTCACTTTATCTAATCATAACTCTATATACTCATCTAATAATACACCTTGTGTAACCAATATTCTTAGTGAGATGAAATAAATTTTGCATCTACAAAACATCTGATTTTTATTTCAAAATATTATCTATAAGATTATTTAACATCTTTTGAAACACTTAAACATTGGGTCTAAAGATTAGTTTTGTAATCCCTTTATTGATATGTTTTTAATTTTAACAATTATGGGAATTGAGTTGTAGAATATTCCTCAACAATTAAGTGACTCTATCAATGTTGTGATTGTTTTGTTTCTCTTTGAGTGTTGTGTAGAGGGGAAATTAATTAAGTCGATGGGAAATAAAGAGGAGGGGTCAAAAATTATGAACTTTAGAGATAATTTTTAGTTCCCATTCATTTGAGAAGGAATAATAGGCACAAAATAAATTTTAAAACAAGTAAAAAAATTATTATGATGATCTATCAAGAGAGTTCATGAACAAGAGTGTCACACAAATGAACTCAAATACTCATGTCTATGAGTACATTTTCTTCTTGTATATGTGTGAATGATCTCTAATCAAAATAGGTCTACAAAAATATTTGATAGTCATCATGTGTCCCTCAAAAATAGTTTTAGGAAGGTGTTAAGTTGTGCCTACTTTGTTTGCTTGGCATTCCTCATCTATGTCATATTCGTAAAAAATTGACCCTAAAATATTAAAAGATAGGATACACCATTATCATTTTCTTGATGTCATATACCATGAAATTACTAAAATAAATTATAGAATTTTCAACCCCTTATGAGATACTTTCTTGTCTAACATTGTCAACAAAGAGATTCACACCAATAACTGAAATAGAATTACAACTATTAAAACCATATAAAGTTAAAAATATACATTAATAAGTATTATATTATTATAATTTATTAATAAATATTGTATTATATTAATAAAGTTAGTAGATGGCATTGTGATTATATTATAATAATTTAAAAAAAATAAAAATACAATTGATTGAACTTGAATAATGTGCTATGGAATTCATATAATGTGAAAGATAAGTAAAAATGTCAAAATATTAGAGTATTTAGAAACTAAGAATGTAGGAGAATATTAATTGCAAATATAATTGTAGATAACACATTTTTTAAAAATCACAAATTAAGGGGTGTATATAACATATTTATATGGTACAAAATGACAAATATGGTCTATAAAATCATCTAAAGAAAAAAGATGTGATGTTGTAGTGCTATACTTATCTTAATCTTTTATTTTTTGTATAGTAATATCTTTTGGGTTACTATTTATTAACATTGTAATATTTTAGCTTCAATCGATACAAAAAAAAATTCAAGCAAAGTTTTGAATATATCAAACTGGGAGAGGATCAAACCTTTGCATAACCACAAAACCAACAAGCAACAAAAACCAAGGGCTCTTGAGGGGTGAAGGCCCAAGACTAGAAAGCTTATTGCCAAAAAGGAACAAACCTAGTAGTCTTCAAGCACCAAAAACAAAACCCATAAAATAGAACAACTAGACCCAATAGAAAATAGGACACAAGCCCACCAAAGGCACGAATGGATGTCCTACTTGGTGGGTGAAAACACCAGCTTCCTATCTTGGAAAATTTCTTTACCTTTCTCTTAAAAGGAGAGATTTCTATCCAAACCTTTCCTAGAGGAGATGGTCGAGGAATTTGGTGTAGCCCTTCACCATGGACACAGACACTTCCAACCCTGTAGTAGTGGAGGACTCCAAATGGTGCCTCTTCTTAGCATGCATCCTCACAAATTCATCTTGTATAGCTTCAAAAATTAACCAAAATTATGTGAGTTTGTTGCAATAGTTAAATTGAAGTTATGATGATAAAGAAGAAAAAGATAATCAATTTTGTGGTAGTAATTTTTTATGGTTGTATATTTAATGGACAAACTACTAGCATACCAAATTACAATGTACAATAGGTGGAGGAAGTGGAGTTAAAGTCTTACTATACATAACTAGTGATTTTTTTTAGATTCTGAAATTTAAAAAATTATAAGATTATAAAAAATAATGTTAGACAAATTTTCAAACATTAATACTCATATGCAAAATTAATCCACAAAATAATAAATTAAATTAAAAATAATTCTTAAGTAGAATAATATTTTTTTTTCATGTATCCTTTTTTCTATTTATATAATAACTTAATTAATATTTTTTAATCATTTTTTTTATATTAAATATCGAGAGACCAAAATAAGGAGAGTTTATACAAAAACGAGCATTGGAGGCAGAGCCTTAGCCATCAACTAGAGAGATTATCCAACTAAACATAGACATCCTCCTACCAAAATAAAGTTACGAGAAAGAGTATATACAGTAATCCATAAACATCAACTAAAGAGCTACTAAACACCTATTGTAGAATCTCATCCTGGTTTTCCAACCATGTTGTCCATCCTTGTGGGCCTTCCATCCACACCACCTTCTTCTACTCTAGGACCTAGGTAAACATCTCATACTTATCAAAGTAGGGACCTCTGTTGTCCCTGAGTTTCTTGATCAACTTCTTTAGAGCCTCATCAAATGCAATCTGCTTCTCCGCAATTCTAGCCCATTCAAAGCCATCCTTCATCTCATATATGAACATGGTTTCCTGGCCATCCTTGAGGAAACGCAACAGCTTCTCCCTCTCAACATTCATCAAAAAGCATACCTGCACAACAATTTTATAACGTGTGAGTTTCTTAGAAAACCCAGTAAGAGTCCTATCAGTACCTTGGAATTTTTCCTCATTTCTAAGTTTCCAAATAAACCAAAATATGAAAGAAGAAAGAATTTGCCAGAACAAGTTATCATCCTTCTTGAGGCCATGAATGAATCCAATAATAATATCAAGAGTACAAACATGTTCAGTAATGGGGATTCCAAACATCAACCAGACCTCTCTGGCAAAAATGCAATAAAAAAAGATGTGTCGCATAGGTCAAAGGAAGCAAAGTTATTCCTAATAGGTAGTCTATCCAACATTAGTTGCCACCTAAAGCATTTGACTTTAGGGGGGATGGGGGACTTCCATAGTTTCTCAAACATTTTCTGCCAGGCAGAGGTATTAAGGTCAACATACCAGAGGGAGTTAACATGAGCTATCATCATGGTATCATGAGTGAGTAGTTTGTAAATAGCTTTGGCTTTGACCTTGGAGAGGAGGGAGCCATCCTTCCATCAGAACGAGAGGTATCTGTGAGCGTCTACATCAATGTTCCTAGGAAGATCTAGACAAGCACAGGCATTTTCAATCATCTTGGAGGTTCTCTTATGCGAGGCAGGGAGGCCAAACTTATTGCTAAGATCCTCCCAGCTGATGAGATTATCATGTTCCAAGATGTCCATGAGATATTTAATGCCCTTATTATACCAACACCTAGTAGAGCATCCTTGGGTTAAAGCAAGGGGTTTAGAGTTATGGTAGAGGTTCCACCATATTGACCTTTCCCCATGCAAGGTGTTATTATAGTCAATATTAGAGTTGGCAATAAGTTTACGCACATGCTCCTAGGCTTTCCAGATGGACTTAAACACCCAAGTTCCTTGAACAGACACAAAGAATCCACCTGCTACCAGATCACTAAAGGGGAGGGCTTTCCAAGATTTGGTAGACTTGGGGACGCCATTTTGTATGTTATTTCTGACAAGAATCTTCCAGGGATCTTGTCCTTCCAAGGCATGAATTATCCACTTGGCAACCAGAGAAATTCCTTGCGTTCTGAGATCCTTAAGTCCTAACCCACCAAGTTTCTTATCTATGTGGCACAAAATCCATTTGACCGCATGGGCCTTTCTTTTACCCTTACCATCAGACCATAGGAAGTGCCTGATAGATTTTTGCATCTCATAAATTTGGTAGTTACTGAACATCCAGATAGAGGAGTAGTATAAACTATAGGAGGAGAGGATTTTCTAGCAGACTTGGATCCTACCAGTGAAGGATAGAACTCTATTGTCCCATTTGTTAAGTGTTTTGTCAATCTTTTCTTTGACCCAAATCCACATGTCTTTGAGAGAGGGAGAGACAAAAAAAGGGATACCAAGGTATCTGACTATTTTATTGGGTCCTCCCCATGAGTATCCAAACTGTTGAAGCCAGTCAGGGGGTTCCTCTTTCCACCCAAGCAGAATAGATTTGGAATTGGAGATACGAGCACCAGAGGCTCTGCCAAAGGTTGCAAGTTTTTTATTGAGGGAGTCAATGTTATGCCTAGAGAGCTCCAGGAAGAGCGCGGTGTCATCAGCAAATTGTATGTTGAGCAATTCAGAGTCATCCGGCATCTTAATGCCATGAACTTTAGGGGATAGGGTATCATCTCTCAGGAGGTAAAAGTGGGCATCTGAGGCAATGACAAACAGAGCAAGGGCAAGGGGGCAGCCCTGTCTAATGGATCTAGAAAGAGGAATAGGCTGGGAGAGTGACCCATTAACTTCAACCAGGGCGGAGGCATCTTTGAGGAGAATTTGAACATATTTACAGAACTCGCTAGGGAAACAAAAGGCTCTAAGCATCATGAGGATGAAGTCCCATTCCACCCTGTCATAGGCTTCCTCAAAGTCCACAAGGAACATGGCAGTATCTTGATTTGAGGTCTTGGCCCAGTCCATAGATTCCCAGCTAGTGACAAGGTTCTCCGAGATATACCTACCTTTAATGAATCCTGTTTGGGTAGAGCAGATGAACTTGGGAAGAATTTTCTCAAGGCGAGAGGCTAGGGCTTTGGCCAGGATTTTATAGGAAACGTTAAGGAGGGTAATTGGCCTCCAGTTTTTTATGAGGGCTTTGTCCCCATCTTTTGGGATAAGTTTAACAATGCCCCTATTGATGGACTCCCCAAGGGTGCCATTGTCAAATGCTTCGGTGTATATGTCATATAAGTCTTTGGTGACCCACTCAATATTGGTTTTGTAAAACTCAACAGGAAGTCCATCAAGGCCTGGGGCCTTATCATCCTTGAAGGCTTTAATGGCATCAGCAATTTCTATCATAGAGATTTTGGTCTTGAGAGGGAGAGCTTCATTCTCGGATATTCTTATTGGGATAATGTTACTGCACCTATTTCTAGCATCTTTTGAGGCTTCACTATCCTCCGATGTAAAGAGGGTCTTATAAAACATTTCAAAAGCATCTTTGATCTCATTGATGTTTAGGAGTTCCTTATCCTCAACTATGATTATGTCAATTTTTTCTCTATTTTGTTTTTATTTAAGGATATTGAAGAAGACTTTAGAGCCTTTGTCTCCGAATTTGAGCCAATGATTACGGGCTCTGATGAAGGCACCCCTAATTTTGACCTATTGATGTTTCCTAAGAATGTCTCTAGCCTGAGAGACCTGTTCCACCAGGACAGAGGAGGAAGGATGTAGTTGTATTTCATGCTCCAAGGAGTGGAGCCGATTAGTGAGAGTTTTTTCCACAAACCTGAGATCCTTGGCTTTCTTCTGGCCAATAGTTTGGAATATTTTCTGCCAAGAGGAGACATTTTTGTTCCATCTGAGGGTGTGTGATTGGGGATGTTGAGAGTGCATGTTAAAGAGTCTAACCATTTTAATGGTAATTAGGGCATCCTTTTCGTTTAGCAGGGAGGTATTTAGGATAAACTTCTTATTGAAAGGATTACTGTTAGGGATGGAGTTCCTAGTATTGATGACAGCAATGATAGGGAAATGGTCGGATAAGGTCACTGGCAAAATAGCCACCGAGTTCCCCAAGTGGCTAGGGGAGAAGGAGAAGAAATCTTTATTAACATAAAACTTGTCTAATCTGGAGCAGATTCGACTAGGGCCTTGCTAAAAGTTGCACCAAGTGTACCATAGGGCAGAGAATTCGGATTTGCTACCTCAAGGGGGTCAAGTAACTGAATGTGTTGTTTAAACCTATCCCAGTGAGGTTTCTCTTGGCACTTCCATTCGAAAGGGATACCCCCAACCTTGTCATCTTGGTTTTCAGTCATGTTAAAGTCTCCAGCCATGACCCAGGGGATACTCGGAAGGGCTGCCAGCCAATTCCAGGGGACTCTCTTTCCATATGATCATTAGGTGCATATATAGAACATACCCCAAAACAAGAGCCTCTAATATCCAGGGCCACTCTGTTACATGGGGAGACACCCCTATCCCTAATGTGACTTTCCCACTTAGGGTTAATGAGGAGACCAACTCCACCCTTTCCCTTAAGATGATTGGTGCATATTTTGATCACATCTCTCCAAATAAGATCAAGCGTAGTGTCAAGGGAGAACTCAATGGATTTAAGCTCTTGAAGCATCAAAAAGTCTAGATGTTTATGACAATTCAGAAACCTTTTAGTAACAAACTTCCTATCAAGTGACTCCAAGCCTCTAATATTCCATGAGATGTATTTCATGAGAACAGGGGATTAAGAGGGACTGTTTGGGAGACCATTTTGATCTCCAAACTTTTTCTTATTCTTGGAACCAACAGGTCTGCCTTTCTTTTTAGCCATGGAGGAACCTTTCAGGTCATCATCTTCCTCACTAAGCTTAGTTAGCTCATTTTTACCATCTGCAGTTTCTACAATGTTCAACCCAGGCACTTGGGAGCCTGGAAAGCCAAGGAGCATTGAGCTAGACTTAATGTCTTCTAGACCCTTATTAGCATAGATAACTTCAATAATATGGTTGTCCTCTATTTCATTTAGCATAGATGTTGTCGCTGGGTTGGAGGTGTTAAAATCAGGGGTAACTTCTACAAATAATGAGAAATCAGATTGTTTGTGGGTCCTAGACCTGAGCATCATTTTCGTAGGATTATCACTCATGCCAGCATCACCAGCACCGCGATCAAACTTTTCTAAATTTTTAACCATATTTTTAACCAAGGAGGTGGTTGGAGTTTGTGAAGCATTTAATATGTCGTCATTCATCGCGATGGGGTATTTGCTAGTGGTTGTCAACTGATTGGCAATTTGATCACCAGCTCGGATTTGATTCAAGGCGAGTTGCTGGGTATTCTTTCATCTTCGCTTTCTTGATGTGACTGTTTGAAAATAGTCAGAAGGCGAACCCTCAGAAATTTTGGTGGGAACGGAAGCAGGGTTGAAGGGTTCGGTAGTGGAGTCAACATTCATTGGATTTAGTTCAACGAGGATGAGGCCAAGAGTCGAGCTTAAGGTGGGATTATCTTTAGGGTTAGTATTGTTTCCAATGGAATGAGGGTTTCTTAGGTTTGGGATCGACTCCTTATCAGTGCTAGGGTTTTCAGATGCTCCTGCTAGGTTAGTGTTATTCTTTTGCTTCCTGCGGTTAATGATTGGGCAGTTCTTCCGAAGATGCCCTTCTTTTTTGCACAAAAAATAGGCATTTAGTCCTCCAAGTATTTCAACAAGGAAAACAAACATTTCCTCATCGATGTTAAGGTTTAGAAGTGGAGGGATGTCGACCCCAAGTTTGATGGAGATAAGTATTCTTGCATCAAGGTTAGGGACCAAATGCATTATTTCATCAACCTGAATTATTCTCCCAAATGTTTCCAATACCTAGGGAAGAAAATACCAAAGGAAGGGAGGGACATCCTTAAGAATGACCCATCTAGGGCTTGATAATGCAAGAACTTCCTCATTTGACGGCCTCTGAAGACCAGGCTAGGGCACAAAAGGAGATGTTCTCGACAGTCCAGTATTGTCATTTAAGGATTTCAACTTCAGATTCATGATTATTAAAAAAGATAATATAAAGACCTTTCTGGACTTGCCTACAAAATGAAATCTTAAGCCCTAGTTTCAAATTCCAAAGATTATGAAACCAATCATCTAGGAATTTCCTAGGCGAGCATTTCTCAATATTAACACAAGCAAAGAAAATGGCAGTATTGCTTAACCTAGATTTTTTGGAAACAATTTCTTTCAACATCTCATCGTTTGGTGAAATGCAGAAAGAATTCGAGAGAATGGTAGGGCTCTTACCTTCCTCACCGGGTCGTTTGCCTCCAGGAGTCTTAAAAAATCTTGCACTAGGGTGGACTCCATGAGTAGACGGAACAACGGTCTCGATAAAGGTTTTTTTTCGGTTGGAATGGACCTGATCAGCAAGGCTAGGGGAATTAAAGGCACCACCATCCGACTCTGGTTCCATCGGAGGCCACAGATGGGTCACACGAATGACCAGGGAGGTACGATTAAGGGTTAGGTTGAGATGCAGATCGAGTACGTTTGAATACCAGACAAAATTAAATCAACGTAAATGCAGATTAATGAAAGCACGGAGATAAGAATTAAATCAAACTAAATGCAGATTAATGAAAGCATGGAGATAGGAAGGCAAACCGTGTGGAGGAGATTATCTCCTCCACATCATCGCTGAGGTGTCCATGTTGCTCATTGTAGGCTTTTCACTTCTGTAAAAGCCTTACACAGGTTCTCAGTCCTGAAAAATTCACAGTCCCAACTGAGCTACTCTCTCTAAGCTTTTATAGATAGTCTATCATTTCTTCTTTTGAAGATGATTTATCATCTTGTTCAACCACATGAATGTCGCTATTGTGCCCTAACGTTAATTGTCTTATTGCATTGCAATTAGGTCTGTCATGTAGTGGTCACCATTTGGACGAACAATAGATCTGTGACTGATGGGATGGGGTTGGGATAGACTAGCCTAGTCTATGCTCCTAGATCACTTGGTGTTCTCCTCACACCCTAGGGTCTCTAGGACTTCCTTTGATGGTTTGAGTGAAGTCTTCTGCTTGCCCACTCTTCATTTCCAAACTACCAAGGTCTCTCAACTCACATACTCCTCTTGGATGTCTACCATAGACAACCTCAAAATGATTTCTACCAGTGGTTCTGTTCACACTATCATTGTATGCATACTCTGCTTGAGAAATGATTAGGTCCCATGTCTGGCCATATTCCTTAGTTAAACACCTTAACAAGCTACCTAACACCCTATTGATGACTTCAGTCTGACCATCTATTTGTGGATGGTAAGCTGAGCTAAATGACAGATTGGTTCCTAGTCTCCTCCATAATGTTTGCCAAAAATGTCCCATGAACTTGTTGTCCCTGTCTGAAACAATGCTTAAAGGGAGTCCATGAATCCTAACAATCTCTTTGAAAAAGAGATGTGCAACATAGCTTGCATCATGTGTGGTCTTACATGGGATAAAATGACTCATTTTGGAAAATCTATCTACTACCACATAGATGTTGTCCATACTTGTTTTTGTCTTGGGAAGTCCTACTACAAATTCCATGCTTATACATTCCCAAGGTCTGTTAGGAACCAATAATGGTTGATATAAACCTGCATTTCTTGATCCACCTTTGGCTCTTTGGCATACTCCACATTGTTCTACATATCTTTTCACATCCCTTGGAAACTTTGGCCAATAATAGTACCTCTGCACTAAATCTAGGATCTTATTAATCCCAAAGTGTCCACTCAAATTGCCATTATGTTTCTCTTGGATGAGGTTCTCCCTCATAGATCCTCTAGGTACACACAACTAGTTACCCTTAAACAAGAGACCATTTTGGAGAGTGTAATCTGCATACTTGCCATGGAAATGGTTCTCAAACTCTTTGCAAACATTGTAAGTTGTTGAAAAGTCTTCATCTCCTTCATAGAGGTTCTTGAAACCTTCTATGCCTATGCTTTGCAACTGTAATTCTTGAACTGTCAACAACTTCCTGCTCAATGCATCTACCACCCTGTTAAGCTGCCCCTTCTTATGTTTGATGGTGAAGGTGAAGGATTGGAGGTATTCCATCCATTTCAAATGCCTATTGCTTAGCTTCTCTTAAGTGTTTATGTAACTCAATGTCTAATTGTCTGTGAACACTACAAATTCTTTTGGAAGTAGGTAATGCCTCCATTTTTTAAGAGACTGCACTAATGCATATAACTCTAGGTCATAGGCTAAGTACTTCTTCTTTGCTTCATTAATCTTCTCACTAAAAAATGCCACAGGTCTTCCCTCTTGACTCAACACACCACCTACTGCAACTCCACTTGCATCACACTCCAAGGTGAATAGCTTATCAAACGTAGGTAGGATAAGGATAGGTTTTGTGGCTACTTCCTGTTTCAACAATTGAAATGCTTTGTCTACCTGCTCAATCCATTTAAACTTAGTTTTCAGACCTCCCTTAATGGTTTCAAGGACTAGTGCACATATACCACTGAAATTCCTCACAAATTTCCTATAGAATTGAGCTAGTCCATGGAAACTTCTTACCTCAGTCCCTGTTTTAGGTGCAGGCCAATTCAAGATTGCCTCCACTTTGCTTGGATCCATCTTCAAGGTTACTTTAGACACCACAAATCCTAAGTAAACCAGCTCTTGCTTCAAGAAGTCACACTTCTCAAGGTTGATGGATAGTTTCTCCTCGTGCAACCTTTCTAGAACTAACCTCAAATGCTCAAGGTGTTCTTCCTTGGTTCTGCTATAGATGAGAATGTCATCTAGATACACCACCACAAATCTGCCTATAAAGTCTTTCAACACCTCATTCATCAACCTCATGAAGCTGCTTGGAGCATTAGTAAGACCAAATGGCATCACAAGCCATTCATACAATCCATCTATGGTTTTAAAAGCAGTATTCCACAAATCACCCTCCTTAATTCTTATCTAGTGATAACCACTTTTAAGGTCTAGCTTGGTGAAATACATAGCCCCTCCTAAACAGTCCATTAGATCCTCTATTCTAGGAATAGGAAACCTATACCTTATGGTAATCCTATTGATTGCTCTTGAGTCAATGCATAATCTCCACTTACCTCATTTTTTTGATGCTAGCACTACCGGGACTGCACATGGGCTGATGCTCTTCTTAATCAATCCTTGTTCCAATAACTCCTGCACTTGTCTTGCTACTTCCTTATTCTGATCAGGTGTGAGCTTATATGCAGCCTTGTTAGGTAAGGATGCACTAGGAACAAAATCTATTTGATGACTTATGGACCTTCTTGGTGGGAGTGTTGCAAGTGCTCCATCACTCGCTATGTCCTTATACTCTTGCAACATCTGCTTCACCTCCTTGGGTACTTCTTCCTGCAACTTGTCTTCTTCCTCCCTTGGCTTCACAAAGATGGCACACTTCACTATCTCCTCCTCATGTAGTAAACTCAAGAATTCCTTACCAGTAGCCATTAAAACACTAGGTGTTTTTGAAGTGCCTTCTTCATCCTCTATCAAAGACTGAATCTTGAAAGTCTTGTTGTCCTTCTTAAAGGATATGGAGTTCTACTCTCCATCATAGATCACCTTCCTGTCAAACTGCTAGGGTCTTCCTAGCAATAAGTGGCATGCATCCATAGGCAACACATCACAAAGGATCTTGTCCTTGTATCCTCCAATAGAAAACTCTACCCAAGTCTACTCATTGACTAGTACACTCTGTCCTTTGTTCAACCAAGTCACTTTCTAAGGATTGGTGTGGGGTATTCTTGTGAGTTTCAACTTTCTCACTGCCTCTTCTGAGATGATGTTGTCAGTTGAGCCTGGATCAACAATCACCTTGCACACTTTACCAAGAACTTTGCATCTCACCCTAAACAATGCTCTCCTATGTTTGGGTTCCTCCTTAACCGGCTGTCTGATCAAAATCCTATTGAACATCAGATTCTCACCAACTTCTGATTCAATCTGGTCCACATTCGATGTCTTGCTTCTTGAAGAGTCTTCTTGTGCATAAACAACCCTCTTTCCACTGTTTGATGAGGTAGGCTTGTCAGGACATCTATATGTCGGGTGTCCCAATTGTCCACAATTGTAACACTTCACTGTTGCAAAATAGGAGTTACCTTTGTCGGTACCTCTACCCCTATTTGAACCACCTTATGCACCTCTTCCTCTAGAGTGTCCTCCTCTGAGATTGGTTTCACTACCATGCTCAGTCAACTTAGCTTCTCCTTGGTTTCTTGGCTCATTTGTCTTGCTTTGGTAACCACCTTAGTGATTCACTTGGTCTCTACCTCTGCCTCTACCCCTGTTATGTGTGTCTCCTTTCCTTTTGTTCCTCTCTTCTACCTTGACAGCAAGCTGATGACATTTCTGAACAGTAGTAGGAGTCCATAGGCTTATCTCCTCGTGTATGTTCCACTTTAGACCGCTTAGATACCTAGCCACCATAATGGATTCATCTTCTTGAACCTTTGATCTAAGACATAGCTTTTGAAACTCTTCGGTGTAGGAGGTTACATCAAGATCTTTCTGCTTCAATCCTTGTCTCTTCTTATGAAGTTGGACTTCATAATCCTCTGGTAAGTAGTTTTCCTTAATCTTACTCACCATAGCTTTCCAATTTGCAATTGGTAGCTTTCACATGCTAACCCTTTCTTCTTGCAGGTACTTCCACCATGTCAAAGCTGCTCCCCTTAATCTTGATTTGGCAACTTTAACCTTCTGAGCCTCTGTCACTCCTTCACACTCAAAGTGGTTTTCCATGCCCTCAATCCATTCCATAACAGTGTCTATGTCCATTCTTCCATTGAAATGTGGCAATCCTTCAAAAGCTTTGGTGTTAAAAACCTTGATAGCCTTCACAAAAGGTTCTTCATTGAACAAGGGATCTGGTTCAGGAATTATGTCATCTATGTCTATAGTTCTCTTGCTTTTACCCTTGGTGTCTTCATCCCAAGGTTCATGTGTCCTATGATCCACCACTTCCTACAGTTTATCCCTTATCTCACTCATGGCTGCTTCAAGGAGCCTATTCTTCTCCTTCTGTTCTTCCACCTCTCTAGCCAGCTCTACATTAGTAACCATTCTTCTCTCCCCTATTGATTCACCAGTATATAGAGACATACATAGTCCAACAAGTATTTCACTTGCTCTGATACCAATCTGATGGGATGGGGTTTGGGATAGACTAGCCTAGTCTATGCTCCTAGATCCTCTCCCTAGATCACTTGGTGTTCTCCTCACACCCTAGGGTCTCTAGGACTTCCTTTGCTTGAGAAATCCCCTAACCTTGCCCAATCGGAGCACCCTTCTAGACTCTTTCTCTTTCTTTGTCTTGTTGGTGATATGCTTCTTATGAAGCCTTATACATGAATAAGAGCTATGAGCTCATGTGTGCTAGACTAGGTCCTAGTTAGGGTCCTAGTGGAGATCTTAGGGGTCATGAGTCAAGATTATGATTTTCTTGAAAAGGGAGGGTATGTGTGTCCTAGAAGTGTTTAGGGGTCTTTTATAGCATGGTGGTGTCCTTAAATTGGCCCATTGTGGGTCTAGAAGTCATAAAAAGCAACATTGGGAAAGTTGCTCAAAAGTTGCAAAAGTTGCATGACAACTTTTAAAAGTTGTCAAGCAACTTTTCCACCATAATGTCAAAATCTTTAGGTTCACGTGGAAAACCCTAGTTTGGGCACATAGGCCAAGGCAAAGGTAGTATAAGTACTTGCAAACGCTAAATTCATGGGTTGGATGTCAGACCTTGTATGACCCTAGCAAAAACATCAGACTATGACTGTAAAACTATTACTAGTCAGTTTGTATGAAGGAAGCAAGCAAGTTAATGGATTGAGATACATCCAAAACTGTGTGGATTGCCATTCATGGTGTAATTACTTTCTTTTCAAGCATTTAATTTAGGTTTTTACTTGCAGATTGAATCAATTTGTAAATAGTTTGAAAACTATCTTCTTACTGTCTAGTTTTGGACAGGATTGTGTAAATGAAGTCTTAACTTCGTTCCCTATTGTGGAACCACCATGAAACAATGGGGAATGGATTTGAAGACCCTGTACATTAGTCCCAAGCAAGCAGGGCCCTTCAAAATGCAGGAAGGCCAAGAAAAGACCTACTCCTAGGCGAGACTGGACAGTGCCCAATTAGGAGAGGTCAGATTGTAGAGGTCTTGGAGAGCAAGGTGGAATAGTGGAGAGGGCATCCTTTGGAGGAAGTGCAGAGGAGTGTTTGAAGCAACATTGGTGTGAAGGAGGAGCCTCCACCAATCCAAACAAGGTGGCAAAAACACAAAACCTTCATTGTGACCCAAACAGACTACAAAACCCTTGTAAAACCCCAAAATTTGCCCTAGGCACTGTACGGCCACTTGGAGGCCCAAAACCTAGGAAATCCTTGAGCCCTTGCCAATTGAATGGTAGTCAATTTTGGGAGTTAGGGTTGATTCTGCATCGTTTGTGAGAGGGAGCCCTAGAAGACCGGTTAGGAGGCCTAATTGGTCCTAATCCTTGTAGCCCTTTGTGAAGACAAAAACCCAAATTTGTGAAATCGGTAAGGGGTTAGAATCTTGAATCCTCCTAGGGGCTCATAAATGGGTGGATAGACCATGAAAAAGACTAGAAACAACCTTGCCAAGAACTTGGAAGGTGTGGAACAAGATTAGCCCTTATTAGCCATAGTAAGGGGTTTGAAGTCTCATGAGTAGGTGAGACCTTAGGAGCAGCAAAGCAACTCATTGGTGGATGGATTGGGCAAGGTGAGGGGATTTCTCAAGCAAAGGAAGTCCTAGAGACCCTAGGGTGTGAGGAGAACACCAAGTGATCCAGGAAGAGGATCCAAGAGCATAGACTAGGGTAGTCTATCCCAAACCCCATCCCATCAGCGACACACTGAGGAACTGACCTATTTCTCTGCTTCGTCCTGCTCTTTGTCAATGTAATTAGAGTTGCCCTCGTCTAAGGCGTCGAGAGGAAGATCGACAATGCCAAGTTGGTTGCCCTTGTTTAGGGCCAAATTTTGACAGGCTGCGGCTGTGGAGGTTCAGGAGATTTGGGGCTAAGAAAGATGCTAGATCGATGCGGTTATGTTATTCACAACCGAAAATGCAAACAAAGATGAGCAGACCTTAATGACTGATGAAGTAGCGCCCGTCCAAATGAATTTTAAATAAAATTCAAAATTTTAATTTTTAATCATTTTCATTTTTAATTTGTCCCATATATATAAACAATTTATATTTTTCTTAATATAATATAAATATATATATTATATATTAATCACTTATAATATTTTCACTTTTAATTTTATCTATTTATAAATTATCTATATGTACAATATATTTTCTTTAAATTGGTATGCACACATGAGAAAAAATTATAATTAACATACATTTAGTTTTGTTTTTTAAAGACTCAAACTAAAATTATAAATAACACCCATTCAGAAGGAAAAATCAAAATAAAATTATATATAACATGCAATATCACAAATGAACTGATATTTTTAATGCAAAATTCGAACAAAACACGTGCATTCAAGTCTCCGTCATCGAAAAGTAAAGAAAACTCATTCGCCGAGCACGAGACCGGCAAACGTTGAAGGATTACAGTAAACAAACAGAAATCAAATTAAAGCCTCCTTTGAAAATTGACTGATTTCACAATATTTTGAATACAAATGAACTGATATTTTCAATGCAAATAAAACATGTGCATTCAAGTCTCTGTCACAGAAAATTCATTCGCCCGGAAACGAAACCCGTACACGTTGAAGAATTACAGTAAAACAAAGAATACATTATAACGAAAACTAATTTAAAGCCTCCTCTGAAAAATGAGGTAAGACTTGAATAAAGTTCAACAGCTTAATATTTATCATCACATGCCCAATTCATTCATCAAAAGCCCTAAAAAAATTAACAGTTTACAAAAGAATCGTATCTCTTCAGAAATGGCTAAAAATAATTTATACGATCGTGTAATTAAACGAAGTCTGAGAAGTAGACAGATTCAAAGCCATTAGCGCCACTTCCACAATTTAATTTCAGTATTTGGCCTTTCAATTATGGGAAAAACACCACAGGCGATATATTTGCATCGTTCATTTCATCACTACATTTCTCTGTCAATTGCTGTGAATCTCTGTCCATACATTTGCCAGTGCATCGCAGTGCCTAGCGGAGGAAAACCTTTTCATCTGGCCAAGGGAAGGGCAATTATTTACTTCAATCTGATCTGGAGACTCGCAAAGTGCCGATTCCGTCACTTTCTTGCCGGAGAAAAAAGATTTCATCTTGGAAAATTTGCCGCCGGGAGGCGATAGAAGGGGCCTCGTTTGAGATGACGGCGGGGGTCGATCCTGAGACCTCATTAGTATTTGCTTGGCCTGTTTTATCTTCTTCACTTGCCCAGTACACGACACTTTGGGAGACGTGGGCTCCTGAGTTTCGAACCTGTGGTCATTCTTCTTTTCCATGGCTTCCTTTGGAATTAATGAAATTGGGCGTCTAATTCCACCTGCTCTGTTAGCTCTACAGCCATACTCTACTCTTCCTGGACTGACTGAAGCCATGTGATATCCAGATATGATCGATGACATCTTTGACAGGCGAGCACGGGATTCGAGCTCGCGCTTTGCGACTCCTTGGAGGACCTTGATCGCAAATGTAATTTGTCCGAGTCTTCGAAATTTTTCTCGTCTTTCTTGTCGACTTTCATACAGCGAGTAAAGATTGCCATCTATAAACTGTGCTGAATCGGAGAATATTCAAAGCAGAAAGTCGTTTTTTGCGGTGTGCGGAAGAAAGATTTTTCAGCGCAATCAATAATTACTGAAAATGATGGCTTTTTAAAGATTAATTTCAGGAGAAGATTTGGTCAACTGTAGACCAAACAAACACAAAACTTGAGATTATTTTGGGTGACTGCATGTATTAAAATTGTATTGTCCATCTTGCATAACGCTTTTTTCTAATTTTGGACTTTCTTGCAATTTTAAAATATACTAGATCTTATGGTTTGACTTGTTACATGTTTTTAATTCTAATAAAAATCTATTATACATAAATATAATATAATATATTAATTTATAAAAATATATGTCGATTTAAAATGTTTTCAAAAATAGAATAAAATTTTTTTTTAAAATATTTTAATTATCTTGGCTACTTTTTAGTTATCATTTATTTATATTAATATATATTGTTGTATAATATTTATTATTAAAATAGATATTAATTTAGAATTTTTTTTAGAGATATAATATAACTGTTTTTAATTTTTAAAATGCTTTTAACAAGACTATCTTGAATTTTTTAATATGAATTAAGAAATTTATTAAATTTAAAACTTTTGTGTTTATTACTAATTGTTAAAATTGTTTTCTTGGTAGATTTTTCTTATTAATAAAAATAAGGATAGAGCATGGTACTCATACAAAACCAAGAGGAACTCACGAGCTATGAGACCACCAAACATCAAAAAAGAGGACACCCTTTTTTCTGAAAGCAGGGCTTTGACCAAAGTACCCAACTCGTGGGAACAAAGGTCTCGAGTCCTTAGCAAGCTTTCACTTTCAAAACAAAGGGGTTTAGGAAAGCATTCCAAACCAAAAACCTCAATAGGTTCGTCTACAGTAGAGCCTCTATGAGACAATGAGCTAACAAAAAGGGGCCTCTCCACCCAGTGATCAATAACACTTAAGCACATTCCCTATATAGAGAGTAACCAGATCCAGAAGGACAAGGGACAAAGGAGGCGAATGTCAAAACCCAACAAGATAGAGTCCACCAAAGGAAGTTAGTGCTCAATACCGAAGAAGGCACGATGAAATCAACACACACTAGTTAAACACCCACAGGGTGATTAGCCCTCATTGTGTAGCCAACACCCACCCACAAATAACATTAAACAACTAACACCAAGGGGAAAACCATCAACAACAAGAATAGACACACCAACAGAACACCCCCAATGCCCACCACCCCCAAAGAACCTAAAGGTTAAAGCCCTAACAATCCCCCAAGAATCTACCTCAATAGGATCACTGACCGCATTGCCAGAGCACACAACCTCAGGAAAAATAGGAGCAACAAATAACAGAGCAACCACATGCTCCATAGGAGTTGCGAAATCACTCCCCTCCACAGAGGCTAGAAAGCAAGGATGAAAAGCAAAAAGCCCAAAAACTGCAGAGTGTAAACTCACAAACCTTACCATAGCTCCTTGGAAGGCCAAGCGATAGAGCACCACACCATAGCAGTAGCCAGAGTAGAGATCATCTACAACTTGAGTAGGGATGAGATAATAGAGGCAAGCATGGCCAAGCCATGATAACTACAATGGCAGTCAAACCACCAACCCCAACGGTCAAAGTAGACAGGGGCCACTTTAGCATAGAACAGGGCCACCTAGAAGCAGCCACATCGAAGAGAATTGTCAAAATGGTTAATGTTGTATTTTTATAGTGTCACAACATTTCAAGAATTGTCACCTAAATCTTCTTTACTATTCATAGAGAAGGAAGAAGCATCACTAACATATGGTGTCTCTATTGTCTTTGTATGTTTTCAATGATTAGGGTTATCCCACAATAATGGTTCAAAGAGCTTTATGAATCTTTATATTCATCCATTACAATACATGCAAATGTTTTATTATTATTTCTTTTTGTCTCTACAATTTTAGAGATTGCTTTTATTACTTATTTTTATTTCAATTGTTTATCTTATAAATGAGATGCATAAATTAAACCTTTTTTTAAATAAACTACTTTTAGTTATAAATTATATAAAAATAAACATAAAAATAGAGCACAACATTTGAAATGAAGGTATAATCATATAATTGGATATGAAATTCAATTCATAAAGTAACATAATAGTGCAAGTGGAATTCCTTTTATTTCTTTTAATATTTACAGTAATGATGGTTATGCAACAATGTAGACAAGGGTCTGTCAATTTTTTTTGTATTTATTCATCCTACATCCTTCCTTACTTTAACACTACTAACACGTGTTAATGGTCTTCCTTGATGCGATTTGATTAAAAGCTATAAATTATGAAATGAAATACATCATTGATCAAACATCTACTGATAACACTAGGATATTTAATTATTACTTTAAATGCATAATTTAAAAAAAAAGGTAAATTTGAACTCTTGAAAAATTATAATAATCTAAATTCATGAGGTAATATCTTAACCTTCCAATTGTTATTTGTTAAAAATCTAGTTTAATTTGGTTTAAGAACTTACACATATCATCGTCTACGAAAACTCCATTATTAATTTTGCATGATTTTCTAGAGGATATTTTTTAAAAATAAATATTTTTTATTACTCCTATATAACACAAAATTAAATTGTGTTTCTATTTTGTATAATCTGTCACTCTATAATTAGATGGATTTTAATAACATCTATATAATATGCACTCATTATATGAATACGAAGGGAGCTTCTTTTAATCCTAAGGCTTCCATTATGATGTAATCATAACCTTAAATGTTGAATTCTCAATTGTTGTATGATAGTCTTGAGCAATTTGAGGTGTGCCCATTAACACACCAACTAGACAGTACAACAAGTCTATAACATTGTACAAATGAGCTAGTGGATCCTGTAGGATTTCTCTTGTGGTTACAAAAGTAACTTTAAAATTTTAAGCTACTTGAAATTTCTATTTATGAATTTCATGAAAAAATAATGCAAAGTATTACAATAAAGATTTTTGTTTCTATCATAAGATATATTATATGTATAAATTATATATCATCACATCATTTTTACATATCTAAAAAAAATTCATCAAGAAAAGATTTTAAAATATTTTGTAACAATATTATTAGTATTTTAGATTAGTATATAAAATCATAAATATGTATAAAAGAATTAATCATTTTACTTTATTTTACATCAAATATATATTTATTACTCATCATCCAATTTTGACATACCTAAACACTACCTAACAAGTATTAAATTTTCTCTAAAGTTGTTGTCAACAGAATCAAACCCCTTCTTGATAGATGTATTAGCCCCTCTTAGAGGGGTTTTGTTCCGGGCAACCAGATCCTCGATGCGGTCAAAACTACCCATGAGGTTATCCACTCCATGGAGAAGAGTCACAACCCAGGTATGGCTCTTAAACTTGACATCTCTAAGGCTTATGATAAAGTTAACTAGAATTTTTTGTATGATATACTATCCAAGATGGGATTCCGGGAAAGATTCCTCAATGTTATCAAGGTGGTGGTAGAAAATGTTCACTACTCGGTGATTGTCAACGACACCCCTTGGGGATTCTTCAAGGATGGGAAGGGCCTAAGGCAGCGGGACCCTCTCTTACCTTATTTGTTTATTATGGTGGTAGAAGTTCTGAGAAGGAACTTCTCCCACTTAATTAGGAATAGAAGAATCTCGGAGGTGAAAGTGGCTTCTACCCTTCCCCCGGTGGTTATGCAACAATTTTTTGATGACGCCTTCATGTTGGGCCAGTCATCTATTATAGAATCTAAAGAATGGAAACACTTGTTGGAGGATTACGCCTTGGCCTTAGGACAACTTATCAATTATAATAAGAGAAAAGTTTATTTTTTCAACATGGATAGGAATCTCCAAGGTAAACTTATGCAAATTCTTGGGTGTTGTGCTGCTAATCTTCTCGATTCCTACTTGGGACTTCCCCTCATGACTAAAGAGGTCACCCCCCAATTCTAGGAGTCTATCTTAGAAAGAATGCAGAAGAAACTTGCTGGCTGGACTGGAAAAACCCTGAGTAGTGCTTGCAAACTCCAGCTTCTATCGGCCTCTCTTCAAGGTGTCCCAGTCTATTTTCTATCGCTATTTAAGATCTCCATTGCTATGGCTGAGAAATTTGAGAAAATCCAAAGAATTTTTCTATGGACGGGGATGGAGGAAAAGTCTAGACTCGGCCTAGTCAATTGGGAGGTGGTGTGCAAACCTAAGTACATGGGAGGTCTAGGGATCAGAAAAATTTCAGACCTAAACAAGGCTTTGCTAACTAAAATTGGATGGAATCTTGTGAAGCACAGAGCTGATTGGTGCAAGATTATGCAGGCTAAGTATTTCAATCACACCCCCTTCTCTTCCCTTATATCTTCTCATGAGCTCCCTCCTGGATGAAAGATGTGGAACAACATTGTCAAAAATTGGAAGTTGCTTAAGGGAGGTCTAAAATGGCAGTTGGGAAATGGTGAGAAAATTAGATTCTAGGAGGACAACTAGATTGGCGATAGAACCCCTGGCCTCTTCCCGCTTCAGTTGCCTCATGGGAACCCTCAAGGACTTGCTTGGTCCTCTAGTGATGAATTACATATCCCCCTCTCGCTATTGGTTGAGGCTTGTTGATGGTCTGGGAGATAATACTCATTGGGGCCATTTGGCAGGGTAATTACAATCTCTTCTTGAAGAGGTCAGGATTCCTTGATTCTCTCATGCTGATAAGTTTGCTTGGGCTAAGAATCCCTCCAGGTCTTTCAGTGTTAAGTCAGCCTATAATCTCCCATTCTCTCTTATGAATGACTGCCACAGCTGGACAAAAGTTTGGAATTCTCAGCTTATCCCTAAAATAAACTTTTTTTGGTGGACGACTCTACATAGGAAGATCCTAACCATTGATAACCTTAAAAGGAGAGGCTTCCTATTAGCTAATCGGTGTGTTCTGTGTAATTGTGCTAAGGAAATCATAAATCATCTATTTATTCATTGCCCCTTCATTTCTATGGTCTGGCACAAAGTCTTATAGAAATTTAACATTGCGTGGACCTTCTTGGAAGACATGCAATAGTTTATCAGCAACTAGAAGTGCCCCTCTACTCACCCTCTTATTAGACAGTTTTGGAAACTCATCCAAGCTCCTCATATCTATTGGAATATCAAGAAGGAAAGGAAGAACCGAATCTTTCGAGATACTAATAACTTTGTTGACATGGTGGTTGGCATAACAGAAAAGCTCCTCAGGGAGAACGCTTTGGTCTACAAATGGAAAAAATTGCAATCTACCCCTCTAGTGATGGATTGCAATTGGGTTAGGACATGGAATCTACCTAACGACTTCCTCTGATATGACAATTCTAAAAGGATGGAGAACCTCAACACTAGATGGTTGACCTCGTCCCCCTCATGGCTCAAACTTAACTTTGATGGCGCCGCTCGCAGTGGAGTTGCGGCGGGAGGTGGAATTATAAGGGATAGCTTGGGAAACCTAATTCTAGCCTATGCTGGGAATTTTGGATTTTCCTCGAGTAACATGGCCGAAGCCTTAGCACTCTTCTGGGGGCTTAAATTTGGTCTTGATACTAATGCTAAAATACTAATCATTGAAGAGGATTCTAAGCTGATTATTGACGCGATTAAAGGTGTTTCTAGGATTAGCTAGATGATTTGTAGCATACTCAAGGACATATGGTCTATGATTGTTTGGCTTGAGGAATTTCAAATTCAACATATTTATAGAGAGGGAACTTTGGTGGCGGACTCCCTAGCTGTGGCGGGCCTTGAGATGGAAGGTATGAGGTGCTGGAGACACCTGGAATCGCTTTCTGACAGATAGAAATCCCTCATAGGGAGAGATCAAAATTTCATTACTAACTAATGATTTGCTATGTCCTATTTTATGGGCAGACGTTTTGGCCCTTCTGCAATGTCAAGATGCAGGAGGGAAATTCAAATTTGAATTGGGAGGGTTATGCCAAGGTGGCTATCGGTAGTCCCCATTTTCTCCACCACTCTGATCTGGTGATGACATGTCCAACCACCTATAATTGTGTTACCGAAGGATTGTAGCTTTAACTTTTAATCATTAACTTGATAGACCATCGCAAGTACAAAACTTATTGCTATAACTGGAACTTGAGATTTCTCCATAATAAAGATCCTTCCAAGTTGGCAGATGAGTTAAGAGGTGTCCTTTCGCATGCTTATCGAAGCTGGTGGACGCATGCCTTGGGAAACACCATAAAAGATAATTATTGCAATTTTCACCACACTTTAGCTAAAATTATGTCGACCATTCTTACCTTTCACTCAGGTTTCTCCCTTTGCAAAACCATTACCAGTTTCACTCTACTTACCAACATCACTCTGGAGGAAGCTAATATGGGGGGGATTTAGTCTGGGTTGAACCAGACATTGTTGATGACTTCTTCCGCAATGACCCATGTGTTTGGATGTATGTCAAGGAAGGGGGCATTATCCCGTTCATGGAAGCCATGACTGGGTTTGATGAAAACCTCTCGATGCAGTTGGTCAGCAGCCGGGAAGACAAGAGAGTTGTTATGGGGGATATTTCATTTGAAATTAATGAAGATGTCATTGCCCAAGCTACAAGACTTTCTAATGGGGGAAGGAAGTGGAAGAAAACCAGTAGGGTCACGAATGAGACCAGTATGAACGGATTCTACAAAAAGGGTGAGGAGCCAGTTAAACTATGTGGGGGTTTCAATAGAGAATGCCTACCTTATCTGTGGGACTAGGTGTGTAAAATTATCATGAAATATTTTACCCTTGAGGGAAGATATGGGGTTTTCTATTGCTACCACTTCCCGTTGCTTAATCATTTTTGCAACCATGATACTCTTTCCTTTCCGTTCTTTTTACTTCATGCTTTGGAATTTGGAATCCACTATTACAAAGGTTTGTCATTACATGAGTCGGGAAAACAATTTCACCATCCTCCACCAGGGTTTAATGTTTTGGCTTTACAATTTCCATCGAGCTCTGTGTCTGCCTAAACCCATCTCTGTCTAGCTCGCTCCCTCCTACCAGAGCCCCCCTGTTGGTACTAAAAAGGAAATAAAAAGACCTCAAAAAAGCCTAATATGCCATGTCAATCCCCTGACCACGCCCCTCTCATTGCCCCTAAAATTGGGGAGAAAAACAAATGTAATCCTTTCGCTACCAAATCTACCTCCAAAAAACCCAGGAAAGAACCCAAGATCCTGTTAGTTGAGTTTGACATGGAAGACGGTGTGACCCCTTGGAGGTCCAGCAGATTTACTGGTAAACCTCATATGAAATAAATTATTGTGAGGAAGAACTATGCCAAAGACGGTGAGGAAGATTCTGAGAAGGAAGAAAGTGATAAAGATGAGGATGATATGGAGGCCACGAAGGGCTTGGATCTTCTAAATTGGATACCAATGCCCCTGACTCGAAGACCGTAAAGGAACATAATAAGAACACCTCCCCTTCTTCTACCACTTCCCCCCCGCATAATCAGATCTCTGAGGAGGATGCGAGGAAGTCTGGGGGCAGTCAGACTGTTGTTAGAGGTGGAGAGAAGGAGGAGGTGGTGCATTGTACGGGGTGTAAAGCTATCTCTGAGGACCTAAACGGTGTGAAGAAGAAGCTGGACTATCTGGATTCCCATGTCAGTAAAATTGTAAAATTTTCCATTAAAGTCATGCACTCCTCAGCCACTACAATGTGCCTACTGCACTAAGAAAAAGTGAACCAGGGTGGGTTGGAAGGTGACACCATGAAGGAACTGTTTGAATTCCTTGTTGAAGATTGGACTGGGCTACTGCTCTCCCAGCACATGGGAGGTGGAAAAAATTATTAATGGGTGTTGCTTTCCTTTTTTGTTCTAGTTTTCATTTCAGGATTGGTTGGATCCTTGTTAAGTTTAATTTCTTTATCAACCCTATGAGGCTTGTTAAGACTCTTTTTACTTCTTTAGTTATTACAGTCTAAACAATATGCTTACCTCTAAGGATAGATGGTTTAAGGTTAGTTTATTTTTGGTTATCTTCTGTTTAAGTTGCAACATGGACATGATTGTTATCAATCTTGGGTTATTCTATAGCTGTAGGTGGTTTATGTTTTTGATGATTAAGATAGGGATTGACTGACTACCATTTGGCAACTGTGTGTGTGCTGGTTAAGCTCTCTCTGAGGCTTGATGTTTATTTCAGGTCAACCCCCTTGTTTTGGTTGCTTTATTATCAAAAACAAATATAAAATTTTGAAACAAATGAAAGGTGCCATAATATTATTAATATTAAAATTACTACATAAAAGCATGAAACAAGGTGAAATAATACAATTTTATAAACATAGTGGTCTTTAAATTTAATAAAATTTTATAAACATTTCAAATTGAATTATTGTCCTGATAAGTTGTGATTAAAATTAAAAGTATTTTACTTATCAATGTCCTTAGAATATTATAATCTCGAGCCAAAGTAAATACTAATAATATGGGTTTAAATAGTTCATCCATTTTGAGATTTTAAGGTTATTTTATGCCCTCATAATCAAAATAGTAGGAAGATGAATCACATATTCAAGTACTTTGTTTGTTATGAGTAGGAAAGGAAAGGGTCTTTACAATGGGTTAGAGCCCTATGGGACTACCTCGTACTCCTTGTGGGACATACCTAACTGCACTACAAACAAGGCATACACACCTTATCCCCTTTTGGGATTTGAACTTGTGACCTCTCTTTGAAGAGCACAAATTCCCCACCACTAAGCCAACTCAAGCTGTACTAAGATTGTATGATACAAATTTCTAAATAAGATTCAATAAGATTTTATGATACAAATTTCTAAATGGAAGACTTTTAGCATAATTTATTATTTAGTAATTATTGTGACCAGCAAAGATAAGGAGCACGAAACTTAACAATCATCCATCGTGACATGTCGATTAAATCATTCCACGTCCAAGGATTAATTCAAACGAAGAATACATTACAAGGGTTCAAGAAATTAAAGCCTCCAGCCGACAATTGAATAAAGTTCAACATATTAATATTCCTCATTACAAGCCAATTGAATGAACAAGTCGCTATACAAATTTTAACAGCTCACAAAAGAAGCGTCTCTCTAGAAATAGTAAAAAATAAAAAAAATAAACAAAATTCCTACAATCATGTCGTTAAAGGAATTCTGGTCTCCAATCCATGAGAAGCTGAGAGATTCAAAGCCATGGGCGGCGCAATAGAACGGCGCTTCCACAAATTAATTTCAGTCTTTGGCCTTTCATTTATCAGAGGCCCTGAATAAAACATCACAGGCGATAAATTTGCATCGATCTTTTCATCACTACATTTTTCTGTCAATTTCTGTGAATCTCTGCAAACATTTTCCAGTGCATCGCACCGCCTACCGGAGGAAAACCGTTTCATTTGCCCTAGGGAAGGGCAATTAGTTACATCAATCTCTGGAGACTCGCAAAAGGCCGATTCCGTCACTTTCTTGCCGGAGAAAAAAGATTTCATCTTGGAAAATTTAGGGCCGCGACGCGTTATAAGGGGCCTGGTTTGTGACAGCAGCCGGGGTCGATCCTGAGACCTCCTCCATCTTTGCTTTGCCTCGAGGGCCTGTTTTTTCTTCTTCACTTGCCCGATACACGACACCTTGGGAGACGTCGGCTCCAGAGGTTCGAACCCGCGATCATCCTTCTTTTCCATGGCTTCTTTGGGAATCAAATAAGTGTGGCATCGAAAGCCTCCTGGTCTGTTATGTCTACAGCCATAGTCTCTGCCTGGACTGAGTGGAGCCATGTGACAGCCTGTTATGATTGACACCATTTTCGGCAAACGGCTCAGCACGGGTTTCGAACTCGCGCCCTGCGACGCCTTCGAATTGCCCGATCGCAAAGGTGATCCATCCGAGTCTGTGAAATTTTTCTTCTTTCCTTTCTCGTCTATTTTCACAGAGCCTGAAAACATTTTTCTCTATAAAATCTGCTTTAATGCTGTTTGTTTGTGCTCTGTATCGAATTGCAGAGCATTCAAAACAGGAAATCCTTTGTTTTGGAGAATGATTTTCTTGTGCAATCAAAGAATTAGCTAAAAGGATGGTTTTAAAGATGATTTTCGGGAGAAGAATTGGTCAACTGTAGACCAAGCATATGCAAAACTGAAGAGTTGATTTAGATTACTTGCGTGTTTTAGGTGAATGATGTGCATTTGTCACGGGTTTTGAAATCTAGGCATTATATACGTATTTGAATAAAGTGTGACTCTATTTTTGATGATTGCGTGCGTCAGATTTTGTTTAAATTAATATAGATATATAAAAGGTTTGAATTTTTCATTAGGATGTTATAAATATTTTTAAATTTATTTGTGGAATGTTTTTAATATTTTGAATTATATTAATCATTGAGATGAAGGTAAAATTGAACAATGTAGATAATTAAAGATATTATTATTTTGTGTATTTTCAGAATTTAATGAATATAATGATGGGTTGAAAACGAAATTGTAAAAATTGGAAAAGGAATATTATGTTTGCAGTTGTATCAAGAATTGTTCATTTGAAAGAAAAATATAAGATCTATAAAATTCTTACATCATCAATTTTGAAACAAATACACAATGATTTTCATAAAATTTTATCCTTGTACATTATATAAAAAAAATTAATCATTTTCTATTGATATTTTTCTAAAGACATTCCTATTACTTTTTATAAGAGTAGATAAATTTGTGTCATACATTGATATTGACAAATCATAAAAATGATATCACCCTTAATTATATGATAAACTTTAAGCTTGACTTTGGATCATGAGCTTTTCAAGAGTTATGTCATCCATATATTAATTGTAGCGTCCTAAAATTGCGACACTTGCAATTTTGACTGCATTTGGGTCTTCACGATGGTGATGCAACACGGAACCTGAATGGAGACCCCGAAACTTGTTCATGACATCAAAAATTGCATTTTTCAGCACCCTGGCCTGATCCTCCTTGCACCCCGCTGTCCCTGGAGGTGGGACCATGGCACCCAGCGCCCTGGTACCCCAGGACCATGGCGCCCAGCGCCCTGGTCCCTGGCCCTATTTTTGGGCCCAGTCTCTTTTGGGTCTCGGGTCTTTAAGTTTGCAAATTGGAAAATAACATTTCCTGGTCGGCCTAAGGTCGGGAAAATCAGTCTATCAGCCCTAATTGACAAGTATATAAACTACATTTCCCCTCTCAAAAGGAGGAGGACATATGTAGAAAAAGGCAAAAGCGATATTCAAACATTCAAGCATTCAAGCATTCAAACATTCTTTCAAGCAATTGATCATTCTAAGTCTCCATTCAAGGCCAAGTGTTGCATTCAAGACAAGGATTCAACCATTGAAGAGGAGATCACATACAACATACAACATACTACATACATTACACCTTCGCATGTAAGAATACAAACATTCTTACAACAAGGTATCAGTACTTGTTTACATTACAAACATTTACATTTACAGCATTCTCATTTCTTGGTTAATTCCAAAACCGGGGTTTGACCTAAAGGCAAACCCCTCATCCCTAACCCCCCAATCGTCCTCTCTTTTCTATGTGTAGGTGGTAGGTACGCGGCTGTAATTGAAGATCTGGAATCCTTGTGCAGAGACAAACAGATCCACCTTCGTTTTGCGGATTTTTCGGAGGACCGTGTGCACGCCGGGCGCCATCGTCCCGTCAACTTTCGCTCAAATTTGTAGAACAACACCGTCTCGACATTTTACTGCTAATTCCAGGTCCACAACTTCATCCCATATCCCTATCTCTATTTATAAGTGAATCTTTCCTACTTTTCATGCAGTCCTAGCTTAATCTTTCTATCCACATTTCTTTACAAAAGAGGGTATCCTTGATGTCTTAACCCTTGAAACTCATATAGAATCCAATCTTGCATTGCGTGGGATTGGATCTTGTGGGTTTCAACCCCTCTTTTGAATGTAAAGTCTCCCCTAAGTGAAAACCATCAGCCCTAGTGACTCTCCCTTCTCTCTCCTTGGAGTTGGGGAGGGGAGAACGACTAGGGTTCAATTTTTCCGCTTTACATTTTGGTGAGCCCGACGTGAACATCCTCATTCTGATTATTCATGGTTAGATCTAAAAAATTTGCTTCCTTAATTACATTTCCATGTTTGATCTTTTGCAAATTTTAGAGGTGAATTGCATAAAAACCCTAAAATTTTCTTTTTAGTAATTAAGCTTGTGAAATGGTTAATTGTTAATGCTTGTTTCAGATCTACCCTTCTATTGCAAATTGTCAATTCATATTTGTGCTTCAATTATAGAAATTAAGTGGTTAAGTGTCAAAACCCTAATTTTTAAAACCTTCTTGATTCAACCTTTGACTGATAATTTCACTAATCAAAACACCTCCAAATCGGCTGTAACTTTGGATTCCGCAATAAAATCATAATATCTTTCATCCTTGAAAATTTGGAAAAAAGTTGCGAGGACCATGTGCACCCTGAGCGCCATCGTCCCCGACATTTTTTCCGAAATTTCGGGAGCTAGATCTTACTGTATTTTTCTGCTAAAATCCAGAATTTTGGCTAATTTTATCAATTTTACCACTTTCAAAATTACAGTCAAAGTTGGTATAGCGATTGCTTGGATTGAGGCTTCTAATCATTCAAAAATTGTTGAAATTGAAATCTGTGTTAAAATTGTGTTCCTTACAGTCCTAAATCTGAAAGGTGTGTTGGCATTCATTCAAAATTTCAATGCTTTATTCAAATTTTTGCAGTTTGTGACTTTTGAAATTAAGTGTTTAATTGCAACAACCTTGATTTCCACTTTCAAATTCGAATTTTGCATGAAATCGAGTCAAATTTTAAATTTCAAAACCTGCATTGCTTTCAACATTCCCTCTAAAATCATAAAATTCAAAATTTCAGTTTCCCTCTCTTTTTCAAAATTCAAAATTTGTATTTTTCAACAATCTTGGTAGGGTTCAATTTTGAGATTGCAACTTTAATTTGGCCTATCTACAGATCGTAAAATCACTCAATCTTTTCAGATTAGCTTTAAAATCATCATAACTTTCATCCCTGAAAATTTCGGAAAAAGTTGCGAGGACCGTGTGCACTCCGTTCACCACGGTCCCAGACATTTTTTCTGAAATTTCGGGAGATTGTCCTGATTGCATTTAACAGCTTAAATCTAGGAGATTGGCTGGTTTTATTGAAATTTGCTACCTTTAAAATTCAAAATCTTCTATCTCTCTTTAGTGCATGAGTTTTACAACAATAAGCCCTACTTACACTATTCCCGTTAGACGAAGCCTTAGGATTAAGTCCTTCCAAGGTGTAATTACCGAGGAGATGGAACCTAATTTGAATGGCCTTTTTAATGAGGACATGGGTAATTCCTCTAATCCTCTTAATGATGAAGAAGCTCTCCATGAGGTTTCTGAAGAACAACTTTCAAAATTGGATAACCAATTTGATGATTTTCGACAATGGATGTCTCAAGAATACCCTGATAGTGAAGCTCTTTCATTAATTGAGGGTCTAAAACGTATGGTTCAAAGTGATAAGAATGGAATTGATATTTTGCGTGGTATTGCACACATTGTGGATTCGAATGTGATGCCTATGAAAAGTTGTGCCGAAACCTTAGGTTATACACAACCTCCTACTCAAGTTAATCATTCTATTCCTTTGACGACTCCTATTGCTAGTATACCTACTTTTACATCAAACATAATGACTACTTCAACACAAGACATTCCTCCTATGATCACCAGTCATGGGGGCAATCCCTCTTCTTCAATCAATCCTTTTCCTTCATTCAATCCAACTTCTTCATTCATTCCTTCAATGAGTGTTCCTCTTATATCTCCACAAATGAACATGACACAAGGGGGCAATTCATTTAACCCTTCCATTCCTCCTTGTAGTGTTCCTCCTTTCCAATCATCTCCTATGACTAAGTATCATAGTGTCCCACCACCTTACTCTCTACCTTCTTTCAATAACATAACACCTCCATCACAATCTAACACGTCTAATATGAACTCTTCGACTGAAGCGACCATTAACAATCTTGCACAAACTATCTCTTCTTTACAGCAACAAATTGCCTCTATGAATTAATCTAAGTTTAGTGTGCCCACATTTGATGTTGCGAGCCCACTTTGTCTTGACATTGTTCGAGCTATCCCCCCTAAACATGTTGAAATTCCGCATTTGGAGCTTTATAATGGTAAGGGTGATCCTCTAAAACATGTTAAGACCTTTCAAACAATATGTACCAATTTTGCTTATGACCAAAGGTTGCTTGCAAAACTGTTCACTAGAACATTAAGAGACAAAGCCCTACAATGGTATTGCTCGTTGCCTTCCTATTCTATTACTTCTTTCGAACAACTTGCAAATGCTTTCATTCAACAATTTCAAAATAATATAAGTCCTAAAGTTACTTTGATTGATTTAATGCATTGCAAACAAGGTGTTAAAGAAAAAGTGACTGATTTCATTGGTAGATATAAGCATTTGTATGCTCAAATTTCCTTTCCAGTGCCTGACAATGATATTCAAAGAATCTTTATTTCTAATTTACAAAAAGATATTAGAGAAAAACTCTTGCTTTCTGAGTTTAGTTCTTTCCAACAGTTGTGCGCAACTCTTCACCATTATCAACTGACTGTGAGTCAAATGGAACAAGCAAATCCTATGGCTCCGAGTGATAAGGGTGATAGTAGTCAACAACCATTTGGGAAGTTTAAACCGAACAGAGAGTCCATTAAATTCAATGAAAACATCATCAACAACAATGTGAATGCAGCATCAGGTGTGCTTCCTATTTCTAAATTTTTCAAAAAAGAAAGAAAGTTTACTCCTTTGAATGAATCATTGCATAGTATTATGAATAAGTTATTGGAACAAAATGTGCTTACTCTTCCTCCTATAAAGCAGATAGATCCTACAAAGATTAATTCACCCTATTTTGATAACAAATCTTTTTGTCAATTTCATCGTCATCTTGGGCATGATACTGAAAAATGTTTTTCTTTAAAGGGTAAAATTCAAGATTTGATTGATAATAATACTATCTTTGTTTCTGGTGTGAATGATAAAGGCAACACATCTGTAGCTCCTCCTAACCAAAATCTTAAGATTTTCACTGATCCATTGCCTTCTCATACCTCTAATGCGATTGATACTACTGATTCCTCTGTCTCACCTGATGATCTCGTGTCTACGGCTCCGAATGTGATTAACTTTGTAGAGCAGCAGAAAATCCCTAAAGAACCTTCCATCACCTTTGATTCTAGTGAAACTATCAGGGCACCTGATGGTCCTTTATATATAGTTGCAAAAGTCAAGAATACACCTTGTCGTGGAGTGCTTATTGATCCTTCTTGTATGGTTAATATCATTACTGAAGAATTTCTTTTTACTTTGCAATTGAATCAAGTGATCTATGATGAAACAAATGTGGTTGTGAAACTATTTGATGCATTTTCTTCTCTTGTAATTGGTTCTATTACATTACCTATTGAGGTCCATAACAAATCCCTTGATGTGGACTTTGCTATTATTCCATCATCCGAACAATTTCGTGTGAAGCTAGGCTATCCTTGGCTATCTTCCATGAAAGCTATTGCTTCTCCTATTCACAAGTGTTTGAAATTTCCCCAAAATGGTGAAATTGTTAATATCAATCATAGTCTCTTTAAACCAGCTGAAAGAACTTCTAGTGTTCCTATTGATTAATTTTGGCCTAAACAATTTCAATCTCTTCCTCCGCAAAGTGATCATCTTTTCAAATCTTATCAAAAGTGGAAAAAAGATATGATCCTATCTCTAAGTGAACCTAGAACACCCAAACTTGACATTCCTATCGTTCTTGAGAAGGAAGTTCTTCCTTTGAAAGATAAAACCAATGTCTTTCCTCAAGAAGATTCCCAGCCCATCCCTATGGATGTAACTATGCCTATATCTAATAAACTTCCTAAAAGTAGACCTATACCTCATTGTCATGATGGGCTTGGTCTCCTTCCTAAACCAAATATTCCTCCCTTATATGGAGCAGTTCCTCCTCCTTCCTCTTATGGAGAGAAGAGACCTTTCTTTTCTCCTATTGTTCAACCTAAGAGACCACAACCTAAACACCCAAGTGATAAGGATGAGAACATTCCTCCTCCTCAATCTTCGCAACTTCCTACTAAGACTAGACGAAATCGTTCTGCACGTGAACGCCGACGAAAGCGTCGTCTTAGAGCTCAGGCAACTGCTTCTCAAACTTTGCAATCCCCAAAAACACCTTCAGCTAGCATTATTCCATTTTCTCCTCAGCCGAAAATCGAGCCGAAATCTCCTAAACATAAGATGCATGATGGTCTTGATCCTATGCGAGTTAAAGATCCTATTTTTATAAATCTTGATGATGATATAGATGAAAATGTTATTCATGATGAAAATGTTACCCCTCTTTCTTCTGATAGTGAACATGAATATGTTGATGTTGATAACCATTTATCTAACGAATTTTCTAAAGCACTTATCCTAGCTCCTAGACAAGAACGACGTGGCTCGGAACATGAACATAGCCCTTGTTTGGATCTTGTGATAGCTCCATCTGCTATGTTGGATGTTCCTCCTCTAGCATGTTTCCTACCTTCCCAAAATATTGATCAGCAAGATCGGGGGGTAGATGATGTGCTAGACTAGTTTCATTAGCATAGCAGATTCTCTCCTCCTCTCTTTTGTTACTTCTTCTATGTGTTATTCTCATTCTTCTATTTGTTGTCCTTAGTGTTGTCTACTTGAGGACGATGCAAAACATTGAGATCTCTTTTGGTCTCTCTCATGTTGACTCAAAAGACACATGTGTTCCCTTCTTCTAGGTGACCTTCCTTGATTGGGGATTGAAGAACAATTATGCATACATACATATGATATACATGAATAATCATACAGCATACTGACCCCGAGGAAAGCGAAGTCACCTTGTGCTTTGTGTTTTGTGTCTATTATCCTTGGGCTTATCTCACACTTGGGGGCTAAATCCTTGTGATAACGTGCTCCTCTCCTTTCTCATTTCTTATATGTATCACTACCTTAAATAAATCACCCCCAGTGAGGCGTGTGCGATCGCTTTAACATAGGGGGGCATACATCCCGTTCATATCTTTTCAAGATACTTGAAAATTTCTTGACAAATTTAGCTTTGCCTTGAAAATTTTTGATATCTTTCTTGCATGACTCATAGTGAGGGAACCTTACTACTGACAGTCATGGTTCTCCCTCATGATCTTCCCTTTTACTTTGTCAATCGAAGTCGTAAGATCCTTAGTCCACTGGGGGCTTGGTATATCTTGCCTTCTTGACGTGGTGAAAGTCTTTCAATGTTGTTTCCTTGTACTTTACCGGAAGTATGAGCGTATGCTTATACTCCTGCTAAAGTGGGGGCTAAATGTAGCATCCTAAAATTGTGACACTTGCAATTTTGACTGCATTTGGGTCTTCACGATGGTGATGCAACACGGAACCTGAATGGAGACCCCGAAACTTGTTCATGACATCAAAAACTGCAGTTTTCAGCACCCTGGCCTGATCCTCCTTGCACCCCGCTGTCCCTGGAGGTGGGACCATGGCGCCCAGCACCCTGGTCCTTCAGGACTAGGGCGCCCAGTGCCCTGGTCCCCCAGGACCATGGCGCCCAGCGCCCTGGTCCCTGAGCCTTTTTTTGGGCCCGGTCTCTTTTGGGTCTCGGGTCTTTAAGTTTGCAAATTGGAAAATAACATTTCCTGGTCCGCCTAAGGTCGGGAAAATCAGTCTATCAGCCCTAATTGACAAGTATATAAACTACATTTCCCCTCTCAAAAGGAGGAGGACATATGTAGAAAAAGGCGAAAGCGATATTCAAACATTCAAGCATTCAAGCATTCAAACATTCTTTCAAGCAATTGATCATTCTAAGTCTCCATTCAAGGCCAAGTGTTGCATTCAAGACAAGGATTCAACCATTGAAGAGGAGATCACATACAACATACAACATACTACATACATTACACCTTTGCATGTAAGAATACAAACATTCTTACAACAAGGTATCAGTACTTGTTTACATTACAAACATTTACATTTACAACATTCTCATTTCTTGGTTAATTCCAAAACCGGGGTTTGACCTAAAGGCAAACCCCTCATCCCTAACCCCCCAATCGTCCTCTCTTTTTTGTGTGTAGGTGGCACGTACGCGGCTATAATTGAAGATCTGGAATCCTTGTGCAGAGACGAACAGATCCACCTTCGTTTTGCGGATTTTTCGGAGGACTGTGTGCACGCCGAGCGCCATCGTCCCGTCAACTTTCGCTCAAATTTGCAGAACAGCACCGTCTCGACATTTTACTACTAATTCCAGGTCCACAACTTCATCCCATATCCCTATCTCTGTTTATAAGCGAATCTTTCCTACTTTTCATGCAGTCCTAGCTTAATCTTTCTATCCACATTTCTTTACAAAAGAGGGTATCCTTGATGTCTTAACCCTTGAAACTCATATAGAATCCAATCTTGCATTGCGTGGGATTGGATCTTGTGGGTTTCAACCCCTCTTTTGAGTGTAAAGTCTCCCCTAAGTGAAAACCATCAACCCTAGTGACTCTCCCTTCTCTCTCCTTGGAGTTGGGGAGGGGAGAACGACTAGGGTTCGATTTTTCCGCTTTACATTAATCAAGCACAACATTGTTGTAGATATAAATTATTTTCTTTTATTTTAAACAATTTTAATTATTACTTATTCTTTTATCTTTTAAATGTATATTGATTTTAATTTTTCTATTCTGACCAATGTTTATTTATGAATTCATTCAACTTTTTTATTAGTTTTCTTTTATTTTATCTATTTATATAAATAAATAAGAGTTTAATTATTAAATCATGAAGCATCATCAATCTTGAATGATTCAAAATTAATTTATTTTTAATTATAATAAATTTAATTTGTACTTGCTTCATATTATAATAGTTATAATGTATTATCTACACATTCTCATCAATTTTGAACATTTCTAAAGTGGGAATTTAGAGATAAAAACATTTCAAAAATTCAATTCTTTGTTATCTTATTAGAAAGTTTAAAAAATGTTCAAATCAATAAATAAAATAGTAATTGATCAAAAGGACAAGTCAATATGATTTGATACATAAAAAATATATATATAATGTTTGAAATTGTGATATTTTCCTTTGTATCTTCATTGAATCTTTCTTTTAAATTTCTTGTCAAATTCCTTTATGGTTGACTTAGTTTTATACAAGAATGGAACTTGCCAAAGATTGGGTGTTTCTCTTATATTTTGAGGGGGTGATAAAAATGATGAATTATTTTAAATGTTTAATGTTCTTCTAATTTAAATTGATATGATTCTTGGCTTACATTCCTTGACTACATTGAGCTGGAGTTAAATCCTAAGGATATAGGATTATCACAACTATTGAAATTTGGGTATATTAAAAAATATTAAATGACATTTTAAAGAGTATAAGAAACTTCAATCAATTTCAAAAATAGATTTGTACATAATAAAGTGGATGATTCCCTTTTGAAAAAAAATAGATTGTTCTAGTCCAAGAATAAATCTCTTAATTTGAATCAAATTTGGCTCCCCCATATTTGATTTCTTTTATCAGTATTTAAAAAAGAAAAGAACCAATATTTATTAATTTTCAATATTTAGCTAAAAATATTCAACTACGTTGATTGCTAAAATAAGTCCAATGAGTTATGAATTAATTCATTATTTTTAAAAGACGTGTCAATCTTGGTTTCTTTTTAATGGCATAGTACTTCACTGTCCCTTTACTCATTTTTATCTTACCAAATCATGTTTTTCCTATTCTACGTAATATCATCATTTTCAAATTGAATTTTATTGAAAGAGTCTAGAGAAATTGGGTAGTTGTATTTGACTAAAAATTAGCAATAAATTCTTATTGAGATTTGATAATAACATCTTTAAAAAAAAACATAATAGAAACATTTATTTCATTAAAAACTTGAGGATACATCGTTATATTAAAATCATACTTTGAACATAAAAAGCTCCTTAGGTCATCAATTGCCAAGGTAGGCCAATATACATGAGTATTATGATTTATAAAAATGAAATGAATTTTCTATGATCAAGGGATCTTTACACTCTAGAGTATTATATGCTTAACAAAATCATTATTTCTTTATTGTTTCATATAGATTTTAGAAAGTTATTAACAAAATAATTATTTCTTTCTTATTTAATTATTGATGAAACTTGTTAGAGATCCATATCATGCTCATGGTGAATAAAAAACCACCATTTCAAATCATAATCCAAAAAAGTAATCCATTTCTAATAACTCTTCATAATTAATTTTGACATATTTATCAACACTAAAAATATACTCCACCTTGAGAACAAAAAAATTCTCTTTGATTTTACATAATGAAAGATATTTTATATTTTCATCTTTGTCAATGTTTACTTTAAAATTCATTTAACTTTTTTTATATATTTATTTTATTTTATCTTATTTATATAAATAAATAATCTAATTTGTTTATTATATCATGTAGCATCACCAATCTCTAAATTTATTTGTAACTCTATAATCTTAATTTATATTTTATCCATATCATAACAATTATAATGCATTAAGTGCACTTTCTCATCAATTTTGGGCACTTCTAAAGTGGAAATTTAGAGAAAAAACTATCTCAAAATTGAATTCTTTGTTACCCTCTTGGAATGTTTCAAAATTGTTGAGATTAATAAATAAAATAGTATATGAAAAAAGAATAAGTCAATTTGATTTTATGCATGGAAAATATACTAAATGTTTGGGACTATGATATTTTTCTTTGTATCTTCAGTAATTTTTTTCTTTCATATTTGTTGTAGAATTCATTCATGGTTGACTTAGTTATATAGAAACAGTGGAGTTTGTCAAATATTTTGAGTGTCTCCCCTACTAAGAAGGGATGAGGAAACCGATGGATAATTTTAAAGGCTTAATTATTTTTCCCAATTTAACTTGATATGGTTCTTGGCTTACATTTTTTCACTATATTGAGATGGACTTAAATCCTAATGATATTGTATTATCACAATTATTGTAATTTTAGTATATTCAAAAATTTATTATATGAAATTTTAAAGAGTATAAGAAATTTCAATTAATTGTAAAAATAGATTTGTACAATATGAAGTGGATGAGTGGAGCAAAAAACTACATGCGAAAATGCCTCTGTGTGCAAAAAAGCGATGCAATGCATCGACATCCTTTTTGAGTGTTCTTATCCGCCGTGGGGAAATTACAAAGGCTCTGCAAATCATTTCGTTGTTTTGGCTAATAACTCTGGGATTGAGGATCTTGGAAGGGTCATATCACAGACCTGCGATCAAGAGGCCTTCTTTGCAAAAACAAAACACTCTTTGGTTAATGCGGTTAGGGCTCCCCCCCCTCTCTACAAGGGCTGGGATCGGGATTGGCATTTGGTGAGCCACAGAAATAACAGGGCTTTAGGGCAACCAAATGGCCCCAAATGAAATTCCAGTCATTGTCGGGAGGAGGGTTTTGTAAAACCTAACCAGTCAAAGAGTTCCTCTACTTGCCATATTTTCCTTCATGAAAATCTTTGGGCAAATTTTTAGAGGATATGGAAACCCCTGGTTGTCACAATTCTAAGGAAGTCGAGCACCCATTGTCAGATCTACCTTCAAATTCCCCAGCTTCTCCTAATGGGTTGGTCATTGAAATTGATAATCATACCTAGGCCAGGTATCAAATGCATTGCAGTGACAGAATGATCTTTGCTTAGTGGAAAGGTTGGGGGATCTCGTCTTAACAAATTGCCAATGGGGTGTCATCTTCCTTCAATAAAAATGTAAAAATTGACATCTTTCCTGATAATTTCTTAGCTATTGAATGTGGTATTCAGAGTCTGAGAAATTCATTGTTAAACAAGGATATATTAACATTTAAGGGTCTAGGGTTTGATTGCTAGGAATGGCAACCTCTCTTTCTCCCATCTCAATTCAATTCCTGCATGGTTAATAGAGCAATTTCACTGGATAAATTTCCTGTAGAATTGTGAAATAATGACTTTTTAAGAATAATAGGCAACAAAATAGGTAAATTTGTAGAAGTCAAAAAATCAGCCCTAAGCTTCTTTAACCAGCTCCTAATTATTAAAATGAATATTAACATTAAATCTTTAGAGCCTATAACTCTTAAATGTGATAAATCTTGTTTAACCCTAGAATTACCCTTTTATAATGGTTCTTTTGAAGATTCTATGCCAAGGAAGATCCCCTTCAAGAAACCTTTCCCTAAATCGTTGCTCATGTCTAATGGTGCACCATTCAGTTTCATGGAAGGAGGGGGTTTCACTCTAGAGGGCTATAAGATTGATAATAACCCTAATCTCACCTCAGACCTATGCCCTCAAAGCTCCCCTGTTAAGCCCTCAAAGCTCCACTGTTAAGCCCTCAAAGCTCCCCTCTTCCTCCACTGCTAACTATAAATTCACCTATAGATGTCTCTCTTCTCAAGGATCGAGATCTGGAAGATGGTGAAATCAATGAGGTTATCCCTCAGAAAGAGCAGCTCAGTCTAACAAATATGTCATCATCTAGCTCTCTCATTCCACCAGAAAAGCTGAATCCCTTGGGGTCTCCCCCTTTAATTGAAGTAATTACCTCTGAGCAATTAGCAGTGATGGATAGGCTTTCCCCGGATCCAGGATTGGCATCCTTGCAGGATCATCCAATCTCTCTAGCCTTAAGGTTGGAGGGTTTTGAGGAGGCAAAGGCCCACTCTCTACCTTTGGAAGCTATTTCTAATACAATTGCAGAATCTGAGAGTGATCGTGTGGCTAGGAAAGTTAAAATCATTGCCAATTTTGTAGGGGAAGAAGTAGTAAATGACCTCATGGATCAATTGGTTGCTGAAATTTGTGATGATGAGGAGTTGGAAAGACAAAGGGATTTCTTAGTCAAAAATCTAGTGGATGTTTCTAGAATCAACTTAGAAACTGATGATCTATTTATAGCATTAGATAACTTAGAAAATGATAACCCAAATACTCTAGGCATTCTCAGCTTTGACAGAAGCAAAGACTCTCCCGACTATGCTAAACACAGTAAGAGAAGAGGTAGGAGATCCCTTGCTAAACTAAGATCAAAGGATAGAGATGCCAAGGGTTAGGCTAAATCATCTACTCTTTTTAATGCAGGGGAGGGGAAGTTCCTCCCCAGAGAGCCATGAAAATCATAACATGGAATGTTAGGGGTCTGAATGCCCCTAACAAACAACACATCTTAAAGCGCTGCATCTCTGATTCTAAACCAGACATAATATTAATCCAAGAAACCAAAATGAACTCCTCTGAGATAGTCCTTTTTGAGAAAAAACTAGGTGTTAGATAGCTAAAGCACTCCCCTGCTATAGGGGCCTCAGGGGGCTTAGCCATCATTTGGGACTCTAGATTCATCTCATTTACACCTTTAGAGACTAAGCAAAATTGGATGGGAGGAGAAGTAGTAAGTTGTAAAAATAACCTAAGGTTCAAATTGATTAACGTTTACAGTCCTATCCAAAATAGGGATAAGGATAGGGTGTGGGTGGAACTGGAGTCTTTCCTCAGAAGTTTCTCAAATGATGTATGCATCATTGGGGAAGATTTCAATGCTATCACTAAGGTAGCAGACAAAAGAGGAGGTAGCAACAAACTTCCTCTAGCAGTTGTAGATTTCAATCATTGGATCAATAGGAACTCCTTGTTGGAAATCCAGACGTCAGAAATTGCCTTCACCTAGAACAATAGAAGGCTTGGTTTCTGTAACATTGTTGAGAAACTAGATAGATTCTTTATCCATGGGGGGCTCTCGGAGCTTAACTTTACCCTGAATGCAAAACCCCTCCCTTTAGCAAGATCTGACCATTTCCCACTCCAACTAATCTTATTACCTGACCACTCCCCTAAAAAATGTCCCTTCAAATTTGAGAGCATGTGGTTCAGAGATGATAACTTTTTAAACTTAATTGAGAACTGGTGGAGAAGCTCTGTTTTCTCTTGTTCGAAGATGTTTATTATCACAAGCAAGTTAAAGCTTATCAAAAGGAAGCTCTTAGAATGGAACAGGACTAATTTTGGAAATATTTTTGATAAAAAATTCCTAATAGAAAATGATCTTAAGAATGTTAACAGTGAGGTTCTTGAGAAGGGGATGGATGAACATCTCTTCCTCAAAGAAAAGGCTCTACTCTCTGAGTATGAAAAGACACTCTCAAATGAAGAGATCTTTTGGAAACAAAAATCAAGGGAGACTTGGTTGAGTGATGGGGACCGAAATACTAAGTTTTTCCACAATAGTACTAAGAAAAGGCAATGGGTCAATCGAATTTCTAAAATTAAGAATTTCCAGGGTTCCATCCTGTCTGAACTGGATGATGTTGCCTCCAAGGCAGCGAGGTTTTTTGATAAAATCTTAAACAATATTGAAGGCTCCAACTTCATAGGCCAACTGAATATTATCAAGAATCTTCCAAAACTCATTAACGATGACCACAACAAAATCCTGTCAAAGAAATTCTCAGAGGAGGAGGTTAAATCTATCCTTATGAAGATGAATCCCGACAAGGCCCTGGGCCTGGATGGCTTCCCCACTAGCTTTTTCCAAAAATGTTGGGGTTTTATGGGGACAGAGATCATGGATGCCTTAGAAGGTATTAGGAACTCTAGTAAGATTCTCAAAGAAATCAACAATACCTTCCTTGCTCTCATCCCCAAAAAAGAGAATCCTGAAAGCTTTAATGACTTCAGACCAATAGCCCTTTGCAACACTCTGTGCTAACTCTTTACCAAAACCCTAGCAGCCAGACTCCAGAATCTTCTCCCCATTATCATTAGTGAAGAACAAACTAGCTTCGTAGTAGATAGATCAATCTATGATGGGGTTATTATATCCCAAGAGGCCATTCATTCGGTCCAGCTCAACAGGGCCCCAAGTATGCTAGTCAAATTAGACATAAGCAAAGCTTACGACAAAGTTGATTGGTGCTTCCTATGTAAATTCTTGGAGGCCTTTGGATTTTCCAAATTCTGGATCAACCTAATCTTTGAATGTATATCCACCCCCAAATTCTCAATCTTGGTTAATGGTTCCCCGGAAGGTTTCTTCAGCAGCTCAAGAGGGCTCAGGCAAGGAGATCCTATGTCCCCCTTCCTCTTCATCATCATGGCTGAAGCCCTAGGTAGATCCATCTCTAAGGCCAAAGAGGAAGGTGGGATCCAAGGAATCCCCATTACCAATGGCCTCCCTCCCTTTACCCACCAGCAATTTGTCGACGACACGATGCTTTTTGGGTAGGGAAGTGTAAGGGAAGCGAGCACCTTCAAAGGCATCCTTAATTCCTATATGCTAGCCTCGGGTCAAGAGGTGAATCTGGCCAAGTCTGCAGTTTTTATGTTCAACATAGACCCCTCCTTAGGAAAAGTGATCAGAAATGTCCTGGAGATTAGTGAAGGAACTCTTCCTTGCAAATACCTAGGCATTCCCCTTGACAAGGGTAGAAGACCCTCAAAATTATGGGACAACTTGGTGGATAAAATCAAGTCTAGGATTAACACTTGGAAAGGAAAATGGCTCTCATCTGTAGGTAGAGCAACCTTGGTTAGATCGGTCTTGTCAGCTATGCCCATTTACCAGTTCTCCTATCAACATTTATCTTCTTCTAAACTTGTAGAGATCAACAAGCATCTCAGGACTTTCTTTTGGCAAGGTGCTAATGACAACCGTAAAATATCACTCATATCCTGGGAAAAGATATGCAAACCTAAAGAAGAAGGAGGAGTTGGCATTAAAAACCTTCATGATCATGGCAAAGCCTTGGGTGCCAAGTTGGTCATGAGGATGTTCAAAATCCCCCACCTCAAATGGGCTCATTTGCTACACCACAAATACCTTAATGGAGGGAATCCTATCCAATCTTCAGAGAAACCAACCCTCCCAAAGGGTCCTGCCTATGGAATTTTATGTTAGACTGTAGGAGGATTATCTCTGACAGACTTACTTGGAACCTGGGGTACGAGGATAAAGCTCTTTTCTGGTCGGATTCATGGGGTGGATATAAGGTTATTGATAACATCCATGACTTTGGTGCTACTCGTATCCTTCTTGAATCTCATAGAGGACCCCTGTTAAACAACTATATCTCCCCTTCAGAGGATGGGGCTGGTTGGCAATGGATCGAGAAGGAAGATGAGGATATCCCGGTAAGGGATAAACAAAAACTTATGGCAATTCTTAAATCAAAGAACATTGCCTTAGGTCAGAATGAGGACAAGCTCATCTGGGATGGCTCCCTGAGAGGAGAATACAACTCCAAGGATGGGTACTCTCTCATCTCAAAATCATTTATAAGACCTATGACTGAGCTTCCCTTGAAACTTTGCTAGGATAAATATTGTCTGCCTAAGGCAAGGATCTTCTCATGGCTTGCAGTTCAGAACAAGCTCCTAACTGTGGACAAATTTAGAAGAATGGGGTATGAGGGCCCTAGTAGATGTCCTCTTTGCGAGGCAGATGAGGAAGACACCAATCATATCCTCCTTAATTGCCCCTTTGCTCACAAATGTTGGATCTGGTTCACTAACAAACTTGAATGGTTTGCGGCCTTCCCCCACACCATCTTTGGAATGCTCAAGGCATGGCCTCTCCTTAGGCATGGCTATCTCTTTGAAGGTTTATGGACAACTCTTCCTTCTTTCATTATGTGGGAACTATGGAAGGAGAGAAATAGATGTCTCTTCAAGAATGAAAAACTAGAGGTTCCCAGAATCATTAACAGGATAGAGTTAGCTATCACTAAGCTCATGAACAACCGATTGTCATTAGGCTCATTGAAGAATTCCTCTATCACTTATTGGGATGAAAAGATGAAAAAACATTGGGAAGGCTTATCCTTTCCTCCCTTTATAGGAGATGGTCATATTGCAACTCTTCGATCAAGGGATGCATGCAGATGGCAGCCCCTAGGCGAATGTTGGGTGAAGCTAAACTTTGATGGGGCATCCCATGGCAACCCAGGGCAAGCAGGGATAGGATGTGTTGTTCATGATTGGGAAGGCAAGGAACTAGCAACCCTTGCCTCTCTGGTTGGCATCAACACCAACAATTGGGTGGAACTTATGTCCTTGGTGGAGGGTCTGCATTTATGTAGGAAACTAGGAGTTAAGAACTTGGAAATTGAAGGAGATTCGACTATAATTGTCAATGCTCTGAGGAAAGGTAGTATGCCTAATTGGAGACTAAATACTTTGCTGTCAAAAGCTCTTGACTTATGTAGAGATTTTGATAGGTTCACAGTCAATCATATTTATAGGGAGGGCAATAAAAGAGTAGATGAGTTGGCCAACTCGGGAGCCGATGGCATCAATCTCCTGTCTGTGCCACCTTAAGGAAACCCCCTCTTTTGTTTTCGTGTCCTAAGTGGTCATTAGCATGTTTCTCCTTTCATCCCCTTATGTTTCTCTTGCCTAGACTTTGTTTTAACCCCCTTATTTATTCCTCTTCCTACCCCCTATATTTACATATAGATACTCAGACAAACATTCAGTTTAAATATGCCCATATATCTGTTCTCCCAGACTCTAACTCAGGTAGTTAAGCTCAATCCATGGTCAGATATAATCATTAAAACATAAATCTCAATCATATATTTTTATTCCTCTCCTTCATACCCATTTATTCTTCCATCCTTTATCCCAAGGAGAGGCCCCTCATCTAATATTTTTGTATATACTTATTTCAGAACTTTCATTATCAGACCCTCACCTTGATTCAGTCATCCATCCTCATATATATATATATGCAGGTTTTATCTCACATTCTTGCAGCCCAAGACCCTTTCATGAATTATCTGGGACAGATAAGCACTCTCAATGCATGCAATAATTTTCTCTTTATAGATATATAGGCATTTCATAAACACACACACACACACACACACACACACACACACACACACATATCTATCTTAACACCTATATTAAGTTAGATCCTTGATTCACATTTATAGGTATATATATATAGTCATATATATTCATATTTATATATAAACATTTATTTATATATATATATATATATATATATAGATATATATATATATATATATATATATATATATATATATATATATATATATATATATATATATATATATATGCAGGTTTTATCTCACATTCTTGCAGCCCAAGACCCTTTCATGAATTATCTGGGATAGATAAGCACTCTCAATGCATGTAATAATTTTCTCTTTACAGATATATAGGCATTTTACACACACACACACACACATATCTATCTTAACACCTATATTAAGTTAGATCCTTGATTCACATTTATAGGTATATATATATAGTCATATATATTCATATTTATATATAAACATATATATATATATATATATATATTGAAATATTTATATTTTTTATTATATATATATATATATTCTTATTAGTCTCTTGAAGTTTACTGATCTTTCATCCTTGAATATCGGCTTAAATCCTTTTTATCCATCTCTTCATATATCTGAAGGTATATATGCCTTTTCTCTTTTTCATAATTTCTTAGAGTCATACACTTTGGTGGCATCACTTTATCTTCCTCTAAAATGTCATGTTTCATCCATGTTACCTTTGTTTCAATGAAACCATCGTTATTGTCAATGAGCCTTGTGGTTTCATCAATCTCCTCATTTTCACCAAAATCTTTACCTTACATGTTTGTGTTGATGTAATGCTCCATCGGTTCATCGAAACCCTATTTTTGATAGGAATCCTTTTGTCGTTTTGTTTCATAACCGTCTTATCGATCTTTAAGTTTAGCGATAATGGTTCCTCATTATCCGGCTTTTGCATTGGCATCGATGAAATTCCTTATGTCAGTGAAAGAAGAATATCTTCTTTCGACCTTTTATTTTTACCAATGGCATGTTATCAATGGAAATCTCTTATGTTTTATCGACCTTTTGTCTTTTGATGAAACTGTCACTGTCGGCCAATAACTTTAGTATCTCTTTGACACCTTTCTTCTCGAAAAGTCCTATCGATGAAACCTTCCCCAGTTTCTTCGATCTCATCATTTCGGTAGAACTATCATCTTCAATGAATTCTTTACATGTCCTACCGATATCGTAGTTTCTTTGACATCCTTGCTTCATCGACGGAACCTCCTTTGGTTTCTTCGATATACCTTCTATCGATGAAAAATAATTCTTTCGATAAGTCCCTTTTGAAGTTCATCAAGGCCCAAGTCTGTTCGATAAATCATCTTATCGATGAAACATCGATAGGTTTCTTCGATACAACAAGTGTACCATTTCAGTCAAAATAGACATTTTGGTGAGAGGTTAGTGTGTATATCCGATGGCTTTGGTTTGGTTGATAACTTTTAGGATTTTGATGTTGGTGGAAGTTTCAAGGGTTCTATCGAAGTTCTTAATGGCATGCTTGATTTCTTTTTTTAATAGAAAACTTCCGTAGTGCACGGTTGTTTCAATGGAAGCATACACTTTGGTGGCATCACTTTATCTTCCTTCAAAATATCATGTTTCATCGTTGTTACCTTGTTTCGATGAAACCATCCTTATCATTAATGAGCCTTATGGTTTCATCGATCTCCTCATTTTCATCGAAAGCTTTACCTTACGTGCCGATGTAATCCTCCATCGGTTCATCGAAACCCTATTTTTGATAGGAATCCTTTTGTCACTGCGTTTCACAACTGGCTTAATGATGATCAGCCCCAGCCACCTTCAGGATTTCTAGGCCTTCCATGTGTGTGTGTGTGTATATATATATATATATATATATATATATATTTATATATATTTTAATCATCATTCACATTATGTATTAGGATTTTCTTTGGACTCACATCTATATAATCATATTCATATATAGTTTCCTATTTTCCTGCCTGTTCTCTCAGCTTTAAGTTAAATCAGTCTCAGATGCATATGTCAATTTTCCTCTTTCTTCCTAGTAATCTCTAGCATCATATTATTAGATTAAGGGTCGACCTGATAAATTTTATCTCACTTAAAGCTTTCCCATGACACTCAATTAGTGCCTGGAAGGCTCTTGAACCATATTCTTTAAGATGGTAGCTCCCCACGATCTCTTTGCATGAATATTTATGGAATTTTCCTTGTTAATATTTATTGAGTTTATGCTCTTCGATGGGTAATCACTCTCACATTATGTTTCTAGAGATTTTTTGAGACTAATATTTTGAGCTGTGTATCCTAACAGGGTGACCATCCAGGCAGGTATGATATATTGTATAAGTTGACTTGTTCGGTTTTCTTTTTCCTAACATTCTGGTGAGAGATTTTCTCAAGATTTTGTGTAGCATAAGGAGCAGAGCATGCTTAACCCTCTGTTTCAGGAATAGCAAGAACTGTCACCCACAAATGGCAGCATCACCCCAAGAGATGGGCAATCTACTGCTCAACTTTACACAGAGGATTTCTACATACAATCTTCATTATTTTGGACAAGTTCCCTTTGTGATCTTGTATCTCCATTTTGTATCGCATTCTTAATTTTTTCTGATCCTTGAGGGATTTGGGCTAGACCAGAGGTTTTCTTCCCTCTATTCTTTCCTACCAGTGCCCACACTGAATGGAGGTGTAAATGTAAATCTATCTATTTTTTAAATTAATAGAATTCTTTGGCCTTGGCCTTTTGTCGATAAAAAAAAATAAAAAAAATGAAGTAGATGAGTTCCTTTTAAAAGAAAATATATTATTTAAGTACAAGAAAAAAATTCTTAATTTGAATAAAAAATAACCATCCCCCTATTGATTTCTTTTATTAATATTTTAAAAATAAAAGAGCCAATATTTCTTTACTTTCAGTATTAGCTAAAATTACTCAACAATGTCATTTGCTAGAATAGGTCCAATGAATTATAAATTTAATTCATTATTTGTAATAGAAATGTCAATCTTCATTACTTCTTATTAGCATATTACTTCACTATCACTTTACTCATTTGTTTCTAATCAACTAATATTTTTCATTCCATCCAGTAGCATCGTTTTCAAATTGAAAGGGTCTAGAGAAATTGGATAGTTATATTTGGCTAAAAATGTCAAAAAATTCTTATTTAGATTTGATAAGAATATCTCCAAAAATAATTATAGCAAAAACTTTTTTATTTTGCTAAAACAAAAATCATACATTGAACATAAAAATCTCTTTTGGTCTATCAATTGACTAGGCAGGTCAAAATACATGTCAAAGAAAATTATGATTTAAATAAATCTTATGAGCTTTTATGACAAGGGGATTCTTGCCCTTTAAAGTATTTTATGAAAAGATCTACTCAATTGTGTTTATAGATTCAAATTGACAAAATTGATGTTTCCTTACATCACATATATTTAAAACATTCATTAAATAAATAATCACTTATTTTTATTGATGGAATTCCTAGGTATCCATCTCGTGCAAGTGATTGTGAATAAGAAATCATCATATAAAATATAATCTTGTTATTGTTTCAAACATACTTCAAAAGGTTCTATTTCTAATAAGTCTTCATGATAAATAAAAGTTTGATACATTTATTAACACTAGAAAACAAAAATTTCTTTCTTTGAAAAAAAAAATTCTCTTACAGTTTAAATAAGAAGAAGTCTTTTAGTTTTTTATTTATTTTTATTTTTATTTTTATTTTTTTATCCTTTTTAATATTTAATTTAGAATTGTAATGGAGCATAGGAGGAAGCTAGGGTTTACAGGTGGAGGTGATTTTCAATCACGAGGATGAGAGAATGGCCCCAGACAGATGGATAACCAGAGGCCCTGGCACCCACCGCGCTCAAATCAGTGGCAATGGCAGGACATGGGCCGTATGAAGAGGGAGGGAGTTAGTTTTTGTAAAAATAGATCCCCTTTTGAGCATGAAAAAACCAAATGAGGGTATTCATAATTTTTGAACTATCCATAGTGGAGTAAGCAGCAGACGGAAGATAGATTGAGGAAGAAATTTTCGGCACCTCCTGATAACCTCACCAATGGTGAGATTCTGGCAACATCCGATAAGAGAATAGTTAGTATTTGCATTGACTCGAAGGCTTGGAAGGAATCAGTTCAAGTCTTGCAAGACAGAGCTTTCGTCATGAAGTGGGGAAGGGACTGGTCGACTTTCCCTAAAGTTAGGAACTGGGTCAACAAAGATTGGGGGAGCCACTTTGAGATCAAAACCCTAACAAACGGATTTTTCCTTATCATAGCTAGGACAACTGAGGAGAAGATTGTGTTGACAAACTCTGGGCCATTTTTGATGATGGGAGTAGGGTTTTACATAAAGGAATGGATCCCAAATTTTGACCCTCAACAAGCCACTGTAGAGGAAATTCCTGTTTGAATCAGACTTTACAATCTCCCGCATGATTATTGGAAGGAGGAAGTTTTTAAGAGTATTGGTGATAAGCTAGGGAGATTCATCAAGTCGGATGAAGCGGTTGACAAGCTAAATTCATGCATGTATGCCCGAATCTGTTTCATGTGGAAACCACACCCTGAACTCCCGAAGACCGTCGAGATTAGATCACCTGAGGGTCTATGGAGGAAATATATCGCAGTTGAAGAAATCATGGTAAAGTGTAAGTCCTACAAAGAATGAGGACATGAGGACCGTGATTGCAAGGCAGGATAGAAGGGAAGGGCAGACCGAGCTTTGGAGGAGCAGTTGTTAGCTGGGTTGGAGGTGACTAAGCAGCTTCTGGGTCACAGAGAGGCCAACCTGAGCTTTGATCTAGCCATTTCAATGGCTAGGAATCCTAAAGTTTTAGGTGGATTGAAAGTGCCATTAGATTCTTGCCCTGCTCAGGAAGTGTTGTTGAAGGTCTCTGGTCCAACTGGAGATAAGGCCGCTGTGGTCGTGAATGGCTTGCTGGGAGAGATTTATGTGGATCGCCCTTATTTTTTGTCAGGAAGTACAATTGGGGAACATTTGCATCAAGCTATTAGAAAAGGGTGTGGGGATGCTTGCCTCCACGCACAAGGAGCAGTAGTGGAGGCTAATCAGGGGCTTTTTACTCATGACTATGTAGTAGGCGGGAGGATTCCCTCTCAGCACAAGATTTACTCTGCTTCTGAGTCTGGGCTGGAGGGTCTGGAAAGGGATTGAATGTCAAACCTTTGGTAAACCAGTTTTCAAACAAAATAGCAAGGAGTACAGAGGAAAAAGCAATCAGATTCAAAGACATCCACATGTCCCCAGGAAAGGTGGATAATGGCTTTCCAGTAGAGTTGGAGTCTAAGGAGGAGGATGGGTTGAGTGATGATTCATTAGGATTATCTATTGAGATAGGAGAGACAGAGGTTAGGACCATTAAACAGACCAAAACAAATCCCTCTAAGTCCAAACAAAATTTGAGAGGAAGGAAAAATAGGCAAAATTTTCTTCAGGAAGCAGGCAACATGAAGGGTCAGACAAGACTGCTTAGATTCGGGAGAGACTTGTTCTCTCCTAGACAACAATGAAGTTCCTTACATGGAATGTCAGGGGCTACAATTCCCCTTACAAGAGACATTTGATTAAAAGAGGTTTTGATCAGGCTAAGCCGGAAGTTATTTGCATTCAGGAAACAAAATTGGGAAGAGAGAATGCAGCTAGAGTTTTTGGTGTAAGACAAAGGTGGTCTAGTTTCTTTGTGGAATTAGAAGGGGCTTCAGGAGGTCTCGGCATTTTGTGGAATCCTTTGGTTGTTCAAGTGGATTCTGTCTCATGCTCTAAACATTGGCATATGCTAATGGTCAATTCGAAGATCATGAACTTTTCTTATTTTCTTATCAATGTCTATGGTCCCACTTTGGTTGTGGAGAAGTGTCGGTTATGGGAGGATATTTCCAGTCTTTTAGAGGAGGTGAGGCCAACCTTAGTTATTGTTTTTGGGGACTTCAAAACCACTCTTTCTTTCTCAGAAAAGTGTGGTGGGGTGAGAAGGATGTGCAGGACGCAATCAGACATTTAGACATTTGTGAACTCTAATGCCCTTTTTGAAGTGGTTACAAAAGGAGGGAGTTTCACTTGGACTAAAAGAAGGCAGAGATTTTCTAATATTGCTGAGAAACTAGAAAGGTTCTTTCTTGCAGGGGATTGGAACTTGGCCCCCTTGGTCTTTGAGGCAGAATTTTTAGCAATTTCAGGTTCGGATCACTTCCGAGTCTCTTTGGTTGTGCAAAAAGATGAAGTTCCACTCCAGTGTCCTTTTAAGGTGGAAAAGATGTGGTTAAGGGAGCCCATTTTTAGAGATCAGGTGGTTGGTTGGTGGAAGGAGGCCCTGGTGGTGGATGGTTTCTTGGCCTTTTAGTTCGTCAAGAAGCTTTGTGAATCAAAAACTTAAATCATGGAACAGGGAGGTGTTTGGCAATATTTTTGATGAAAAGAGAAGGATTGAGGGGGATCTGGGGCTTTGAGAGGCGGAGGGAGGGGGCGGGGGGGGGGGGGGGGATCAGAGTGGTGAAGTGGAGTGGATGGATGAAGTGGATTATCTCACAGAGAAAGATCTACTTAGTAGAAATGGGGAAGTTGTGCAGAGGGAGGAAATTTACTAGAAACAAAAATCGCACGAGAACTGGCTTAAAGCTGGTGATAGAAACACAAAAAAAATTCATAGTTCGATGAAGGTAAGGAGGAGCCTCAATAGAATCCTCTCCCTGTGGCTAGCGGATGGAACTTCAATGGAGGACCCAGACCGCATTAGTAAGGAGGTGGTGGATTTCTTTGGAAATCTTTGGAGGAGGAACGGGGATGGTCAGCCGGGATTGTAGGCTAAGCTTTTGGAGTCAATTCCTCCCTTAGTGTCTAGGGATGATAATAGGATGCTTGAGGAACCAATCCAGGCCTAGACAGGTTTCAGGCTTTCTTTTTCCAGTTCTTTTGGGATTTTATTGGTGGGGAGTTGTTAGGAGTGGTTGAAGAGTCAAGGTCTAGGGGATTTGTTTTGAAGGAATTCAACTGTACTCTAGTGGCGCTTATTCCCAAGAAAGCCAAGCCAGACGGGCTTGAGGAGTTTTGATCGATTTCGTTGTGCAACACCATCTACAAAATCATATCAAAAGTTGCTGCTACCAGGCTCAAATTAATTTTAGATAAGCTGATTTCTTGTGAACAGAGCAGTTTTACCCTAGGGAGGAACATTGTGGATGAGGTTATTGTGGCCCATGAGGCGATCCACATGACCATGAAGAGTAGACAGAGAAGAATGATCCTAAAGTTAGATATTTGGAGAGCCTATGACAGAGTGGATAGGTCTTTCTTGGTGGAGGTGTTAGTAAGGTTTGGGTTTTGTAAGGCTTGGATTAAGTGGATTTCCAGTATGATTATGTAGTTTTCAGCCTCAGTTTTAGTCAATGGTAGTCCTCAAGGTTTCTTTCCCACCTCATGGGGTATTTAGCAAGGGGATCCAATATCCCCCTTTCTCTTTATTTTAATGGCAGAAGTTCTTGGTCAGTCGATTGCTTGAAAGCGCTTTGAGGGGATGTGGAAAGGCATCAAGATAGCACGTGGGATAGACTCCACAACTCATTCTCAGTTTGCTAATGATACTTGTCTCTTTGGAGTGGCCTCAATGCATGAAGCAATGGTGATGAAGAAAGTGCTTGATAGATTTAGTAGGGCTACTCACTAGGAAATTAATTGGGCTAAATCTGAGATCTTCTTCTTCCACACTGAACTTGGGTCTCAAAGAGAAATTGCCCTATTTTTTGGGATTAAGATTGGTCAGCTTCCTGGGAAATTCCTTGGTATGTCGCTCTTTGCTGGAGCTAGCAAGTTAGATATCTGGAAAGGTTTGTTGGATGGTTGCAAAGAAAATATGGAGGGGTGGAAGAGCAAGTGGCTATCTTTGGTTGGTTGTCTACTGATGTTGAAGAAAGTGGTATTGGCTATGCCTATTTTCCCAATGTCCTGTTTTAAGCTCCCAGGCTTGGTCATTAAAAATATGCAGCAGAAGATGAGAAAAGTTTTGTGGAATGGAAATCAGGAGCAGGACAAAATCTCGCTTATGGCCTAGGACAGAGTTTGCAAACCCAAAGGAGGAGGAGGTGCGAGGCTCCACGATTTGAAACTTATCAATGAGGCTATGGGGGCCAAGTTAGTGTGGCAAATGTACAGTAAGCCAAAGTAGAGGTGGGTCTAAATTTTACAAGCTAAATATTTGGACAGTGGGGAAAAGGAAAGGATCCTAACGATTGAAGACCCCTCGAGAGGATCAACTTTGTGGAATTTTCTAGTGAGTTGCAGGAGCTTGATTATGAATCATCTTTCTTGGCGGATTGGAGATGGGTGAAAGGTGTGCTTTTGGCAGGATTCTTGGGATGGACGTCCTACTTTGGAGTCTCAGGCTTACCAGCAAATAATGGCTAAGACTGCTCAGTTTGGGGGCTCAAAGGTGTGTGATTTTCTTATGCCAGAAATGTCAGTGTTGGGCTAGCATTGGAACTGGAAGGATCCCTATGAGTTAAACTTGGGGGAGGTGGATGAATAATTGTTGAGGAAGATCCTGGATAGTAGAGAGGTTTCAAGATCTAGGGAGGAGGATGAGATAGTTTGGTGTGAAGCCAAGAGTGGCAGTTACTCTGTTAAGGTAGGACTTTCTCTTTTGGAGTTTGAAGGCAGGATGAAGGAATGGGAAGCTTATGCTGGAACAATGTGTGCCTATCGAAGGCGGGTGCCTTCTCCTAGTTAGCTGGCAATAGGCAAATTCTCTCTAGAGACCGTCTCAAAAAAATGGGTTTCGTAGGTCCTTTCCGTTGTGTGCTCCGTGAAAAGGTGGAGGAAGATGTGGACCATTTTCTGCTTAACTATGATTTCGTCCAGGAAGCATGGTGTTTTGGGTTACAGAGACTAAATTGGAAGGGTCCAATGGCAAGAAATTTGAGCGATTTGCTGGAATAGTGGCCTGTTTTGGGAAAGTCTTCAATCTTTGTTGCCACTTGGAAGATTTTGCCTTCTACTATGTTATGGGAACTCTAGAAAGAATGGAACCAAAGAGTGTTTGAAGGTAGAGCAGAAAAATGATGAATACTAAGAGGGGGGGGTGAATTAGTATACCAAAAAATACTGAACTTAAACTCTTAAATAGTTTAGCAATTAACTGGTATAACAGATTTACTCACAAACTGGGTAAGAAAAATGCAAACCAAAAAGAAAATAAAGCATTCACCCACAAGAGCACAATCACCATAACACAAGAGGTTTTGATGTGGAAACCCAAATGGGAAAAACCATGGTGAGCAGAAACTCACAAGTAACTATCTGCAGAATAGAAACCAGACTGGTTAAGGTCATACAATGTTCTTCACCAGAACAGATCCTATTAGGAATCTAGATCTTTGTTAGGAGATAAGTCCCATTAAAGACTACCATGTGAGATGATTTCAGATTCACAATTGTGAACCACCTTGTTAGAGGATTTACAAAGGCTTTGCTCGGCCTACCCGGTTAGGGGTTTCAGACTTGTCAAAGATATGAGTAATCAACAAGTAGATGATCTAGATACTAGCACAGTATGCTTGGTTAGATCCTTGATAGCTCATTGTTAATGCACATTTAGCATTACTCCAATCTTTAATATCTCCATGCTCTGTTTCTTCACACAGAACTAATCTTCTCTTCTATGATCACACATACAAAACCCTCATCAACTACTAAAACTCTATCAACTTCTAAAACCCTAGACATGATGTCCTTATAAAGGAATCTGATTTCATGTTGGTCCAATAGGATTACATTGCAAGTTCCTAGGTTCAGTGCATCTAGACACATTTTGTAACATGACACAAAATCACCGCCAAAGTGTCGGTGGATGATAACTAATCACAAAAATACTAGTTGGTAACTCATCACAGAGTAATACCGGTTCATACATTTTACCGATTACCGGTGGTCAAAATGAAGACTGGGAAAAGAAATGTTAACTACCACTTTGTTCCTTCATTTCGCTTGAGATCCTTGAACCACTTGAGGTCTTCATACTGCTTTGGGTCTTCTGTTAGTTAGTGACTGGTTAACACCTTATGCAAAACACCGATAGTCTAAGGACTATAATACATAATACTGGTTGGAATAAATACTGGTTGAGCTTAACTCATACATAAAGAAAGTGATCTCAAAACAAGTGTGTGTCCATCAATGACAATCACAACATCATCAAAATGCCAACAATCTTCCCCTTTGGCATTGATGGCAACACTTAGGAAAATTTTGACATCTAATTTAATTACAAAAAAAATATGCCATAATCAAAATTACTCCCCCTAAGCATATACACTATCACTTTTTGCAGAAAATACAATGTATACAACTCCCTTAAAGAGGTAACATGCAATTATACATAACATTCATCATAATTTTAAATACTTCTCCCTCTTTGCCAACAATGACAAAGTAATGCAGAACAACCCCCGTTTCTCATTATCATTAAAATAAGTAAGTGTTTATGATAATAATGAGTGAAACTTATCAAAAACTGATTTAAAATCCTGCATAAAATTCTTCATGGATAATGACCATGACTCAAGTAATGAGGTAGCCACCTCACTTTTCGTCTGCATTTGTGATACCTTTTCTTCCATGGCATCAATTGTACTCATCTCTTGAGCTACCGTTAAAGCTTTTAGATTGAGAAAGCACTTCTGAAGAATTTGCAGTTTGGGTAATAAAACCAATTGAAGTTCCTGCAAATATCTTGTCTGGTTGCTAATCTCCAACTCTATCCAGGCAGACTGAAGTTGATATCGGTGAACAATTTGCCCATATGTAGTGAAGGAGTCATATGGGGTCTTAAAGTTGCTTATGTATGTCTGCAAATCAGATTGCAGTTTATCCTTTTGTGCAAGCACATCATCACAAAATAGATGGGGTTGGCTTAATTTGCTTAGTAGTAGTTTTCCCTCATCCATAGCATCTCTTATATTCTTCTACTCTTTCTAAAGTTGAGACCGGAGCTCATTCAGTTTCTATACTAAGGCAATGTTAAGTGCCTTTTGATGCTTCTTTTGTGCATTAGCTTCAAAAACTTCTTCCAGGGATTGTACCTGGTCCTCTACCATTGTACATAGAAGTTTTAGTTTGGCCAGAGAGGAATCGGTACCGGGGAGGTTGGTACTTGGGATTAAACTGGTAAGCGTGTCAATCATAGTGTGAATGACATCCTACTCCTTTTTCCTCCATAATGTTTCCAGTCTTTCTTATGCTAGCTTTATGCCTTGCAACAGCTCCGATTCATCTACAGATTGGAGGTCAAGAGGACTGGTGATGTCCTTCAGTTTGGCTTGACCACCGGTTGCCTGTGGAGTCTCCGCTTGCTTGTTGTTTTCTGCTTCCGTCTTCTCTTCCACTCTTTTCTTTTCCTCTTCTTTCTCCCTTTGCTCCGCTTCATGCTTTTTCTTCTCTTCGTCCTTCTTTCTTTCTTCTTCTTTCCGCTTCTCCTCTTCTTGTTTCTTTTCCTCCTCTGCTTTCCTCTTCTTTCCTTTTCTCCTCTTCTATCCTCTTCTCCTCTTCTTTCCTTTTCTCCTCTTCTTTCTTCTTCTCCTCTTCTTTCCTCTTCTCTTCTTCTTGTTTCCTCTTCTCTTCCTCTTGTTTCTTCTTCTCTTCATCTTGTTTCCTCTTCTCTTCCTCTTTCTTTTTCTCTTCTTCTTTTTTTGCTTTCTCTTTGTCAGCCTTTTCCTTATCTAGCTTTTGCTTCTCTACTTTTTCTTTATCCTTCTTCTCCTTGTCTACTTTTTCCTTATCAGCCTTTTCTTTTCTATGTCTGGAGTGACATCTTCACCATGCAAAGCATCAACGTTAATAGTGTCCACCTATTCAATAACTGGTTCTCCTTCACCATCAAATACCTCATCCGGTTTGGCTGAAGATAGGTCAGGGTCTTGTTCAGCCTTCTTGTTGGCCTCAGACACTTGATGCAACCGGACAATAGCTTTGGCATGCAGATGAGAGTCCTTCTCTACTTCAGAGGTTTTTCCTTCTAGTAGCCTGAGTCTTCTTCTTCTCATGAAGAAGAGACCTTTATGCATGTCCATAATCTCAAATAATTCGAAATTAGAGGCTTCAGGAAAGTACTGAGCTAATACTTTCTCCCTTATTTCCTGTTCTTTTTCTATGGAAATGCGCCATTTGTTGTCCAAAGAATTGTATAAAGAATTAGGTGCCTCAGATCTAAATTTTGATGGTGACTGGTCTTTCATACACAAATAATTAATGACTTCCCGCTTTTTTTCCTCTTTCTCACTATCAGTAAAATCATCAAAACACTCCTTCAGATCACTAAGCAATTTTCTTCTTATATTGTTAATAGTCCTTTGACAATGTGTCATTGGCTTATAAGAAGAGACGTCAATATTTATCGGTGTTGATGATGTAGGTGCAATGCCGATAGTTTTTGCCTTCTTCCTTGTCTTCCTGGTCTTCTTAGGCTGCACATCTGATTATGTATCCTCAGACCTAGGTGAGTTGCTTTTGGTCTTCCGCTTCCTTTCAAATACTTTAGTGGGTGCAACTTCTGGTTTCTTCTTGGCAGGTGACTGCTTGGTCACTTTTGGGTTGACCAAGGTAACCGGTGCCGATACCGATGGCACTTCCTTTCCCTTTTTCACTGAAGGTTCTTCAACCGGTGTTACCCTTTCCAAGTAGGTGTCGGTTAACTTTTTCTTTGAATTTAAAGGAGAGGCAATCATGGTAGAGGCATACCCATCCAACATGTCATATATTACTTCATACCCCATAGGTTCTACTTCTTCCTTTCTAGGCTCAACTGCCTCCATTATGCACTCATCTACTCTAATGGTAAAGCAGATGTCCTCTTCATACTTCTTAACAATATTGCCAGATATCCTCATCCTCTAGCTCATCTTCCACTTGAATTCATCAAAATATTTATTCAAGACTTCAGGATATCTGATTCCCACCACTTGGAGACTTTCTCTAATTTTTTTGGTGACTGGTTGGTCAGTAGACCATTGAATATCACCGACTCTCGAAAAATAGCCTTGAAAGTAGAAAAACAGACCCACCAAAAGTTGTCTGAATTTGAATCTAGGGCACTGTCCTATTTGATGGATTTTAAGTTTAATAGAAGTTTCTTCTGCAAATAGGTGCATAGATCAAATGAGGCATCCTCCATGATCATTCTATAGGTAGAATTAACCGCAACAGCAGAGACAGAGTTTAATCTGCTAGCATAAAACGTCTGGTATCTAATCACCATGCAAGAATACTTGACCAATTCATCTTTGATGGTGTTGATAGTCATTCCCCATTGATCGCTCAGAGAATCAGTGAGCTTAGTCATTTTTGTCTTGATGACCTTCCTTAGGGCTGGTACCTCACCAATGTTGCAGAAATTGGTGACGACATGAATTGCTTCAGGTGTAATGTCATGCATCCTTTTGAGATACATCTTTTCACCATGCACTCTTCTCAGAATGATGCAGATGTTGTCTTCCATGAACTCTTCAAGAAAGTAAACCACATTGTGAAGTTTCTTCCTCTCCAGAATGTTGTATTCCGGTTTGATCTTCTTGTCATCCCCACAAAATAGACTTAGCTAGGAATGAATCGTTAAGGATCCTAGGTCTTCTAATTTGCATTCGATGTACCTTGAAATATCTCCTTCGACAATGACTCTGATAGGTATTTGGGATAGGGTATTGTATTTCATTTTTCTTTGAATGAATCCAGCTGAGTCCATAGGTGCACTAGAACTGGAGTGTGATGCAGAAGCCTTGATTTAACTGATAAACAAAATTTTTGAGAAATACCTTAACAATTTTGAAATTTAGGGTTTGACAAATGTAGCTCACACTACACCACTTTGGTTTCTTGATTATCGCTTGGTGTTCTTCACTTGATTGATTGTAAATATCTCCCGATACTTTTGCAAGATTTGAAATCTCTCTGAATCGCAAGTCGAATCGCCTTTTGTCGCTCTGCTCTTGAAAAAATTCTTCGCTCGAAAACTGATAAGTGAAAATGACTTTGAAAATTCCTTTTAAATGAATTCTTCACCTACCATAATAAATATTCCACCGCTAGGGCACAAACCCTAATTTCACCTTTTATCGCTTCACAATCTTCTACCGATTTACAAGTAATGTATACCGGTTAAGGTCTTTTATCGATATAAACCAGGGGTTCAAAACATTTCACCGATTTGTTCCCCCTAAGCTTTTCTGAAGCTCAGTTTATCAGTTCAGAGACTTCCACACTAGGTGCAGAAACCGGTTCATCTTGTGACACTTCTTCAGGTTTCTTTTTCCATGTTTTATTCATTCCTTCTTGAATGGTTTCAACATCAATATTCCCTTCTGGAGTGACCAGTATATCATCTGATAGGTTCTTTCTCATTCTGTAGGTTCTGGCAGGGTGTCCCAGTTTGTTGCAATGATAGCATACCATTCCAGGTGTTCTCCATGGTCCATTGTTCATTCTACCATTCTTCCTCCTGCATGTTGCAATAGTGTGACCGCTACCATGGTAGATCAAATAGGTTGCTCTCCAACCGGTTGCCACTTGATAGCCACCACCACCTGACTGATGGTCATAGGCATTATACTGGTTTGGACTCCGGTTCACAGATGATTCAGGAAGAACTCCTTGAATCCTTTGAGGATATCTCCCAGTGTTGTGCATAACAGACCTGTATTCAAATGCTCTATGCCCAAACTTGTTGCATGCATAATAGTTTCCATTGAATCTATTGGATCTAGGCTTATTGTTTAGAAAATAAGGAAAATTATTGTAGGCCTTATTTCTACACACATTAGTAGTATGTCCTTCCTTGAGACAATTAAAGCAAATAGGTTTAAACTTTTTCTTACCTTTATCCTTTGATGTCGGTTGCTTCTTTGATGCTCCATCCTTTGTTCCAAAGGTCTCACCTTCCTCATAACTAGAAAAACCAAGTCTAGTGGTATTCTTTACTAGTTTTGCTGATTCAAGCTTTTGTTCTAGCTTAACAGTACTCTTATTGAATTTGGCAAGTATTTCCTTTGACTCAATGAGTTCCTTGGAAATAGCAGCATTGGATTCCTTCAAGGTTGCATTCTTAGAAATAGCCATGTTTAATTCACCTTGCATTTCTTCTTTTCCCACTTTACTCTCTTGGAGATGAGTAGTAAGGGTACTAATTTCTTGCTTCAACTTGGAGATCTCATGATCTTTATCTTTTACCAGATCTTCATCTTTCCTCCGGTTCTCAAGCTCTTGACACATTCTAATAGTCAGTCCTTCAAGTTCCTTTCTTAGGTTGGCATTAGATTCATTCATTTTTTCAACTTCTTCAACTAGGGCTTCCATGTCTGCTTCATCAGAAGAATTATTTTCAATAAGCTCCATCAGTTTCTCAGCATGCTCTTTTCTTTTTGCCAGAGAGGCCTTATATTTGACTTTGAGTTCATCAAAGGCTTTCTCAGTCTGAGTGAGACGATGAGTAAGTTCCCTCACAGTGTATTCCCCCATATCTCTGTCCAAGTGGTTAAACTTATAGAAAGGTTGGCTCTGATACCAATTGATGAATACTAAGAGGGGGGGTGAATTATTATACCAAAAAATACTGAACTTAAACTCTTAAACAGTTTAGCAGTTAACTGGTATAACAGATTTACTAACAAAATGGTTAAGACAAATGCAAACCAAACAGGAAATAAAGCATTCACCCACAAGAGCACAATCATCATAACACAAGAGGTTTTGATGTGGAAACCCAAACCAGAAAAACCACGACGAGCAGAAACTCACAAATAACTATCTACAGAATAGAAACCAGACCAGTTAAGGTCATACAATGTTCTTCCCCAGAACATATCCTGTTAGGAATCTAGATCTTTGTTAGGAGATAAGTCCTATTAAAGACTACCTTTGAGAGGATTTACAAAGGCTTTGTTGGGCCTACCCAGTTAAGGGTTTCAGACTTGTCGAAGATATGAGTAATCAACAAGTAGATGATCTAGATACTAGCACAGTATCCTTGGTTAGATCCTTGATAGCTCATTGTTAATGCACATTTAGCATTACTTCAGTCTTCAATATCTCCACACTCTGTTTCTTCACACAGACCTAATATTCTCTTCTATGATTGCACATACAAAACCCTCATCAATTACTAAAACCCTATCAACTTCTAAAACTGTAGACATGATGTCCTTATAAAGGAATCTGATTTCATGTTGGTCCAATAGGATTACATTGCAAGTTCCTAGGTTCAGTGCATCTAGACACATTTGGTAACATGACACAAAATCACCGCCAAAGTGTTGGTGGATGATAACTCATCACTAAAATACCAGTTGGTAACTCATCACAGAGTAATATCGGTTCATACATTTTACCAATTACCGGTTATCAAAATGAAGTCTAGGAAAAGAAATGTTAACTACCGCTTTGTTCTTTCATTTCGCTTGAGATCCTTGAACCACTTGAGGTCTTCATATCGCTTTGGGTCTTCAGTCAGTTAGTGACTGGTTAACACCTTTTGCAAAACACTAATAGTCTAAGGACTATAATACATAATACCGGTTGGAACAAATACCGGTTGAGCATAACTCACACATAAAGAAAGTGATCTCAAAAAAAGTGTGTGTCCTTCAATGACAATCACATCATCATCAAAATGCCAACAAAAAAAGGGATCACTTTTTGATCAGGTTGGAGAAGGCAATCTCAGAACTGGTCACTAATACTACTTCTCAGGTGAACTTAGCAAAGTCTCCTTTCACTCAGTTTGATGCTGGAGTTTTGGTGAATTGGCCTTTGATTAAATTTAGGCCTGCTAATGGGCTTGTGAGGGTTAATCCTCAGAGGATGGGTGAAGAAAGATAGGAGTGGGACTCGCTAGATAAGGGTTGGACTAAGGTAAATTTTGATGGTGCTTCGAGGGGAAATCCAGGGGTCTCTGGAGCTAGGGTAATAGCTCAGGATGATTGTGGCAACATTCTACCCATATGAGATAAAAGATTGGTGGATCGATCGAACAATGATGCTGAGTGCCAGGTGGCTTTAGAGGCCATTCTAATGGCCAAGAAAATGGGAGTGAAGAAACTCCATCTAGAGGGAGACTCTCAAATTGTGGTGAACAGGATAGCTAGAGGCCGAATGGAGGCATGACATTTAGACAAACACGTTCGAAGAATGAAAATTCTTCTGTGTGGGTTTGAAGACTATAAGGTGACTCACATTCTCAGAGAAGCAAATGTGGAGGCTGACAAGCTTTCAAATGTGGAGCGAGTGGTTCATTGGAAAACAATTTTAGATTATTCGAGCACTTTTGATATGTTAGTGCTCATGATCTTGGTTGATTTGCTTAAAATTAGGGAAGTGAACCTGAGTTGTTTTTGATGTGGTTGATGTTGACACTGGCCTTGTGGGAAGTAATGGCCCTCGTGGATTGTGATCTATGAGTATGGTGCAAGTGGCCTTAGCAGCGATGGAGTGATGATGGTGGCAATCGGTGAGTTGGCCTGGTGATTATGCATGGTTTGATGCGATTCGTGTGGAGAAATCATATCATGTGATGTTGGTGGCTTTTAAGGCCTTGGATTTTGGTTCCTTGGCAGTTTGTTGTTTTTGGTTATGGTGAAGAGGCGAGATAGAATGGAGGCAAATTTTTCATTGACAACTGACGGTCAAATGCCAACATTTCGTGGCTTGATTTCGAGCAATAGGCTAATGAATGTCTTCAGGGTGGATGGGGAGGAATTTTGGAGGGTACTGTCATTGATTTTTGGGGAGGAATTTCTGGTATTTGACTATCAGCCTCGAACTAACCTCAACATCTTGTTGTTGTTCATGGCTCTAGCCTTGTCAGTGGGAACATCGACGGAGGAGGTGCACCGGGTTGCATCTTTAGTGTTCCGACCCAAATGGGCGGGAGGTTTGAATGAAGTGGTGGCTCAAGCTATTGTTGGCAAAGGGCTGAAGATGGTGGGCGAGCCGTGGTGGAGGATTGGCATTGAATTGGGGGAGTTGCATCCTTTTGTAATTTGGTTGGCATCTTGTACTATTGAAACTCAGCTGGAGAACGCAAGGAATGGATGGAGGGAGGTTGTGGAGTTTGTGCGTGGGCTAGGTCCGACTGAGCGAGTGAAGATTCATGGGAAGATGACCCCAATTTGGTCTGAAGCTCCTCTGGACAAGGATGGGAGGCCTATGATCTGCCATCAGATCCCACAGAAGCACGTGAAGGTGGTGAAGCATGGCTCGTTGTGTGGTGGTAGGCCGAGAACATTGCCAGGTGGAGGGAGAGAGATGCATGATGCAGGCCCAGCTGGGGTATTCCAAACTTCTCAAGGGAAGAGGGCTTGGATTGGTTTCGGTAGGCAGGTCCTTTAGGACTGTCAAGTTTGTTTGGGCTTGTGTATGTAGGATTGGAATTTTGTTGTAATGAATGGTCCTATAGGTCTGGTGTCTTATTCGGGTTTTAGACCCCATTTTGTGTAGACTATTTATTAGCATTTTGGATGTAAATATTTCCTATTTTAAGCAATATATTATCCTGGTTATTGATAATAAAAAAATATTTACTTTAGAATTTATTTAAATTTTTATTAATTTTCTTTTATCTAAGATTTTATTTAAATTAAATCATGTAGCATCACCAATCTTGAATGAATCAAAATTAAATTTTATTTGTAATTCTAATGAGCTTAATTTGTATTTGCTCATTTTTTAAGACTTCTTTAAAGTGGGAATTTAGAAAGAAAAAAAACTTTCAAAACTATTTTTTTACTCTATTAGAATCTTTCAAAATTGTCAAAATCAATAAATAAAATGATAGATGAGGGAAAAAATAAATCAATATGATTTGATACATGGAAAATATATTAATTGTTTAGGAGTAATATGATATTTTCTTCAAATCTGCAGTGATCATCAATGGGGCCCCTTCAAATTTCTTTGAAATCTCTAGACGCCTTCATCAAGGAGATCTTTTATCTCCTATCCTGTTCACTCTAGTGGCGGAGACTTTTGGAAGATATATGCTCAAAATGATTAGAAATGGAGGTTTAAAAGGGCTTAAACCTTTGTTTGATGTGCTTATGTGCTCACACCAGCAATTCATGGATGACACCATTGTTAGGAGGGGAAGAAGCACACTCCCTAGAAAGAAAATCTTGATGAAATATGTTAATGCATTAGGACAATGCATAAATTACTCTAAAATCTCTCTGTACTTCATTAATACTCCTGGTACTAGATAGAGGAAGATCTCTAAAATTTTAGGGTGTTCAATTGGAAAGTTACCTGCTATGTATTTAGGACTTCCTCTCTTCTCTAAAGTGCCTGATTCTTTCTGAATTTATTTGATTGATAAATTTCATAAAAAAATGGCAGGATGGAAGGGGGCTCTGTTGAGTCAGGATGGAAAAGTTCAACTTTTAAATACGATCCTCCAAAATCTTCCAATTTATGCTTTCATCTTGTTTAAAATTCTTACCAAATATGCTGAAGAAATTGAAAGAATTCAAAAGAAGTTCCTCTTGTCTGGAGTTGAAGAAAAAAAGAGAATGCCCCTTATGGCATGGGACTCTATTTACAAACCCAAAAAATGGGGTGGTCTGGGTCTAATAAGTATTTTGGATTTCAATAATGCCTTCCTTGCTAAGAAAATATGGAGAATATTTAATTCCAAAGGGGAATGGAATGTTATTCGAAGAAGGAAATATCTTCAAAATAATGATTCAATTCAAAAATTTCTCACTATCAATGATATTCCTTCCAGTTCAACTCTTTGGAATTTCATGGTGCGTGCGAGGTCTATTGTGAAGACTAGAGTTGGATGGAAATTGGGATCTATTAGGGGAGTTATGTTTTGGAAAGATAGTTGGATTGGCCATGGACCTCTCTGTAACCATACAACTTTTAGTAAGTATATGGAATGATGTAAAGTCAAGTTTGGAATCTGGGTGGCTGACTACTTCAATGATAACAAGTGGATTAATCTAGGTGAAATTAATGTTGAATTGCAACCCCTTAAAATGGAACTAAACTCTTATATGCTTAATGGGTATGTGGAGGATCAAATGGTTTGGAAGTGCTTCCCCTTGGGAGATTTTTCAGTTGCTTCGGCCCTGGCCTTTCAATTTGAGAATCATCATCTCACCCCCTATGGGCTGATGTTTGGCATAAAGCTCTTATTCCAAAGATCAATATATGTTTTTAGATCCTGATGCAGAACAAAATTGTGACTATTGATAATCTATGTAAAAGAGGTTTCTATCTCACTAATAGATGCTTCCTTTGTATGAAGGAGGTTGAAACTATCCATCACCTGTTCTTGCATTGTGATTTTGCTTCTAAAGTTTGGGGGTCTCATTTGCAGTTATGGAATGTGGATTGGGTTATCCCTTCCTCTCTTGTGGAGCTCCTTGCCCAATGGAGAGTTTTGACTGCCAATCATTCCTTGAAGTTGCTTTGGTCCTTATCTTTGCCTCATCTAACCGGGGGTCTTTGGAAAGAACGTAACAATAGAATCTTCAAGGAATGTTGCCTCTCTCTCCCTATAGTTGTCTTCAATAAAATTCGAAGAGCTATCATTGAGAACTTTCTCTCTACTAGGGTTAATCAAAATCTCAAGGTGAATTTTGTCTCATCTTTTGATGTTGATATTGCCTCCAGATGGAACATAAGGTTGGATTATCCTATTGATCCCAAATTGGTTAATTCCCCAAGGGATTATTCTCATTAGACACTTCCTTCTGCTGGATGGGTCAAAGTTAACTTTTATGGGGTGGCCAAGGGAAACCCAAGGCCGACTAGGTGTGTGAGAGTGATTAGGGATGAAAATGGTAGGATTTTATCAGCAGTGGCACTCCCCTTGGGATGTCAAACAAACCACCTTATTGAAGTTGTGGTTGCCTACCATGGGTTATTGTTGGCTAAACAATCAATGCTAATTATGTCTGGATTGAGGGGGACTCTAACAACATTAAATCCAATGCCTATTGGGAAAACAAAAACCTTCTTGGAACATTAAAAGTTGGATTGAGCAATCTAGGGATATATTAAAATCATTTTAAAACTTTAATATTTCCCATGCTTATCGCGAAGCTAATGGGCTAGCTGACCACTTTTCTAATTTAGGAGTTAGGAGAAATGATGTAAAAGTGTGCAGGCTTGGTGATAGTCTATCGGTCGATATTAAGGCCTTGATGTTATATGATTCAGCTCAGGCGAGACAAGATATAACATTAAATGATCATGTCATGCCTTAATATGATGGCTAAAATTTTAATAATTAAGCATATAATTCTTGTGTTATTTATGGCCGTGTCACATTATTTTTGTGTATTTTGTGACCTTCTCTGGAATTTCGCTACCATGCGCACCAGTGCCATTGTTAACACCATGGGGGGAGTGTAGTGTCATAAATTGTACACCCTTGCTAGGGTGGTACAATTTTACACTTGGTTAGCACTCGCCTTAGTGTGTTTTCATTCTTGCATTGTAATTTCCCTTTAAGCATTTAATTAATTAATTTAATTAAATATAAAGTCATATTTCATCACTTCATACATCATAAAATTGGGCCCTTTACCCTAAGTGTGCCCTTTTTATTTTATTCCTTCTATAAATCATTTAATCAGAAACCCTAATTGTGTCCTATTTTCACATTTGAGGCCAAATTTCATATATCAAAACACCTTGAAATCAGTTGTAACTTTGGGATATTCTCTAATATCATTATATTTAATGACCCCAAAAATTTGGTTAAAAGTTGGTCGGACCATGTTGAAAGTGCACATGGTCCTAGACTTTTTTCTCAAAATTTAGGGAGCATAATCCTATGATATAATAATGCTTAACCCAAAAATATTGGCAAGAAATTCAAATCCTAGGTCATCCTAAACATGGAATTAAGATCTAGGGTTTCATACTTAAGAGCTCTCTTTCTTCATTTCAAGGGGTCTGCTTCTAAGAATCTAAGAGCAAGTTTTTGGAGAATAAAGAACCTTCTTTGTAGCAAAAGAGTAGATCTTTGAATTCTTCAACAACATTCAACATTCATCCATCAAACATTCATCAAGGATCATTTCATCAATTGGGGGCTTTTTGAAGATGTAGGAGAATAATAGGAGATCACATACTGAAGATTGGCTTGTACCTCTCCCTTGGAGTTGGGTATGGTTTCATGTTGTTTCCATGTCTTTGTATGAGCTTCATTTTGATTCATATTCATGTTGTAGATCACTTTGCATCATGGATTTAGAGCATTTACTCTATCAATTATAAGCAATTAGGGTTTACCCTTTAGGGTTTCTCTAGATTGTTTGCTTTCATTTTAGGATCTTGCACACACACAAGGTTCTAACACCCACATTTTTAGTACATTATGGACTATTTGTTGAGGTGTAAATCATGAAAACAGGGGTTTGAATAAGGCAAGTCTACTTATTAATAAATCTAATGATTTATTTAATAAGTTTATTTCAATAGTTCCCTTTGATTAATTAATCTAAATTAATTAAACCCCCCATTTAATTCATTCTTCTAATCCCCTAATTAATTAAAACAAATTAATTTATGAGTTGTTTAAAGTTAATTATCCTTTTCCTATTATTTGAATTTTTAAATTCAAATTCCCCACATGCCTCCTACCTTCTAACCACCTAACCTAACCACCCCCTAACCTAACCCATTCCACCTAATCCTAGGTTTACCTAACCCTATCCTCTTGCACATCCTAACCTCCATATCCTAACCTCCTACGGGTTGTATATTCTCCCCTTGAGACACATGGCACGTATGCCACATATCTCCTCCCTTGGACACTTGCCCTCTTGTGAGCAAGATTCCGTGACACTTGTCACCATAGAGATGACAAATGTCCCTCCCTCCAACCTCCTCCAATTTGACCCTTGATATCTTCAGATTCAATCTTGACCATTGATTCTTGCCACCTCCCCCCTGACCTTGGAAATCCTATAAATATCTTTCATGTTGGAGCACAATGGATCCCATATTAAGCATTGTCATTATAGGCATATAATTTCTAGCATTCTAGTTTAGCATTCTTATCTTTTATTGCATCTTAGATCTAGCCTAATTTGATCATATTCTAGCATAATTGTTTAATCATATAACATAATCAATCTATCATTTAGCTTTATTGTATCATCATTTAGAATAATCATGCATATTACTAGCCTAATTAGCTTCTTGGATCAATCTAGCTTAATCATGCATTCATCTAGCTTGCACATCATATCATTTTATATCCTTCATCTTGGTGTAGTCAAGTCACTGGGATTGCTCATCTATATCTGAGAGAAAATCCACACTCGCATCTCTTAGGAGGTGATAGGTCTCTTTGCCATGGTTTATATTTCATTTGATTTCAATTTTCTAACCATGCTTGTAATTATCTATTGGGTGTTTTTGTTGTAGTTTCAGATACCCAACTTCAAACTCACGATAGGTACAGGTTCAAATCCGAGCATCGCTAGAAGTTTCAGGATCAAAAAAGCACACAAAGGTTGTCCTAGGGCTCAAATCTTAGCAAAAGCCCCTAGGACAAGAGCTTGGTGCCCTAGTCCTACCTAGGATAGGGGTGTGGCACCCCGATCCTACCTGTTTTCAACAGGATTTGACAGTACAACAGTTTGCAGTTCATAGATCCCACCCTATTAGTTGCAGCTTCAGAATTGCAAAATATGGATAGTGGCATGGCACCCTAGTCCCAAACATTTTGGCTCAGATTTTAGACACAAGTATACCTTTGATTTTTCTTCCTAATCTGTACTTTTTAGCAGTATATCAGTTGTTTTTTGTTCAGCATCTCCAAATTAGGGTTTGCTTGCTTACTTGCAATTTTAGGTTAAATTGAATTTTGAATCATTCCTCTCTCTCATTTTCAGCAAGGGAATAGAAACCCTAAGAGGTAATCCTTGGCTCTCTCTTCCTCACAAGAAGTAGCTGAAGTGCATTACCTCCCTAGGCTCTTTTGTATTATGTGAGTGTGTATGAGAGTGGGATTAGGGTTACCATACTTAGTCTTACTTTTTCCCCTACACATGTTTGGTGAGCCCGACATGAATCCATTTCCAATTTCATTTCATTTCATTGTTAGATATAGATATAGTATATTTCATTTGCTCTCAAAGCATAAAAAAAAAATTCCTTTCACTTTTGCTGCACTGTGTGTTCAAATTTCATTCAATTTCATTTCAAAATATTAGTTTTTTATTTAAAAGATGTTCATGCTTTTGATGATATATGAAATTATGTTGATTATGAGTTTATTAAGGATGAATTAGATGAATCTCTAGATGAGTTTTTGAACCCTAAGCCTTCTAAACCCTCATTTTGCCAAAAACTAATCAACCTTGTTATTATGCCATTTTGTGTTGATGAGAAAGATAAGTTGAATGACTCCTCCACTAAATATAATAGCATGGTTGACCATGACAATTCCCTTTATGAGATTATGTCTCCTGTTGAGTCTAAAGATAAACCTCTCAATCACTATGATTGTGCTTTATTAGAAGATGCCCTTGATGACTTTATGTCTTTGCCTAAACCTTCAAATAAAAATAATACATCTAAAAGGTTAATCAACATGATTAATGTGAATGAGCATAGTAAACCTCTTTTTGTAGTCCAAGGTGCTTATCCATCTCCAACCTCACCTCTTTCTAATCAACCCCTTTTCACAGTTCAAGGTGGATATAGTCATGATTCCTTTAGCACTCCAAAAAAACCCATCATTACGATGTAAGGAACAAATCCCACTAAGAGTCCTTATAGCTATGCTAAACAATTAATTAAATAGAGTTATAATGCAGTTGTCCATACCTATAACACAAGAAACAATAGGAAACCTAATCCTCTCTCGGTTATCCCAACTTCTCTTCCTGATCCTCAACCTATTCTTCCTCAAGCACCTCTCATTTCACAAACTCTTGGTAAGGAGTATGATCTCGTTGAACAACTTAAAGCTACTCCTGCCAAGATATCCCTTTGGGATTTAATTCAAACTTCCTCAACTCATCATGGATTGCTACAAGATTCCTTGAAAACATTGAATGTCCCACCTGCAATGACATCCAATTATATGGCCTCCTTGATTAATTCTATCATAGTTCCTAAGGCTCAAATTGTGTTTACACAAGATGAGCTACCCTCTAGTGAAATTCAACATCAATATGATACCTTAATGATTGTGGTTATTATAAATGATAGTGCAATCAGATGAACACTAGTGGACAATGGTTTTGGCCTTAATGTTTGTAGCATTAACTTGTTGCATAAGATCAATGTCAATACATCTCTTATTAAGCCTGATTCTCTCACTATCTGAGGATTTGATAATTTTTCTAAAGCTTTGCTAGGTATCATCACGTTGCCTATTAAGGCAGGTCATGTTACTTTACCCACACCTATTCATGTCATGTCTGGAGAATTCACATACAACTTGTTACTAGGAAGACCTTATATTCATAGCATGCAAGATGTCCCCTCTACATTACATAGGCAAGTTAAGTTCATTTACAACAATAAGACATATACCTTGCTAGGTGACACAAATCTCCAGGCTTGTCTGTAGACATCAACTTCCAAATCCTCTTCAACTAGTTCTTCCCCAACTATCTTAGATAATTCCTCTAAATCTTCTACTCCCACTAGTGTGACCACTTCATTAAACCCATATCCTACTTTCAAATCGCGTTCCCATACTTCCTGAAGTGCACCTAAAGTTCTTGAGGAAGAGTATTCTCAACCCAACTCTACTAATAAGGACACCTTCTCTCTTGAAAAAGGTTCTTGTAGAAGATTATTAGGGCTCCCTTGATTTTAATCCTAATTTCATAGGCGAATATAAATTTCCCCCTAGAGAACACAAGGTTGAATAGAAGAAAGAAGAAGAAGAACCTAAAAAGGAATCCACTATGTCTAGGTTGTTGAGTAATAACATTGTGGTGGCTTCCCAGACTTCATCTCCCTTAGTTTCTGACCTAGAGGACTTTGACCTTTCACTTTATGAAAAGCCTCCTTCTCTCTTGAAAATGGCTAACCTTTACGGTCCTAGTTTTCACATCCTAGTTAGGTGTGGATATAATGGTAATGGGTATGGTGCTCAAGAACAAGGGATAAAAGTTCCCTTGGAAAATAACTTTCGTGATACAACATTTGGACTTGGCTAAGATCCTTTTGAGCATACTAAAGCATCTAAGAGACCATCTATTAGTGTTAATGTCATTGCTACTTCTCTTTCACTAAAATATCTAGAGTATATTGATTGTGACTCTTCTAGTGTCTTTGCTTTGGATGTTTCCCTAATGATGACTCCTTGGCGGAATTCTTAGGAGCATATGACAACCTTCCTCGTTATCACCATAATCATGGTTTTCTTTATTGTCTAAATGTGGAAGCTTACTTTGGAAAAGAATGAAATAACGATGAGATAGTTAAGGAATTTCCTCAGTTAAAAGATGCTCCTCAACAAAGCAATCTCCTAATAAGTGACACTATTGATATCAAGATGGATCCTTGTGTCGAAGATAAAATCATTAAGATAGGGAAATGTCTTGATAGAGAAGAGAAAAAACAACATTCTGAATTATTACATGAATTCCCTAAGATTTTTTATTGAATGTACTCTGATATGCCTGGCATAGAACCTCAAATTGTCACTCATAACATTGTCCTAATTCCTTATGCTAAACCTATGAAGCAAAAGATTCAAAATATTCACCCTAAAGTGGCATTACTTGTTAAAGCTAAGATTGAAAAGTTGTTGGATGCCAGATTCATTCATCCTATCAATTATTCCCCATGGATTTCAAACATTGTGGCTATGGCTAATTCTGATAATAATATTAGGACGTGTACAAATTTTTTGTGATCTAAACAAAGCCTCTTTAAAAGATGATTTCCCTCTCCTGAATATTGATATGCTAGTGGATTCTGTAGCAGGTCATGCTTTATTATCCTTCATGGACGGTTTCTCAGGATATAATCAAATCTTCATTAATCCTCAAGATCGATACAAAATTTCTTTCACCACCCATCGGGGCACATTTTTTTGGTTTATGATGCCTTTTGGATTGAAAAACATAGGCACAACCTATCAGCGTGCTATGACTCTTATCTTTCATGATTACATGCATAAAACCTTAGAAAATTATGTTGATGATATCTTAGCTAAATCTGTTCTTTGCACAAATCATGTTAAGATCCTTCATCAAGTCTCTGAGAGAATTCATAAGTATAACATGCCCTTGAATCCCCTAAAATATGGTTTTGGTGTGGATAGTGGAAAACTATTAGGGTTCACAGTTCCACATCGTGGAATTGAGGTGGATACAAAAAAGATAGATGCCATTGTTAACATGCCACCTCCTAAAAATGTCTCCCAACTAAAAAGTTTAAAATGAAAGATTCAAGCTATTCATAGGTTTATATCTCAGCTCATGGATCGCACCTTTCCTTTTACTTGATTTCTTAAAAAGAATATCACCTTTGAATGGAATGAGGATTGTCTTCAAGCATTTGAATACCTAAAAACTTATTTGGCCAATCCTCCTATTCTTCAATCTATTGACCCTTCTAAACCCTTTTTTCTATACACAACTGCTTCCCTTCATGCTCTTGCATCCTTATTGGCACAACATGATAAGGATGGCAGAGAATGTTTGGTTTATTAAATAAGTCATACTCTAATCAATTACGAAGTCTTATTTTCTATGATAGAAAAGAAGTGCCTTGCTTTAGTATTTGCAACCCAAAAGTTAAGGCATTACCTTTTGAATGTTGAAGTTCATGTTATCATTAAATTTGATCCTCTCAATCATCTTTGTTGGCCATTTGGGGGAATTGATTATGTGTTGCATTGATATTTTGTCATTGATGTCAACTCTAGTTGTTTTGGATGCTTTACCGACACCCTTCTGGTCCTGGTAGGTTGTTTGGTTTTTGGTTGGTTTGGATCTGACATGATCCGGTATGCTTCGGTATGTTTGGGCTATGGAATTGGCTTATTCATGCTACTCATGTTCATGTTCAATTAGTTGGTTTTGTTCTGGTGATCGGATGCTATCATGTTTGCTAGAAAGCTCGATTTGTCATTCCGACGAGGGTTTCACTGACAGAGCTTTGATGAAGATCTTTGATTAATTGCATAAGTGATGTTGGTGCGGCTTCTAGTGGAGATTTAGGTTACTGATGGTGATCATGTTCGAGACTTAGTTGATTGGGATTATTGCTTTAGCGTGCGTGGATCTATATTGGGTCCTGGTGTATCTAGGTTATGGAACAACTTAATGTAATGTGTGCATTGGACCTCTCAATGTATTTTCGGGATGTCTTATGGGATGGATATTATTTGTTTTGTCTCTGGCTGACATATTTAGTAATTATGTAATTCTTTATTGTCTGGTGGCCGACCTGATTGTTTATGGTTGAGGGTTTGTATAAATATGATGTAAGATCTCCTTGTAGATCATCATGGAATGGGATATGGATATGTAAGGAGCAAATAATGTAATAATCATTCAGGAAGAGGATTTGGTCGATCATTGGTGATCAAGTTGGGTTTATGTAAGAGGATTTAGACCTCCGGTATTGAGCTTAACCAGAACTGTATTCAGGCATAGGAGATACTATCTTTGCAGTTCATTCATTTCTCTAGATTATAGTCTAGATTTCTATGTAGTCAATGAGACTCCTTTTGTGATGAGCAGTGTGTTCTAAGTTGTTGGCCTTCCTGCAAGTGCAGGCCCCTTAATTGTAACTCACATACTTACTGCAGAAGTATTATCTAATTTGGGTAGGCTTCCCATCATGGTTTTTCCCTTTACCCGGTTTTCCATGTATAAATCTTGGTGTCATATGGATGGTATTTATTCTTTGATTATTATTTATGCTTAATTGGTTTATCTGCTATTTCAGTATTTGGTTTAAGCATTCTGATATTGATCTTTTGTGTTCTGGTATTAAAGTTTAAATTTCTTAAGGTTTTGGTAATCTGGTGACAACTGATTCACCCCCCCTCTCAGTTGTCTTCCAGTTATTTGAAGTGTCTAACAATTGGTATCAGACCTCTGGTCCTCTCTATAGAAAGCTTAACCACTTGAGGAAGATCCTATGGTGACTAATAGTTCAAGTTCATCTAGTTCATCTGGAGCTATCTTTCGGAGAGATATTCCTAGACTTGATGGAACAAATTACACATTATGGAAGATTCAAATGGAGACTCACCTGAGATGTCTCAGTAAGGAGATTTGGGAGATCACACATAATGGTGTTACACCTCATAATCTAGCATCTGGAAGTCCTCCTCTGGAAAACTTGGATAAGGAGCTTGAGAATGATTGTAGAGAAAGAGAAGCCCTCTTGTGTGTACTTTTTGATAAACGAATAATGGGACTAACCAACAAATCATCTGCAAAGGCTATATCGGACCAGTTGGAGACTCTTAATGAAGGTGACCCTACTATGAATATTGCTAAACTTGATGGTTACCGGGTGAGATATGAAAAATTGAAGATGGAAGAAGATGAAAGGATTATTGCTTTCATGGAAAGGGTAAATGAGATTGTTATGGGAATTCAATGTTGTGGTGGAACTCTGAGTGAAGATGAAATAGTTTCTAAAGTTCTGAGAGCTTTACCACTGGCTTACAATATGAAGGCTACTACAATTAATGAATTGAGAATAATGGCTAATACTCATGTCAACAAAGATACCTTGGTTGAGAAATTATCTGCTTTTGAGCTTGAATAATTTGAACCCTTTGGAGCTGTGAAGTCTGAACTTGCTTTTCATGCATTTGCATCATCAACCGGCAAGCAAGATTGGAAAGATTTATATGCAAAGGAATTGGATGATATGGAGAGAGAAGATGAAGAATTTGAGCAACTTGAAGCCCTATTTGCTAGAAGAGTACCTAAAAGACCAGTGAGAAGTAAGTATGAAGGAAAAACACCTTTTAAATGTTTTGCATGTAATAAGATTGGTCATTTTGCATCTAGATGTTTTGAAAGAAATTCAAGATTTGAAGAGAGAGATAGAAGATATTTTAAGCCTAACCCTGGATATCAGAACAAGTATAAGTATAGGAAAAACAAAGAAAAATCATGCTACATAGCGGATGAGGAAGGTGTGACTGATTCTGATGATGAACCAACACAAGACTCTATTAGTGGGTCTAGCAATGGAAAGGAATGGGTGTTCCTGGCTATCAAGGAAGATGTTCTGACATTGGAAGAGAATGTACCTGAAGAGAAGGCACTTGCTGCTAAAATTGAAGATAAGGATGAATGGGTAATTGACAGTGGATGTTCACATCATATGACTGGAGATAAAGGGAATTTTCTATCTTTGCAAGAATTTGATGGTGGTCTAGTTAGATTTGGAGATGACAAAGCATGTATGATCAAGGGAAAAGGAACTATATCATTGGATGGTAAGCATAATACTGATAATGTTTATTTTGTTGAAGGTTTAAGGCATAATATTTTGAGTGTAGGACAATTGGTGGATAATGGATTTCAATTATAGTTCAAGGATGGAAAATGCAAAATCATTAATAGATCTGGTTTGGAGATTTCAACCAGTACACAGACAAAAGGTAATATATTTCATTTGAATTTTGGTGAGAAGACATGTTTGATTGCACAAATTGATGAGAGTTGGCTATGGCATAAAAGACTATGTCATGTGAATTTTGATTGCATTGTAAAGATCAATTCAACTAAGGCAGCTAGAGATATACCTAAGATTGTGAAGCCCTATAATCTAGTATGTAAAGAATGTCAAATGGGAAAACAAGTCAGAACCTCTTTTAAGAGTATACAAGATAAATCTAATGATGTTATTGATCTTATTCATATTGATTTGTGTGGCCCTGCTAGAGTTAAAAGTTTTCAAGGTGATAGATATTTTATGCTAATCATTGATGATTATTCTAGAATAATGTGGGTTACTTTTTTAAGGGAGAAATCTGAGGCTTTTGAAAAGTTTAAAATATTTAAAGCTAAAGTTGAGACAGAGATAGGATTGAAGATTAAATGTTTAAGGTCAGATCATGGTGGGGAATTCACATCCGGTGAGTTTAATAACTTTTGTGAAAAGCATGGTATAAGAAGACAATTGTATGCTCCCCAGATACCTCAGCAGAATGGAGTTATGGAAAGGAAGAACAAAACTATCTAGGATGTTGCTAGAACAATGATGATGGAAGCTAGTCTACCTCATATCTATTGGAGAGAAGAAGAGAGCACAACGGTTTATACTTTCAACAGAGTACATATCAAAGGAGAAATTGGTATAACACCTTATGAATTATGGTTTGGCAATACACCTATAGTTAAGTGTTTCAAAAATTTTGGTAGTAAATGTTATATCAGGAGAGAGAATATCATTGGAAAATTTGATCCTAGATGTGATGAAGGATTTTTTCTTGGTTATTCTAATGAAAGAAAGGCATATAGATGTTATAAAAAGAGATTGAAGAGAATTGTGGAGAGTGCTAATGTCAAGGTGGATGAGTTGAATAGAAGTCAAATTGGAGTTTATGAGAAAGAAACAACAGTGGAAATGATCATAACTAAACCGGTAGCACCTTTATTGGAACAAAGTGAACCAATTACTCCGACAATATCATAAAATTCAACAGTAACTAAAGAATCGGGAAGAGGAATAGAGAGTCTGAAGACTTGTAGGTATGTGAGATAGAATCATTCATAAGATCAGATCATTGGGGATAAGAACAATGGAGTGATGAGAAGAAGGAGATTGGCATCTAATGAGGTATGTTTAATTTCTCAAGTTGAATTGGTATCAGTAATTGAAGCATGTAAAGATGAATGTTAGATGAAAGTTATGGAAGAAGAGTTAGATTAGATTGAGAAAAATAACACATGGACTTTAGTTCCCCAACCTAAAAAGTAAGAATGTTATTAGAGATAAATGGGTTTTTAGGAATAAATTAAATGAACATGGACAAGTTTTAAGGTATAAATCTAGATTGGTTTGTAAAGGATATTCTTAGAAGGAAGAAATTGATTATGGTGAAACTTTTGCACCTATAGCTAGGATTGAAGTTGTAAGATTATTTCTTGCCTATACTACACATAAGAACTAAAAGATTTATCAAATTGTTTTCAAGTGTGCATTTTTGAATGGGGATATTTATGAGGAAGTCTATATTGAGAAACCTGATGGTTTTTCACTTTCAGATGATACAAACATGGTTTGCAGGTTAAGGAAAGCTTTATATGGATTGAAATAGGCACCTAGAGCTTGGTATGCAAGGTTAGATAAATATCTTTTGAAGCTTGGTTTCATGAAAGGTAATGCTGATAGTAATCTATATTATAAAGTCACTGATGATGATATATTGATTATTGAATTTTTTGTTGATGACCTCATTTTTGGAGGTGAAGATAAGTTGTGCATGGAATGTTCTAAGAATATGGAGAAAGAATTTGAAATGTCTATGATTGGGGAAATGAAATTTTTCTTAGGTTTGCAGATTACTCAGATTGATAAAGGTATTTTAATATGTCAAACTAAGTATGCTAGGGAATAGTTGAAGAAATTTGGTATGGGAGATTCTAAACCGGTAAGTACTCCTATGGTTACAAGTGATAAATTATCAAGGAAAGATGTTTCTGCATCGGTAAATCCTACAAGATACAAAACTATGATTGGAGGTCTGCTATATTTGACTCAAACTAGGCCTGACATAATGAATATTGTTTCTATTGCATCTAGATTTAATTAGTGATCCCAGAGAGAATAATGAGAGTGCGGTGAAAAGAAGTTTTAGATACTTGCAAAGTACATCAGAATATGGTTTGTGGTACCCTAAGGATGATGACTTTACTTTATGTGCATATACAGATGCAGATTGGGCTGGTGATGTTGATGACCGAAAAAGTACTTGCGATGGAGCTTTATTTCTTGGAAAGAAGTTGGTTTCATGGATCAACAAGAAACAATCATGTACTTCATTATCTATTGTTGAAGCTGAGTATGTTGCTGCTTCTACTAACTGTACATAGGTTCTATGGATGAAGAAAATGTTGAAGGACATTAAAGTGCATTACAATGGACCAGTAGTTATTCACTGTGATAACTCTGCTGCTATTGACATATCAAAGAATCCGGTATTTCACTCCAAGACAAAGCACATATCTATCAAGTATAACTTTTTGAAGGAAAAGGTGGAAGAAAATGAAGTTAGACTGGTTTATGTGAACACTAAAGAATAGATTGCAGATAATTTCACTAAACCTTTACCTAAAGAATCATTTCAATACCTGAGAGACAAATTAGGGGTTTCTGCCCCTCTAACAAAGAACTGATTGATGTTATTTGGCATCATTCTGGTATGCTTTATTAGAGATATTATTCATTCTGGTATTGATGTGGGGATGCTACTTCTGAGGGGGAGTAGTTAGCCTTATGTTTCATTGGTTTTTGTTTTTTCTTTGATATTTTTGTCAAATTTTTGCCATTGATGTCAAAGGGGGAGAGATATATGTGAAAAATAGAGCGTTACAGAGATATCATTCATAGGGGGAGTTTGGTCTTTGTTTGGAATTTTGGTCCTTTGTTTCAGAATTTCATTGCTATATCTTTGAATGGGAGATTGTTGGTTGTCTTCAATTGGGGGAGTCTTATTTTGGCATTTCTTGGCACTTGAATGTTTTTCACATCTAGTGTTGCCATCAATGCCAAAGGGGGAGATTGTTAGCCATTTGGAGGAATTGATTATGTCTTGCATTGATGTTTTGTCATTGATGTCAACACTAGTTGTTTTGAATGCTTTATCGACATCCTTCTGGTCCCGATAGGTTGTTTGATTTCTGGTTGGTTTGGATTCGGCATGATCCAATATGCTTCGATATGTTTGGGTTATGGAATTGGCTTATTCATGATACTCATGTTCATGTTCAGACAGTTGGTTTTGTTCTGGTGATCGGATGCTATCCTATTTGCTAGAAAGCTTGGTTTGTGGTTTCAGTGATGGTTTCACCGACAAAGCTTTGATGAAGATCTTTGATTAATTACATAAGTGATGTTGGTGCGGCTTCTAGTGGAGATTCAGGACATTGATGGTGATCATGTTTGAGACTTATTTGATTGGTATTATTGCTTTAGCGTGTGTGGACCTATATTGGGTCTCGGTGTATCTAGGTTATGGATTGGCTTAATGTAACGTGTGGATTGGACCTCTTGATGTGTTTTCGGGATGTCTTATGGGTTGGATATTATTTTTTTGGTCTTTGTCTAACATGTTTTGTAATTATGTAATTCTTTTATTCCATGGTGGTTGACCTAATTTTTTATGGTTGAGGGTTTGTATATATATATGTAAGATTTCATTATACATCATCATGGAATGGGATATGGATATGTAAGGAGTGAATAATGTAATAATCATTCAAGCAAGGGATTTGGTTGATAATTGGTGATCGAGTTGGGTTTATGCAAGAGGATTTAGTCCTCTAATATTGAGCTTAACCAGAACTGTATTCAGGCATAGGAGATGCTATCTTTGTAGTTCATTCATCTCTCCAGATTGTAGTCTGGATTTCTATGTAGTTAGTAAGACTCTTTTTGTGATGAGCAGTGTGCTTTAGGCTATTGGCCTTCCTGCAAGTGCAGGCCCCTCAATTGTAACTCACATACTTAATGCTGAAGTATTATCTGATTGTGGGTAGCCTTCCCATTATGGTTTTTCCCTTTATCGAGTTTTCCACATATAAATCTTGGTGTCATATTGATGGTATTTATTCTCTGATTATTGTTTATGCTTAATTGGTTTATCTTCTATGTCAGTATTTGGTTTAAGCATTCTAATATTGATCTTTTGGGTTTTGGTATTAAAGTTTAAATTGCTTAAGGTTTCAGTAATCTGGTGACAACTGATTCACCCCCTCCTCTCAGTTGTCTTCCGTTTATTTGAACTGTCTAACACTTTTCTCTAAAGTTGACCTTTTGGGATGCTCAACTAAGTGGGTTATGATGTTGACCGAGTTTGACCTTAAATTTGTCTGATAAAAGGTAATAAAGGCTCAAGCATTGACTGACCACTTAGTTGAGGCACGTTCACCTGTCTCTCCACCTAATCTAGAGTCTTTTCCCAATGAATACATTTTCTCTACTAAGATTGATGAGATTTGGGAATTATATTTTGATGGCTCTAGATGTCGTACAAGATCAGGGGTAGGGGTGGTCTTAATTTCTCCTAAAAAAAACCTATCCCTTTATCATATCGTCTCAATTTCTTATGTACCAACAACATTGCTAAATATGAGGCTCTTATAGCTGGAATTAAAGAAGCCATAGCATTAAATATAAAACACCTACATATCTATGGATATTCTCAACTAATCATAAGACAAGTGATGATAGTTTATCAAGCTAAGCAAGACAAATTATCACAATATAGAGATCTATCTATATCCTTGTTACAAAAGTTTGATTCTTATACCATGGAGCCTGTTCCTAGAAAAGATAATTGATATGATGATACGATGGCATGTGTAGCCTCTCTTGTGTCTTTAGAGAACCCCTTTGTAGATCTCAAATTCACTATTCATAACCTCACTACATTGGTTATTGCTGATAATCTTAGTGATGTGGAGTATTGTTGCTTTGTAGATTCTAATGAATAGTATCCAAATATTGTGAGATATTTGAGTGACGATACCTTTCCCAACTCTACAAATAAGAATAATAGGGCTAGGATTTGCAAATTGGCCACTAGATACATTATCCTTTCTAATGTTCTTTATAGGAGGGGTTATAATGGTCTTCTCCTTCAATGTCTTAACAAAGTCAAAATCCCTATTGCTCTTGAGGAAGCACATTCAGGTGCTTGCGGGGGGAATTTTGGGGGAATATCCTTAGTTAAGAGGTTTCTCTGAATGGGATATTATTGGTAGACCATGGAAAAAGACTCCTTCGTGTTTGTTAAAAAATGTCATTAGTGTCAGCAACATAGCAATTTGATCCATGCTCCTGCCCAAGAACTTCGATCTCAAGTAGCTTCTTGGCCCTTTTCTACATGGGGTTTGGATCTCATTGGTAAAATATCTCCTCCCTCATCTCAAGGACATACTTTCATTATAACTACAATTGATTACTTTACAAAAAGGGTGGATGCAGTTCCCCTTTGATCCACTACCGCTGAAGTAATTTGTCAATTCATCTTGGAAAATATTATTTCCCTATTTGGAATCCTTCTGCCTTAGTTTCAGACAATAGAATGTCATTTAAAAATAAAGATGTGAAGAAGTTCCTTGATAAATATTATATTCAACATAAATTTTCTACACCTTATTGTTGTGCTCTATGAAGTGTACCTATACCTGCAACCACAATGCACTCAATAAATCATTATAAGCAATGGTTAGTGAATTAAAACAATGAAAGACAAAACCATAGCTAATCAACTTATTGCCTCCTAATAAATGCGAGTATGAAAAATGTATTAGGATTCCCACAGATACTGAGAGGGGGGGGGGGTGAATCAGTATCTGACCGGTTAATAGATTTTCTTAATTTAAAACATGTAGAGCATATCAATACTGTATATCGATAAACAAGAAATAATGCAATAAATATATATAACAACAACCACATGAAAAACACACCATAACATAGTAGTTTAATGAGGAAACCCAGTATGGGAAAAACCTCGATGGGATTTGTGACACACAATATTCACTTACTGGCCAATAAGAGAATATTACTGCTACAAGAGGGGCATGCACATGCAGGAAGGCCAAGTGCCTAGAGCTCACTTCTCAATTACAAAATGGGAAGTCTCACTGACTTACAAAATGGATTATATAAATCCAATGTCTTGTACTACTTCAAAATAGAATCTACTATGCCAGATCCAGTACCGGTTTATATCTATTCTTCATACATAAACCCTTAACCTATAATTTGCATAATAGGTCTACCTTATTTCACCTATATATTTCCTTCCTTCTATTTTTTAAATGTTCTACAATGATCTCTTATATATATGAGTCATTTTACAAGTTGCCAAGTCGGCTTACAATGATTTTACAATAATTAACAAAATATATTACAAACGAAATTCCTGTCGGCTTCTGTGCCGGTATGCTTCCTTTTGCTACCAGTGGTCTCTGTGCCTGTGTAGAGTCTATCTTTGCCGATGCTGGTGAATTGTCTTTGCCAGTGTCATAGGATTGTAAGGTTGCCATCAATGACAAAACCTTCAATCACCTACAATGTCTCATTAGAGTGTGCATTTGCCAACAATCTCCCCCTTTGGCATTGATGGCAACACTCATGAGAAAAATCCAAAAACTGTCATCCAAAAAGAATTTGTTGATATTGTCTTACCAAAAAAGTGTACCAAAAGAATATGTGCTCCCCCTAAGCTAATGAGTCATTTGCTGATTATTTTTCTCATTCCACTAGTCCCCCTTTGGCATCAATGACAAAGGTTGTCAAAGTGTCAATAAAATGTGGTTCCCTGCTTCATCCTTGTAACCGGTTGGTTACAATCTAAAAAAGATCTACCAAAACTAGATTCAAGCTCTCAATGAACTTTTTTCTGTCTTTTATTGCAGCCTCTATCCTCTGAGCTATACCGGTGAGGTGTTACATTTGCTATGCCGGTGTTTTCTATCCTTGAACCAAGGCATTAGATATTTCTTTCCTTAAGGAGGCGAGATAGTCCAATTTTGGACTAAGCCTCCATTTAATATCTTTAGCCTTTCCTTTTATTCTTTCTTTGTCTCTTTCTAAATTTAGTAGTTCTTCCTCAAAACTTGTTATTTTCTGCTCAAAAACTGATAATGAATCAAATGAATTGATGAAATTGTTAGCTAGTTGATTTATTTCTTCTTGTATCTTGCTAATTTTTTTGTCTATATCAACTATCAGAAAGTTAGTTTTACATGTATCCCTGTACAAAGTTTTGAATTCCTTCAATGTGCTACATAGTTCCGGTAGAAGTGTGTCAAATTGCCTTGTACACTTCTTTATTTCTTCCTCAAAGAATTTATGTTTTTCCTTCTCTAATCTCTCCTTGAATGCTTCCTCTTTTATTTGTTCATTCGTCACAGTGTTTTCAGTAATATACTTAGACAAAGTGTCAAGTTGACTCAAAGAATCTTTATTATCTACATTAGATTTTGGTGCTATCATTTTCAAAATTGGAATGGTGTCATCTATTGCCTTGTAAGCCTGTGAGCTACAATCTGTTATCTTCTTTATGGAATCCAAAAGAACTTATGTTACATTAGTTGGTTTTAATTTTGTACTTGAAGATCCAACACTCTGTATTCCGCCGGTGGGAGCAACATCCTTGCTTGTGGTGACCTCTGGTTGGTCAATTTGTGTTTCCATTTCTTTAAGCAAAGGTTTTTCTTGCTCAGCTATTGTCGGTGGTACTAACTCTGTATGAACCTATTGTGGTGATGGATCTTGTTGCTCTGCTTGTTACTCTGTGTTATCATCTACCAGTTTACCTTTTGTACCATCAGTTACCAGTTGCTCATTAGCCATATCTCTCTTCTCAGTTGTATCCTTATCTACCACAATATTGACCTTGTGAGTATCAATGTCCACTGTGTATAATACCTCAGAGTTAGGATTTGTGTCCTCTTGTGGTATGAGCATACTCTCACTATCCAGTTGATTATCAGTAGTCACTACCGGTGGAGTATTCAGAGGTAGTGGGGATAAGTTATCTTTTATTTTTATGCTAGGTGGTCCACCAACCTTGCCTTTTCCCTTATCCTTATCCTTCTGATATACTTTGATGGGTTTGGGGTTTCTATATTCTTCCTACTTTTCCTTCTCTATAAGGAATATGTCCCATGCATTGGCAGTCTCCTCTGCAACCTCATTTACTCTACCAACCATAAGTGCTACATGTCGGTGTGTAGTTAAAAATACTGACCGGTTAGCCTCTAAGATCAGATCATCTATTTCTTTTGGTGAGTTAACAGGATAAACAGCAAGTAGTTTTTCAATTTTCATTTTCTTATCAAGTTCTACAACAGCTTGCCTTCTAGCTTCAAGTCTTTTAAACAATTCTACCCGTAATTCATCTACAACTTGCATTAGAAATTTCTTGTAAATGCCCAAGTGTAGAATTACACTATTTTCAACTTTCTCCTTGTCATCAACTCATAATGAATCATATAATTTATTGATGTTTTTCAGTTGTCCATCCTCTATTATTTCATCTAGTCGTTTGTCAATTGGAGCAATGTTTTGTTGAGTCTTCTTCTTGGGTGTTAACTTCTTCTTCTTTGGAGTTATCTTCTTAGCCAAGGGCCTTACTGCCTGTTGTTTCTGTCTGGTTCTTCTAGGAGAAGGTGTAGATACTGGTGAAGGTTCTCTTTTCCTCACAACTCTTTTAAATAGAGCTAGCATGTCACTTTCCGAAGAAGTTGCTACTGGTGAAAGGTGAGTTTTTGGTTGTAGTGTTTCTAACTCATCTTCAGTGATACCAGTTTGTTTAAGTACATCTTCTTTGATAGCCTTTGGTTGTAGTGTTTCTAACTCATCTTCAGTGATACCGGTTTGTTTAAGTACATCTTCTTTGATAGCCTTTGCTTGCCTAGATCCTCTTCTTACTGTTTCTTCTACCTTCTTTACCCTTTTCTTAGATTGAATTTGATTCTCAATAGTCTCAGCACTGCCAAATACCTCTTCTTTAGGTTCCTTGGGTGCTTCTAGGAGGGCTTTTGCATAGGTTTCAATTATGTTGTCATCGGTTTCATAACCCATTTCAGTAACCCAAATGGTTCTTGGGACAACTGCCTCCATCCAAATCTCATCCTTCTTCATAACAAAGCATATTTCATCCTTATACTTATTTACAATTGCTTGTGAAAGTCTGACTTTAGTATTCATCCAGGCCTTCAATGCCTGAAAGTACTAATTTATATTTTTTTCTCTGTTTTCACCCATGTTATTTAGTAAATTAGACAATTGTTTTCCTATTGGTATATCAAAACCAAGATTCTTATTACCAATACTGGGCACCTGTTTTGTTATGTGCAGCATTAAACAGACAAGTAGGTTTCCAAATCTAAAAGTCCCCTTTTTGTCTTTCTTAATTTTTCCAAGATTATCAATAAGCTCATCTTTCAACCATTCACACACATCTATTTTTGCATTATCCTTGATAATATCATAGGCACTCTTTATGCATAGGCTAGAGACTGAGTTTAACCTATTTGCATGTGTGGCTTTGTAGCCTAAAATCATGCTAATGAATTTGACATTGATGTCGGTTACATCATTTACTCTTAAAGATCTCTTGTCAGATGTTGCACCTGTTAGGTTCATCACTAGGTCATTTGAGACCTTCTTTGTCTTATCAGGTCTGTTACCGGTGGAGGGTAACCCTGTCATAGCCTTTACTGCCTCTTGAGTAATTTTGTGAACTAAGTCCAACCAGAAGAATTCACCATGAACCCTGCTTAAAACTATCCTTATAGCATCCTTAGGGAAATCCGGAATACTGAGAATTTCAGTGAATCCTAGGGTTTCAACTACTTTGTGTTCAGGTTTCATATTACTGGAATCATCACAAATTACAGTCTTATACATGCTCTTGATTTCCTCATCACCTAATTCTTCTATGTGACAATGAATGTACATTCTAGGGTCTTCTGCAAAAACTACTCCTTTGGGGATTTGAGAAAATGCACCAACATTATCATCCTTCTTAGCAATTTTAGGAACTAACTAAAATATGGGTCTAGGGCATTTAATCACTTTGACTATAGTAGGGTTTGCTATGAATTTAGGAACAGATGAAGAAGCCATGGATATAAATACCTTTATTTGCCTTAGGAAAGATTGCTTGCTAGATTGCTTTGCTTCTTTGCTCGAAATGTCTTTGCTCAAGAATTTTTGCGCTCTTTGATTGTTTGAATGCTCAGTGAAATGAAATTGGAGCCTAAAACACTGATTTATAATGTTATTTTTGCCAACTACCACATTTAATGCTTGCCGATTAAGTAATGACTTAACTTATATGTCAGTATAGAAGTAATTTCAACTTCTCACCATCAACCGAGGGAATAATAGCATGTTTCACATTTTATTGCTAAACCCTCAAGGAAATTTTCTTCAGTTAGATGAAGAGTCTCCTACTGGTGGATTTTTAATCTCTTTTGTCGGTGGAGTGTTACTTTGTTCTACCGATGGAGGAGTATTCCTATCAACATTTAGTTCTGATTTCCTGATCCATTGTTTTGAGAATTTCTGCTTTACTTCAACTTTTTCTTTACCTTTCAAACTAGGACCTTTGTTATTTACCTATGAGGACTTGCTTCTACAAAATTTTGCAATATGTCCAATCTTGTTACAGGCATAACAAGTCACATTATTTTTCTGAATAGCTTTTCCATATCCTATGCCAGTTTGTGTTCTGCATTGATTAGATAAGTGTCCAAATCTTCCACAAACATAACATCTTACATTCATTCTATAATTTTCAGAATTATGACCAACTTTGTTGCATTTTGAACATTGACCGATGGGTGTATTGGTATTCTGATAATTTCTAGATCTACATTGATTTTCTCTATGACCATACTTGTTACAGTTAAAGCATTTGCCATTAAATTTATAAGTAGTAGGTTGTCTTACCATTTTGCCATGATCCTGTGTGTTTGAAGTACCAGAGCTTTCACCAGCTTCAAAGTCAAGACCATTAGTGTTACCATTAGGTTTCTGATTCTTCAACAAGTCACCAAGTTCTTCTGAGCTTTTCTTGAATTTTTCTTTATGTTGATTTGCAGCAGCCAGTTCTCCTTCCAAGATACCTTTTTGTCTCATGAGTTCATTTGAGTCATTTTGTGCATGCATCAAATCTGTCTTCAACATATCATTTTCATAACTAAGTCTTGTGTTTTCATGTGCAGCTTCATTCAGTCTTCTAGTCAATTCTTCTTCATTCTTCTTTATATCTTCAATTTCTTTACAAAATATCATAGTCATATCCTGCATCTCATTCTTTGTTGTCATGTTTTCTTGTTTCATCTTATTTATCAAATCACTAAGAGTTTCCTTTTCATCATTCTCATTTTGCATCTTTTCACAAATTTCTCTTCTCTTGTTTCTTGAAATGGTAAGATTTTCTTGAAGTGCTTGAATAATATCCTATGTGGCTTTTAGATCATCTTCAAGTTTGATATTTTTTAGTTTTTTTGCATCATAGTCTGAGAGAGCTACTTCTAATTGCTTCATCAAGTTTTCCATCTCTACTGGTGTCAAGATCTTCCTCAAGTTGTTAGGCTTTTGAAAATAGAGGACCAAGCTCTGATACAAATTTTTAGGATTCCCACATATACTGAGAGGGGGGGTGAATCGGTAGCTGACCAGTTAATAGATTTTCTTAATTTAAAACATGTAGAGCATATCAAAACTGTATACTAGTAAACAAGAAATAATGCATTAAATAGAGATAACAACAACCACATGAAAAACACACCATAAAGTAGTAGTTTAACGAGGAAACCTAGTGTGGGAAAAACCTTGGTGGGATTTGTGACCCACAATATTCACTTACTGGCCAATAAGAGAATATTACTGCTACAAGAGGGGCCTGCACATGCAGGAAGGCCAAGTGCCTAGAGCTCACTGCTTAATTACAAAATGGGAAGTCTCACTGACTTACAAAATGGATTATATAAATCCAATGTCTTGTACTGCTTCAAAATAGCATCTACTATGCCAGATCTAGTACCGGTTTATAGCTCTGCTTCATACATAAACCCTTAACCTATAATTCGCATAATAGGTCTACCTTATTTCGCCTGTATGTTTCCTTCCTTCTATTTTTAAATGTTCTACAATGATCTCTTATATATGTGAGTCATTTTACAACTTGCCAAGTCGGCTTATAATGATTTTACAATAATTAACAAAATATATTACAAACAAAATTCTTGTCGGCTTCTGTGCTAGTATGCTTCCTTTTGCTGTCAGTGGTCTCTATGCCGATGTCAGTGAATTGTCTTTGTTGGTGTCAGAGGATTGTAAGGTTGCCATCAATGACAAAACCTTCAATCACCTACAATGTCTCATTGGAGTGTGCATTTGCCAACAAAATGCTCTTAGATCTGATTATGCATATTCCAGTGACTTGACTACACTTAGATGGAGGATTTGAATGATAAAAATGCATGATCTAGCAAGAATAGCATGATTAAACTATATGAGTTCATGATTGATCTAGAAAATAAGCTAGAATGAAGATGCAATTAAGCTAAAATTGAGCATGATAACATTGCTAAGGATGATAAGCTATAAACTAGATTCCTATAGTAACCATGCATAAGATAAAAATGAGATGGGTTCAATAAATATGCAAAGATGATATGAATTTTTGGACCCTTTGTGCTCCAAAATGAGGTCTATTTATAGGATTTTGAAGGCTAGGGGTGAGGTGGCAAGAATCAACTGTCAAGATTGATCTAAAGATATCAATGGTTAAATTGGAGGAGGATGGCAAAGGGGTTGGATTAAAGGGAATATATGTCATCTCTATGGTGACAAGTGTCAAGAGGCTTCTAGAAGGGTTAGATGAAAGGGAACACTTAGTGACAAGTGTCACAAAGGTTCTAGAAGAGGTTGGATGAAAGGGGACATGTGGGTAGGTAGAATGGGTTAGGTTTTGGAATAGGTTAGGTTTAGGAGTGGTCAAAGTTAGGAGAATCTGAATTTAAAAATTCAAATACTAGGAAAAGGCTAATTAATCTAAACAACTCATGATTGATTTGTTTTAATTAATTAGGATTAGAAGGAATGATTTTTGGATGGAGGGAATTAATTAATTTGGATTAATTAATCAAAGGGGTGAAATGAACCTATTAAATAAATCCTTAGATTTATTAATAAGTAGATGAAAGGGGAAATTTAATCAAATTGCTTAGTGAATTCAATTAAATTGGGGAGGGAGATTAATTAAATAATTGCTTATTTAATTAATTATCTTCAGACCATTTTTTAGGTGTATACATTTTGCCCCTCTTTGAAGTGAGGTGTGATGACACATTGATTCAAAGAATAATCTCATTTTGATGATGATATTGATTTGATAGGATGCCCCAGCTCTTGATTGCTAAATTCCAGTAAGATGATGCCCCCTCGGGAGATCAATTGAGATAATTGATCTTTGGAGTTTTTTTACGAGATTGATATCACGGTAGATTTGATTTAATTTCTGTAACTGTGGTTGATGAAAATGTGAGTTCTTTGATTAGCTTGATTACTTAGTTTGATAAGATTGAGAAGTCTTGATTGATTAGACTCAATCTAGTTTCAGGAAGGATTCATCCTGTATAAGACAATGATGATCAAAGTGTCTGGTTTCAGGAAGGATTCATCCTATATAAGACATGATCAAAACATTTGGTTTCAGGAAGGATACATCCTGTGTAAGACATAAATCAAAATCAGATCGTCTGGTTTCAGGAAGGATTCATATTGTATATGACATGATTTAGATTCAATTAGGTTTGATTGATTGATTTGATTTGATAAGGTTGATTAGATAAAGAATTGACAGTTTGTTGATATCAAGTTGCAGAAATATTTGGATATGTTGATTTTTGAGTTTGTTGAGAAAGATAGCTTAAGATTTTCACTGGGTCAACAATATCTGAAGAGATATGAGTCATCATTCTGATTGCATATACACTTGTGATGATACTTTGATGATTCTTGTGTTTGATTTACCCTTGGATAAAAGGAGCTTTCAGGATCCCATGCAAGAATGAAATGCAAGCTAAAATGCAAATGAAAAGCTACGACCAGACCAGTCACTGGATTATTTTGTGTTTTTGTCATCATTGAGCTTTTTGAAATGTGGGAAGTGAGTGTAAACATCGATGGTATAATTAAACCATGATGACCTGAGCACTTCTTTCCTAGATTTTGATATAGCAAGTTAACACAAGCATCGAGGTATAATTGAACCGAGATGACCTGAGTGTTGCTTGCATAAAATAGGCAGTATTAATCATTTTAATATGTAAATTGGAAATGTCTTCAATGATATTTTGATGATCATGTCCCAAGACAAATTTGCACATATTAATGATTAATTTTCAGACAGCAGACAAGAAAAATATCATGTTTCTTCCTTATTCCTCTAGTCAATGACATCCTAGAGTCACTCAGAAATCATGATAATGAAAAGCAATATAGAAAAGTTGAACAATCATGTTACAATTATTATCCAAAAATATATTATCCACTAAAAAGTGTGTGATGTGCTTAGATTGACTTTGCGATAGGTTGATAGTTGATAGTTTGATCTTGTGTTCAATGTTGGATGTGTCTTAGTTTTCACTTGATAAGAGTTGTCTAATTGTTTGTTCTACTTATTTGTTTAGCTCAAAATGATCAATAGTTTTTCCCCCAGCTAGGTGTAGGATTTTGCCCCAAGTCAAGGAACAAAGTTGTTATGATATATCCAATGATTAAACCATGGTGAGAGAGCAGTTGTGATGGTTGCGTTGGTACAAAAGCTTGATTATGATGGTCAACACTGATGAAGGATGAATGCAAGTGGAAAGAATGCATAAACTAATAGATGGAAGAGCTAGCGGACAAATAGGGTCTGTTTGCCAGGTTTTCACCATCTGTTTTTATTGCACTTTTTCTGATATTTGATTTTTTTTTGGATTTTCAGCTTTTTCAATGTTTTTTATTTTTCTGATTTTTCACTATTTTTAATTTTTTTTAATTTTTCAGACATATAATTTCTTCAGGTGCATGCTATTGATAGGTTCTTTGAGTTGATCATTGTCCTATGTGGATAGTTGATATGCTCCTGATCCAAATATTGTTGTGACCACAAATGGACCTAACCAGTTTGGTTCAAATTTTACTTTCTTTTCTCGATCTGCCTGGTTACATGGATTTTCCTTTAGCACTAGTTCTCCCACGTGAAATATTCATGGTTTAACCTTGTCATTATAGCTTCAACACATTCTTTTCTGATATACCTTTAGATGATCAAAGGTATTTTGTCTTCGTTCATGGATTAATTCTAACTCTTGCAGTCTAGATACTCTTTGTTCTTCATCTGGGATGAGACCTTTTAGTGATACATGTAGAGAGGATATCTCTACTTTGATTGGCAATATGGCTTCTAATCCATATACAAGAGAGAAAGGTGTGGCACCTATCGGTGTGCGGATATTAGTGCGGTATGCCCATAGAGTACGGTTCAATTGAATATGCCAATCTTTCTCGACATCGTTCACTATCTTTTTAAGGATTTTCAAAATAGTTTTGTTAGATACTTCTGCTTGCTCATTTCCCTATGGATAATATGGTGTGGAGAATCTGTGCTAGATTTTGACCTTCTCACATAGCTCTTGTACGTCTTGATTCTTGAATGGTCACCCATTATCTGTGATAATGGTCATTGGTATTCCATAGCGATAGATGATATAGTTTAAGATAAATGCAACAATTTGTTTTCCTATGACATTTATGAGAGGTACCGCTTCAATCCATTTTGTAAAATATTTTGTAGCTACCAGGATGAATTTATGTCTATTTGATGAAGAAGGATTTATCTTTCCTACCAAATCAAGACCCCATTGACAAAAAGGCCAAGATGTTGCTAAAGCATGTAGTTCTTGTGCTGGTGCATGAATCAAATTTCCATGGATTTGACATTGTTTACATGTTCTTGCTATTTTAAAAGAATATCGTTCCATAATCGGCCAATAATAGCCCAAGCGTATGAGTTTTTTTTGAAAGGGTAAGACCACTTGAATGAGTGCCACAAATGCCATTATGGACTTCATGTAAGGCCTTCCCAGATTCTTCTAGATCGAGACATCGTAAGAGAGTACCGTCTAGACCTCGATTAAATAGGGTATCTGCGACAAGAGTAAAATGAGAGGATTGGTGAATAAAGTTTCTCTTTTGGTTTTTTGATAAGTCTGGAGGTAAGGTGTTGTCTTTTAGGTATGTGTAATTTTGGCCATAGCGGGAGGAATCGTGTCCAATAAGTTGACAGATGGTTTAGGAATCAGGACAATTATAGGCGGGATGAAACAACTCTTCAACCAGGAATTCATAATGTTGTTGATTTTCTTTTGTCTGCAATAGAGAAGCAAGTGTAGCCATGGCATCTGCTGCTTTGTTGTCATTTCTTGGAATCTGTTCAAAAGTTATTTCAATAAAGTACTTCTTGAAATCATCCACCATCTTTTTGTAAGGCATGAGTTTGTCATCTTTTGTTTGATAGTCATCATTGATTTGATTAATGACAAGCTGAGAGTCTCCAAAGACTTGAAGTTGTTTAATATTTCATTCCACAACCATGTTGATACCTGTTACCACTGCTTCATACTCTGCTATATTGTTTGTACATGGAAAGCTTAATTTGTATGCTTTCGGGATTGTATGCCCTTGTGGCGTGATGAATAGAATTCCTGCTTCTGATCCATGTTGTGTATATGAACCATCAAAGTATAGGTGCCATGCTTTTGTTGTGATTGTTAGGATATCAGCATCAGGAAACTCAATCTGTAGAGGATGATCATCTTGAAGTGGTGTTTCTACTAGTTGATCTGCAGTGACTTGTCCCTTGATAGTTTTTTTGTCAACATATTCGATATCAAACTTGCTTAGAATCATGATCCATTTTGCTAGTCGTCCTGTCAATGTGTCTTTGTTGAGAAAATACTTCAGAGGATTTATTTTAGCTATCAACTTAATAGAGTGAGATAGTAGATGGTGTCATAGTTTTTGAGAAGCAAAAACTACTGCCAAGCATGCTTTTTCTATTGATGAATAATTAACCTCATATCCCACTAGTGTTCTATTGATGTAGTAGATGGCTCGTTCTTTTCCTTCATTATCCTCTTGTTTGAGAAAAACTCCGAATGATGCTTCAGTAGTTGATACATAGAGTAATAATGGTTTTCCTGGAATTGGTGACATTAGAACAGGTGGTTGCATGAGATATGCCTTGATCTTGTTGAATTCTTCTTCACATTGATGGTCCCATTTGAAATTAACATGTTTGTGCAATAGATGTGTAAATGGTTGACATTTATCTGCTAATTGAGCCACAAATCTTCTGATTGACTGGAGTCTTCCTTGTAGTGATCTTAGTTGACTAATATTCTTGGGAGATACCATTTCCATGATTTCTTTTACCTTAGATGGATCTACTTCGATTCCTCTTGTTGAAACAATGTATCCCAATAGCTTTCTTGAAGTAACACCAAAGGCACATTTCTTAGGGTTTAGCCTTAGCTTGTATTGTTCTAACCTATCAAAGATCTTTTCCAGTATCTCTATATATTCTTCTTTGTTATATGATTTAGCTAATATGTCATCCACATAGTCTTCCATGAATGCATGCATCATGTCATGAAATATAGTTGTCATAGCTCTTTGATATGTAGCACATGAGTTCTTTAATCCAAAAGGCATGACGTTCCAGCAGAAAGTACCCCATGGGCATGTGAAAGTTGTCTTTTCTTGATCTTCAGGTGCTATTTTGATCTGATTGTATTCAGAGAAACCATCCATTAGAGAAAACATGGAGTGTCCAGTAGTTAAATCTACAATGATGTTGATGTTAGGCAAAGGAAAGTCATCCTTTGGACATGCATTATTAAGATCTCTGAAGTTTGTGCATATTCTGATGCTTTTATCTGGTTTTGAAATAGGAACAATGTTGGATACCCATTGAGGATATGCTACAGGTTTGATGAAACCTATATCTAGTAATTTCTTTAGTTCTGCCTTGACTAGAAGAGTGATATGAGGATGCATTTTCCTTAACTTCTCTTTGACTGGTTTGGCTCCTGGACTAACATTCAAATGATGCATAATAATCTCTAGATCTAGCATGTCTGCATATGACCAGGCAAAATTGATTTGCCGTCATTTGAATAATTCCACATATTGTTGCATTTCTACCTCTGATAAAGATGTTGTTGGATGAAGAATCTTTGGTTGCTCTGTTGTGCCAATGTTAACTGCCTCTGTTGGTTCGATCAAAATAGATGACCTTTCTTGATAATGCTCAGGTAAAGTGTCAAATCTCCCATCTTCTGGTGCCTCAAGGAGGTTTTCACCATTAGATACATCCTTTGCTTTTACTTTTTCCTAGTCTAATGTTGCCGATAAATGGTTTTCAACATTAGACTTGATATTTTTTTCTTTTTTTTCTTTTGCGACTAGGAGATTTGGCACCCACTTGACTGGAAGATGCGTTGCTGAAATTCCTAGTGAGAGTTGTTACAGGTTCGATTGCATTAAGATATACAGATATGGCATGGTCATTTGGAAAGGTATCAATAGCAGCATGTCCTTCATTTTCCCAATCAATAAGCTCGGGGTGGATTAGAGGTAAGGGATCTTTAGGTTGGTATGTTTCAAGGGTCATGATGGATGTATCAAATTTTTCAATATGTATGTTGATGTCTAGAACAGTACTCTCATTATAATGATCTCGCATAAGAAGTTCCCAATTCTCCTCAGTTAAGTCCAAGTTAGCCAAATGTGATTCTAATTCAAGTGAACTAGTTCCTGACGTTTGTCTTGCATATGTGTGAGCTATATCGACTTCTATGTCTCCTTCAAAGCATTTTTCTTCAACTGATTCTTCAGAGTGATATGAATCTCATTCCCATTCATTAAAATTTGTATTACTTGCAGCTTGTAGTCTATATATTTGGTCATATAACATTTCTTCCGCTAATCTAGCTATACTTTTTCTTCTTTAATATTCAACCTCTTCAGGACTGAGATTACATTTTGTCAACTTTTCTATGAGTTCTCCTAGACTTATATTAGCTTCTTTCTTGTTTTGATTGAGATTTAATGCCACTTGAGAGATGTTTTTAGTTTTTTTCTCTTGTTTATATTTGAATCTTGCTTCTTTTGCCATTTTGTGTTTGCTTGTGCTTGTTGTTGAGCAGATTTTTCTTCCCTTTCAATTGCCAGTTGTTCTTGTCTGTTTTCATATTCCTCTTGTTGTTGACTAAAAGATGTGTCTTTTGGTATAGTGACTTGTCCATATCCCAAACCTGTTTTGTCTATAGTCTACTGAGTGTGAGGCTGAATAGGTTCTGAGATACCTTCTTTTCTTTTCCCTATAGGGCCTGTTCCAGTGTATCCCATCCTTCGAAGAATGTTGAATCCTTTTCCATATTTTTCTGTAGGTATTCTGACATTGTTGACCTTTTGTTGAACTTCTTCATCTTTTTATAGCCATTGTAGCACATCTTTGTCTTATGTTTCCTCTGATAAGGTTCCACCACTAATGAATTCTCCATCAAGTATCGGAAGATGTTTCACAGTTGGTTGTTGTTTAGAGTTTGATGGTTTTCCCAAGGATTTAGGAGAAAGTGGTAATTGTGATATTGAGTATTCTTCATTTCCTCAGTCTCTTATCTGCATTTGTTTTTCCATACTTGATAGAATAGAGGCAAATGATTTTTCCTTGGATTGTGTGCTCGAAGATGATACCTCCCTGTTATGTGGAACAATTACTTCCTAAGCCATTTTTAGATTTCTACAATATTGGAATGGATTTGCATCTGCAGATATTGTGATTTCTTGTCCTTCGTAGGGAAATTTTACACATTGATGATAGGTTGAGGGGACAACTTGCAGGTCATGTATCCACGGTATCCCTAGGAGCACATTGTATGATAGGTCCAAGTCTAGAACTTGGCATGCTGTGTCTTTTTGTAGAGGTCCCACTCTGATTGGTAGTATCACAATCCCTTTGGAGGAATGTTCTTCTTCATCATAGGCTTTTATAGTGATGATTTTCCGGACATCAACTACATCTTCTGAATATCCTAAGGCACAAACAAGACTTAATGAGCAAATATTTAGGCTAGCTCCACCATCTATTAGAACACACTTGACTCACGTTTTGTGAATAAGGACTTCAATATGCAAAGGAGTGTTGTGAGGATGTTGCAAGGACATGTCATCTTCATTAGTGAATGATAATCAATGAGGGGTTGTGAGGTGTCCCACCATGGTTTGGAATTGATCGATATCAAGATCTTTGGATACTGTGGTATCTACTAATGCTCGTTCAATAATCTCCTTGTGTGCGGGTGAAAGAGCTCCAAGATTGATATTTGTGCGGGTGTTTTCTGGAATTGTTCCACTAGATTGTATTGTTTTGCTATAGTGGATGATGTGTTTGTTGTAGGACCCGGCAAAATGACTTTGGCTTTGCTTCTTGTGATAGTCTGAGCATGTTCTTGATTTTGTTTTTCTTTAACTACAATCACATTCACCACATTGTCATATGTATGCACGTAGTTTACCTTTGCTTTACCCTTACCATTGTTTGTTGTTAATGACTCACCTTTCTCATAGTTTGCAAGCGGAGTTTTAAAGGTAGTATGAGATTCATTTGTTGTATGACATGTTTCAACTTTTGACAATTATCTGTGAGATGTCCCTTGTTTCAATGTAAATCGCAATATTGATTATCATTCCACCAATGTGGTTTGATTTGAGGTTCATAGTTCCTTTCTTCTGGTAAAGTGATCAATTTGTTTGCGAGAAGTGTCTTTAGTGCTGATCCAAGGGGTTCACCAATGTTTGTGAATTGTCTTTGAAAGAAAGCTTTTATAGTTTCTCTTTGGTGATTGTTGTTTTGTTGTGCTGTTGTTGAGTGAGTAGATAAATTGAAAACCGTTTGCTTTGGTTTTACATTGTTGTTATCTACTATTCCATCATTGACGACATTTCGATTTCTATTCCAAAACTTTGGCTTATCATTGTGATTGTTGTTATTGTTGTTGTTAGGAGGATGAACTCCTTGTTTGTATATTTTCAACTCACCCTTCTTTATCATGGCTTCTTCCATTCTGATTCCATTATCAACCATTTTTCCAAATCTTTGATTTCCTTACATTTTTAAGTAATAACTCATTTGATCATTTAAGTTGTCAATGAATATGTCCATTTTTTTGTACTCTGGCAATGTACGAGGATACTGTGATGCTAGGCATCTCCATCATTGTAAGAATGTCATAAAGGGTTCTCCACTTTTTTGTTTAGTGTTACATAGGTATAGCATTGTTACTTCATGTTGTATGTTGTAGGAGTATTGTGAAACAAACTTATCCACCAACTCTGAAAATGATCTGATTCTAGGTGTAAGTTTGGAGAACCATTCCATAGCTAGTCCTATTAAGATTTTCAGAAATAGTCTCATTAAGTAGGTATCCTCATGTGCAAACTCCATACTCATTGTGCAAAATTCTTGTATATGATCTTGAGGGTCAGTGCTTCCATCATATTTTTTGTATCTCAGAGTTTCAAAACCTATAGTAAATGGTATCATGTTTAGATTTATGTCAAAAGGATAAGGACAGATTTCTTGAAGTGAGTATCGTATAACATTTCCTCTTTGCATCTCTTGGATTTGCGTTTGCATTTCTTATAGTTGTTGTGTGAGAGTCATGATAGGATTATCAACATGATTTGTTCTTGCATGACCATGATTTTTAATTCTAGGAGGATTGGGATCTCTTCTTATTTCATCTCTAGCTCTTCTTGTATCCTCATTGAATTGAATGTTATTTAGGATTTCTACTTCATCTCTTCTAGGTATGTTGGTTTCTTCATTGGTTCTGGTGGTATTGGGAATTGATGTGTCATTCATGCGGAGACCAAAGATGTTCTCATATTGTTCGTTATTAGGGGGAGGGTCATTTTTCTTTTGTTTCAATTTATTCACATCAAAATCTTGGGGAAGTGTAGCACTAGATTTAGCTAGCATTAGAAAGTATTTTTCTTTTCCTTCCTCCAACAATTTCTGCATAAATTTGTTGAATTGGGGATCTTTCTTGATGTCTCTGATGTTTTGTTCTATTATTTCTTATTTGACTTGTATTTCATCTTCGTGTTCCATGGTTATATGCTCTTTGAATGTTTTCAATGTTTCGATTTTAGTTTCTACAATCCTTCGTGTCTAAGCTCTAGTTAGAACGGGCATACACGTATGTTATTTTGTTGGAATTTGATTGTCCAAAAGCTTGTTTTGGGTAAGTGATCAATAGTTAATTTCAAGGTAATAGAGTGATATGACACTAAAAGAGAATTCAAGTGTTTAAAGGTTTGCAAGTTTTTCGATCTTCGGTTTAGGAGTGCAATGATGGTGATTTGATAAGAAACAGGTCTAGTAGGAATGATATATCCTACGATGTGGGACAAGGTTATCCTGACCAAACATTTTAGTTTCATGATAAAGGATGATTGATCCTAATGAGAAACTATGTTTGAGTGATTAGTTTATCAAAGAGGGTGATAATGCACTTTGAGATGTTTAGATCTTGAACTTGTTGGCGGTGAGCACTTTGAAAATCTTGAGGTGTTTATCTTCTAGAGTCTGATTTTGATGGATGATAACTTGAACAAGCAAACTAAGAAGACAATCTAAGCACAAATTGATAGATAATAGGTGTTTATGCTTACTGCAAATTAATCAGGCAGAAATGATAAATATGAAACAAGCATGCAGGACACAGCTCTAGATTGACAAATGCAGAGTTTTGTATGACATAAGATTTAGCTTAGGATGACACAAGATACAGAGTCATATGACAGAATAGAGTTTTTCATATAAACAATAGCAACTCGTATGACTTGGGATTATAGACTATATGACAAAACACCTATCTCATACAACACAGGATAGCAGATAGTATGACAAATGATTTATGCAAGTTAACTCATCTGATAGAGATTATGACTCATGCTATAGAGAATTACGGCTCGTACGACAGGTTGTAGAGAATGGTAAAAGGTGTTTGTTTTGTTAATTTTGATCTTTGAATTCTGATGATGTTTTGTTGATGTTTTCCAATTTTTAGGTGTCTGATTTGTCGATTTAGGGATGAATACACAGAAAACACATGATGTGATAATTGACTCCAATCAAGGTAAACCTTAAGGAAGTTGGTTGAGAATGAAAACCTTTGCTTGCTGACTTAGGTACACACCCAATAGCTAATCAGAATATGGCCATTGAGTCTCACACAATGTATTCTCAACACCGCATTATCCAACTCCAAATGCTAATGGGGGCATGATATGGCAAGTGTCTTGGGAGAGTTACTATCTCTCTTGCACAAATATTATCACCCTTTCGAAGGTGAATCAGGTAGCTTCTATTTTAACCAGCACTAGTAAGGGATCTGTTTGGCACGTCGAGGTATAAACTCAATTAAGAGGTCTCCCAACCTTGAAAACCAAGGTTTGATATACCCAAAGGTATGGAGGAGAGCTATTCCCAAGCACTATCATTTCTTTGATTTTCATCAAAAACACATTTATTTTATAGTGGTTTGGATTACTTGGCCTTAGCTGTTCCCACTTAGGTCGCTCCCCTCTAACTAGCCTTCAGGGCTAAGAGTTAATAACTCCTCGGGAGAGCAGGCCTACTAAAGAGATGCACTAATGAAAGCAAAATATGAGTCTAGCTTTTTTATCACCTAACAAAGGTGAGAGCATACTCGCCTATCATCAAAGACACATAAGACATGATAGTTCATTTTCTTTAAGCCCAAATGGAAGTGTGCCTAAAAATATTAGATAATACACAAAGTTTTTGCTGAATCCCTAGGCAACCTGCAAAATAAATCCATTAGTAGTCATGATTGTGTTTTGAATTTGTCTTTGACAAGCGTATCTTTGGCAAGCGTCCTGCAGAAAAGAGTTAGGTTGCAAACATCTCGTAAACAGATCAGAGTTAGTGTTAGAAAATTTCAGATTAGAATCAAAAAACCCTAAAATGTAGTCTATTAAAAATCATAAAGCCAGAGACTCGTATGACATAGATTTCCAGTTAGTACGACAAAACTTTAGATTTCATACAGTATCCAAAATAGGCTCGTACGACATAGGATTAGCCTAGTACAAGTAATGAATTTTCAATAAATAGACTCGTATGACATATATTTAGGCCTTGTATGAACAAAGAATTTTCAACACAGAAGCTCGTATGACACAAAATTATACCTAGCACGAGTCAGGATGAGGTGTCATCCTAAGATGAGAGGAAGTTCATACGAGCTGAAAAGGCAACTCATAAAAATTTCTGACCCAGAGCCAGACAGAGATGAAGTTTGCTGAAGATTAAGAGACCAATGTTGATGATTTCGGCCCCACGGTGGGTGCCAAAATGTCGTGCTCTATGAAGTGTACCTATACCTACAACCACAATGCACTCAATAAATCATTATAAGAAATGGTTAGTGAATTAAAACAATGAAAGACAAAACCATAGCTAATCGACTTATTGCCTCCTAGTAAATGCAAGTATGAAAAATGCTCTTAGATCTGATTATGCATATTCCAGTGACTTGACTACACTTAGATGCAGGATTTGAATGATAAAAATGCATTATCTAGCAAGAATAGCATGATTAAACTATATGAGTTCATGATTGATCTAAAAAATAAGCTAGAATGAAGATGCAATTAAGCTAAAATTGAGCATGATAACATTGCTAAGAATGATAAGCTATAAACTAGATGCCTATAGTAACCATGCATAAGATAAAAATGAGATGGGATCAATCAATATGCAAAGATGATATGAATTTTTGGACCCTTTGTGCTCCAAAATGAGGTCTATTTAGAGGATTTTCAAGGCTAGGTGTGAGGTGGCAAGAATCAACAGTCAACATTGATCTAAAGATATCAATGGTTAAATTGGAGGAGGATGGCAAAGGGGTTGGATTAAAGGGAACTTCTGTCATCTCTATGGTGACAAGTGTCAAGTGGCTTCTAGAAGGGTTAGATGAAAGGGAACACTTAGTGACAAGTGTCATAAATGATATTTTTGATACTTAATATAAGTACAGATCCAATACCCAACAAGATGAGAGGGGGGGGTGAATCATACAAACTTAATCATCCATAAAAACATCAGATTCAACCTCGGTAACACATATATCAGTTATATAACCAAAAACTGTCAAACATGCAAACTCAAAAGCATACGAACAATATAAACCTCATGACACCAGATTTAACATGGAAACCTAAATAGGGAAAAACCACTGTGGGATTTTGGACCCACTAAGAAATATACTCTTCTAGAGTATGCTTGGTTAAAAGAAAATCTTGTTAAAGATTACAAACACACTGCTAGATGTGACCCGGTTAAGGGATTTCCCTCAGATCTGTTAGGATCTTCACTTTGTTAGAAGTGACCTTGTCAAAGGATTTCAAACACTCAATCAGAATATCACCTTGCTAGAGGATTTACATATAAGACTGTTCAGTCCACTCAGTTAAGAGATTTCCTATCACTTTCATAAAATAATAGTAATAAAATCTATCTGCAACTTCACATCTAAAATGCTAAAGCAGATTCCTATTTGTTCAATACAATCTAGACATAGAACTAATCTTGTCTATCTAGTAGGCATCAATACTCTGTTATTCTAATAGGTCTTCAAGCTTTTATGCTCGGTAATCACTATGTAGCATCCCTGTGCATACACTTGCCCACATGCATTGTTTATCAATAGTTTCCTATTTATAAACAATCTTCTAACTGCTTAATCTCCTTGATCACATTTTCCATGATTAATCATAGCCATCAGATCTTCAATCTTGTCCAGGTTCAATGTATCTTTCAATTTGAAAATGTTTTACCTTGCCCTGGAACTTGCATATTCACTGTGGAACTTGTGTTAGGGTAATGCGGTTCAATCTGAGCTATAGATCTTGCTGCCAACTTTCCATTACCTTAGACTCATTAACAAACTTCTTCCACGGCTTACCAATCATTGGTCCACTCTAGCTCATCAGCTTCTTTCATTAAATATCACATTTAAACATTTAATGCATGTTTTTATAGCTCGGTTGCAACTCGGTGAATACTAAACTTCACTCGATAGAAATTTTGCCTTCATTAACCGATAGCGATAACCTTAAGGTTTACCAACTAGGTTCCTTAAGGTTTACCGACTAGGTTCTTTGCCTAATAACATAGTATAGTATTAACCTTTACATTTTACAACATATGTATGATGTTAAAACAATCTAAAACATCAAGATCTCATCATTGTATGACTCGATAGAGTTGCCCATTGAATAACTTATCCCCTTATTCATCATATTCTTTCCTGTGTCTTTACCGACTTCTTTATAATCTTTATATCATACTTCTCAAGATATGGCAACATCATACTGAATTAGAAAATCAATTTCTTGACATCAATGACAAAATAATAATATCAAGATAGTAAAACATCTTTAATCAGTTATGTCCATAATCATCAACAACCTTCTCAATATCCTTATTGAAATGTCAACAATCTTTCATTGTCTGTTATAATGTAATATTGCCAACAATCTCCCCCTTTCACATTGATGGCAAAACCAATTGATTTGACCTTTAAAAGATTCAGATTGATGTGATTCTAAAATGCTGAAATGTTGTAGTATTTTCTCAATTCTCCCATATATTCTCTCAGTCTTCTCCCACTTAGTAGGTCTTCTCCCCCTTTGTAGGTCTTCTCCCCCTTTGACAACAATGCCAAAAAGAAAAGTACTAAAACATAATTTCTTTCTATAAAAAGTTATTTCCTGTTGTTGTGTATCAACTGAGTATCGGTCAAAGCATTTGTCTTCAATTCCTTTTCCCCGTGTCATTCTTTGTACTATTCCAATATTACTTCTAGTACACTTGCAGAAAAACATTCTAAAGTGTATCGCTCTAGCATCAACTCCCCAAAAGATATTCAATAGAGTCATCGAATTGATGCTTTCACCGAACTCGATCAGTGAGTAGAAGATAGAGGTAGGACCGCTAACTTACTTCTGAGATATTCAAAAGTGTACTTTGGTAGTTGCTTGGTGAAGATATCTACTATTTGCTCCTTTGTGATAACATATTCCAACACCACTTTCTTCTCTTGAGCTTCTTCTCTAGGATAATGATATTTGATAGATATGTGCTTTGTCTTAGAGTGCATAACATGATTCTTTTAAATATTAATGGCACTAGTATTGTCACAGAATATAGTTACTAGCTCGGTAACTTTCTCATTTATACCTTCCCACAATTGTTTGATCCATGCGATATTGGTACAATTCAGTGCTGCAGCAACATATTCAGCTTTGATTGTTGACTAAGAAACACATCATTGTTTATTGCGAAGCCAACTCACTAGTCTTTCTCCTAAAAAGAAAGCTCCTCCAATTGTGCTTTTTCTATCATCAATGTTGCCTGCCCAATCAACATCGGTATAAACTTTTAAATCAAAATCATTTCCTTTTTGATATACTAAGCCATAATCTTCAATGCCTTCTAAGTATCTGAACATTCTTTTGATTGCTATCATGTGTGTTTCCTTAGGATCTACAAAGAATCTTGCAACAATACCTACTACATGTGCTATATCTGGCCTGCTATGAACAACATATTGCAACTTTCCAATCATAGATCGGTAAAGTGTCTCATCAACAGATGCAGATTCATCATTCTTTGATAGTTTACAGTTGGTAGTCATAGGAGTACTTACTGGTTTTGAATCCTCCATTCCAAATTTCTTCAAGATTTCCTTTATGTATTTGGATTGAGTAATGAAAATCTCATTTTTCATTTGCAGTATCTGTAAACCTATAAAATACTTTATCTCACCAATTAATAACATCTCAAATTCTTTGCACATTTCATTTCCAAAGTTCTTGCATAAAGAGTCATTTCCACAAAATATAATATCATCAACAAATATTGTTGAGATTAGAATTCCATTTTCATCATTCTTCATGTACATGTTGTTGTTCTCACTTGTCCTTATAAAACCAATCTTAATCAAATAAGAGTGCAATCTCTCATACCATGTTCTAGGTGCTTGTTTCAGACCATATAAAGCTTTGTTCAATTTACATACCTGATCTTTATCATTGTCTTCAACAAATTCTTCAGGTTGTTCAATGAAATCTTCTTCTTCTAATATTCCATTCAGAAATGCAGATTTGACATCCATTTGATATAACTTGAAGTTCTTGAAAGTAGCATATGCCAACAATGTTCTTACTCCTTCAAGTCTTGTAACAAGTGCAAAAGTCTCACCATAATCAATTCCTTCTTCTTGGGCATAACCTTTGCAAACTAATCTTTCTTTGTTTCAAATGACCTCACCTTTTTCATTTAGATTGTTTCTAAAGATACACTTTGTACTGATTACATTTTTGTCCTTCAGTCTTGGGACCAGTGTCCATGTGTCATTCTTCTTGATTTGATCAATCTCTTCTGTCATAGCATTTATCCAATCTTCATTGTTAAATGCCTCTTTCACTATTCTCGGTTCAAATTCAGATATCAAACATGTGTTCTCTCTCAGTTTGTTCCTTGTCATCACTGGATCATTCTTATCTCCTATAATCTGACTTGGTGCATGGTGTATTCTGACATACTTGGCTAATACAAGCTCGGTAGGCTCTGTATGATCTTCTTCATCACTCGGTAACTGGATATCTTCTTCATTTTCTTCAACAGTTATCTTGGTAGGACTTCTCGGTTGCACATGGACAAATTCATCATAGTCTTCTAGTTCTTTGGAATTTCCTTCATCAGTTCTCTCTGCAAATTCATCAATTTTCACATTTGCACTTTCTACTATTTTGTTAGATGATTTGATCAAACATTTAAATGCTTTGCTTCTAGAAGAATATCCTAGAAATGTTCCTTCTTCACTTTTCTGATCAAACTTGCCATTTCTATTATCTTTATGAACATAGCATTTACTTCCAAAGATCTTAAAATAACTTACATTAGGTTTGTTGCCATACCAGATTTCATAAGGTGTCTTAAGAGTACCCTTATTTAATTGAACTCAGTTCAAGGTGTAAACAGCTGTGCTTATTGCTTCTCTCCAAAATGTTTTTGGAACCTTCTTCTTAATCATCAGTGTTCTAGCACAATCCATAATAGATCTGTTTCTTCTTTCAGCTATTCCATTCTGCTGTGGAGTTCTTGGTCCAGAGACTTGTCTTTTAATACCATGATCATTGCAAAATAGGTTGAACTCATCAGATGTGAATTATCCTCCTCTATCTGATCTAAGAAATTTCAGTTGTCTTCCTCTTTGATTTTCAACTCTAGCCTTGTACCATTTAAACATTTGAAAAGTTTCTAATTTTTTGTTTAAAAACATTACTGACATCATCCTTTAATAATAATCCACAAATAATATTAAATACTTATCACCATAATAACTTTGAACTTTCATAGGACCACAAAGATCAATGTGCACAAGATCTAAAATTCCCTTAGAGGTGTAGGACTTACTTGTAAAGATTGATCTTGTCATCTTACCCATCTGGCATCCTCGGCACATAGCATTCTCAGGTTTTTCAAGACTTGGTAGACCTCTTACTCGGTGCTTCTTACTTATTTTGATCAGATTATCAAAATTAACATGACAAAACCTTTTATACCACAACCAGGTATCATCAATCTTTGGATGCAAACACTTATTGTGAGTTGAGTCAAGGTGAAATGTATTACCTTTTGTTTGTGTCCCGGTAGCAGCTAACTTTCCATTCTTGTCATGAACTTTGACAATTCCTTTCTAAAATTCTATTCGGTAACCTATGTTTTTTAGCTATTCTACACTCAACAAATTATATTTCAAACCTTCAACCAAATAAACATCATTGCATCTTGCATTATCAAGAAGTGTTATGCATCCTTTACCTCTTACCAGACATGGTGCATCATTACCAAATCTAACATATCCTCCATCATAATCTTCTAACATAACAAACTTGTGTTTATCTCCTGTCATATGATGTGAACATCCACTATCTATAATCCAAGAATCATTAGGGTTTATGTGAGATATAAGGGTGTATTCTTCATACCTTTCTTCATCTGATCCATGCTTGATAGCCACATTAACAACTTCCTCTGTATCAGTCTCATCTGACTTGTCATCGTTAGATTCCTCATCAGCTACTAAGCATGTCTTTCTATCTCTTCTTCTGAAGTCTCTGTGTCCTCTATAATGGTTATCTTTTTGTTTGTCATCTCGGTAATCTCTCTTTTACGTAAAATCTTTGTCAGGATAGTTAGAAGCAATATGTCTAATCTTATCACAATTGAAACATTTCAAAGGTAGTTTTCCTTTATACTTACCTTTGCCTCTTGGTAACCTTTTGGCCAATAGTGCTTCAAACTCTTCTTGCTTTCTTATTTCTTCATACAGTTTGTGTACCTCCTCCATGTTCATCCGAAATATTTCACTTGCTCCACTGTGATCTCCTTCAGAGTACTTATACTTTCTTTCATTGTAATCATTAGATTCATTCAGATGAAAAGAACTAAATGCAGATTCAACTTTATTTACCGATGACCAACTATTATCAAAATTACTTAACTCAAATGCATGTAGCTTACCAATAGTAGCATCCAAGGAAACTAGCATATTAGGTACAAACCTCAATTCATTGATTGTAGATACTCGGATTGCATAGGCCGGTAGAAGGGTTCTTAAAAACTTACTTGTTACATCCTTTTCTTCAATAGTTCCTCTTGCTCCTTTGATTTGATTTACAATCTCCTTCAATCTTGTACTGTACTGGGTTATGTTCTCACCTTAATTCATCCTCATAGATTCAAGTTGTCCTCTTAGACTATCTACTTTTTCTCTTTGAACATGTTCATCTCCTCCATATAAAGATATGAGCTTAGTCCACATTGCCTTTGCATCATTGCAGCCTTCTAGATCATTAATCTCTGAATCGGTCAATGGAGATGTTATTTTAATCATTGCTTGAATATGTTCTTGCTTTGCCTTTATCTCTTCCATAGTCAATGGATAGGTGCTCGGTGCAACAAAATCATTCTCCAGATAGTATATAGCATATTCTCCAACTCTTGATAGATGTAGCTTCATCGTTTTCTGTCATGTAGAGAAACTTGACTTATTCAGCTTCGGTGCATCCCTCTTATACATCTTTGGATCTCTAACTCAAGTGCCTTTAAACTTTCCTTTCAGAGTCCAAAGCTCTAATACCAATTGATATTTTTGATACTTAATATAAGTACATATCCAATACCCAACAAGATGAGAGGGGGGGGGGTGTGAATCATACAAACTTAATCATCCATAAAAACATCAGATTCAACCTCGTTAACACATATATCAGTTATATAACCAAAAATTGTCAAACATGCAAACTCAAAAGCATATGAACAATATAAACCTCATAACACCAAATTTAACGTGGAAACCCAAATAGGGAAAAACCACTATGGGATTTCGGATCCACTAAGAAATATACTCTTCTAGAGTATGCTCAGTTAAAAGCAAATCCTGTTAAAGATTACAAACACACTGCTAGATGTGACCTGGTTAAGGGATTTCCCTCAGATCTATTAGGATCTTCACTTTGTTAGAAGTGACCTTGTCAAAGGATTTCAAACACTCAATCAGAATGTCACCTTGCTAGAGGATTTACATATAAGACTGTTAAGTCCACTCAGTTAAGAGATTTCCTGTCACTTTCACAAAATAACAGTAATAAAATCTATCTACAACTTCACATCTAAAATGCTAAAGCAGATTCCTATTTGTTCAATACAATCTAGACATAGAACTAATCTTGTCTATCTAGTGGGCATCAATACTCTATTATTCTAACCGATCTTCAAGCTTCTGTGCTCGGTAATCACTATGTAGCATCCCTGTGCATACACTTGCCCACATGCATTGTTTATCAAAAGTTTCCTATTTATAAACAATCTTCTAATAGCTTAATCTCCTTGATCACATTTTCCATGATCAATCATAGCCATCAAATCTTCAATCTTGTCCAGGTTCAATGTATCTTTCGATCTAAAAATGTTTTACCCCGCCCTGGAAGTTGCATATTCACCTTCGAACTTGTGTTAGGGTAATGCGGTTCAATCTAAGCTATAGATCTTCCTACCAACTTTCCATTGCCTTAGATTCATTAACAAACTTCTTCCATGACTTGCCAATCATTGATCCGCTCCAGCTCATCAGCTTCTTTCATTAAATATCACATGTAAACATTTAATGCAAACATTTAATGCATTTTGTTATAGCTCGGTTGCAACTCGGTGAATACTAAACTTCACTCAGTAGACATTTTGCCTTCATTAACCAACAGTGATAACCTTAGGGTTTACCAACTAGGTTCCTTAGGGTTTACCGACTAGGGTCTATACCTGATAACATAGTATAGTATTAACCTTTACATTTTACAATGTATGTATGATGTTAAAACAATCTAAAACATCAATATCTCATCATTGTCTGACTCGGTAGAGTTGCCCTTTGAATAAGTTATCCCCTTATTCATCATATTCTTTCCTGTGTCTTTACCGACTTCTTTATAATCTTTATATCATACTTTTCAAGATATGGAAACATCATACTGAATTAGAAAATCAATTTCTTGACATCAATGACAAAATAATAATATCAAGATAGTAAAACATCTTTAATCAGTTATGTCCATAATCATCAACAACCTTCTTAATATCCTTATTGAAAAGTCAACAATCTTTCATTGTCTGTTATAATGTAATATTGCCAACAATCTCCCCCGTTGGCATTGATGGCAAAACCAATTTATTTGACCTTTAAAAGATTCAGATTGCTGTGATTCTAAAATGCTTAAATGTTGTAGTCTTTTCTCAATTCTCCCATATATTCTTTCAGTCTTCTCCCCCTTAGTAGGTCTTCTCCCCCTTTGTAGGTCTTCTCCCCCTTTTACAACAATGCCAAAAAGAAAATTACTAAAACATAATTTCTTTCTGTAAGAAGTTATTTCCTGTTCTTGTGTATCAACTGAGTCTTGCTCAGAGCATTTGTCTTCAATTCCTGTTCCCTGTATCATTCTCTGTACTATTCCAATATTACTTCTAGTACACTTGCAAAAAAAAATTCTAAAGTGTATCACTCCAGCATTAACTCCCCAAAAGATATTCAATAGAGTCATCGAATTGATGCTTTCACCGAACTTGATCATTGAGTAGAAGATAGGGGTAGGACCCCTAACTTACTTCTGAGATATTCAAAAGTGTCCTTTGGTAGTGGCTTGGTGAAGATATCTGCTATTTTCTCCTTTGTGCTAACATATTCCAACACCACTTTCTTCTCTTGAGCTTCTTCTCTAGGATAATGATATTTGATAGATATGTGCTTTGTCTTAGAGGGCATAACATGATTCTTGAAAATATTAATGGCACTAGTATTGTCACAGAATATAGTTACTAGCTCGGTAACTTTCTCATTTATACCTTCCAATAGTTGTTTGATCCATGCAATATTGGTATAATTCAGTGCTATAGCAACATATTCAGCTTCGGTTGTTTATTGAGAAACACATCGTTGTTTCTTGCGAAGCCAACTCACTAGTCTTTCTCCTAAAAGAAAAGCTCCTCCACTTGTGCTTTTTCTGTCATCAATATTGCCTGCCCAATCAGCATCAGTATAAACTTTTAAATCAAAATCATTTCCTTTCTGATATACTAAGCCATAATCTTCAGTGCCTTTTAAGTATCTGAAAATTCTTTTGATTGCTATCATGTGTGTTTCCTTAGGATCTGCAGAGAATCTTGCAACAATACCTACTGCATGTGCTATATCTGGCCTACTGTGAACAACATATTGCAACTTTCCAATCATAGATCGGTAAAGTGTCTCATCAACAGATGCAGATTCATCATTCTTTGATAGTTTACAGTTGGTAGTCAGAGGAGTACTTACTAGTTTTGAATCCTCCATTCCAAATTTCTTCAAGATTTCCTTTATGTATTTGGTTTGAGTAATGAAAATCTCATTTTTCATTTGCAGTATTTGTAAACCTATAAAATACTTTATCTCACCGATTAATGACATCTCAAATTCTTTGCTCATTTCATTTCCAAAGTTCTTACATAAAGAGTCATTTCCACCAAATATAATATCATCAACAAATATGGCTGAGATTAGTATTCCATTTTCATCATTCTTCATGTACATGTTGTTGTTCTCACTTGTCCTTATAAAACCAATCTTAATCAAATAAGAGTGCAATCTCTCATACCATGCTCTTGGTGCTTGTTTCAGACCATATAAAGCTTTGTTCAATTTACATACTTGATCTTTATCATTGTCTTCAACAAATCCTTCAGGTTGTTCAATGAAAACTTCTTCTTCTAATATTCCATTCAAAAATGCAGATTTGACATCCATTTGATATACCTTGAAGTTCTTGAAAGCAACATATGCCAACAATGTTCTTACTCCTTCAAGTCTAGTAATAGGTGAAAAAGTCTCACCATAATCAATTCCTTCTTCTTGGGCATAACCTTTGCAAACTAATCTTTCTTTGTTTTGAATGACCTCACCTTTTTCATTTAGCTTGTTTCTGAAGATACACTTTGTACGGATTACAATTTTGTCCTTCAGTCTTGGGACCAATGTCCATGTGTCATTCTTCTTGATTTTATCAATCTCTTCTGTCATAGCATTTATCCAATCTTCACTCATAAATGCCTATTTCACTATTCTTAGTTCAAATTCGGATATCAAACATGTGTTCTATCTCAGTTTGTTCCTTGTCATCACTGGATCATTCTTATCTCCTATAATCTGACTTGGTGCATGGTGTCCTCTGACATACTTGGCTAATATAGGCTCGGTAGGCTCTGTATGATCTTCTTCATCATTTGGTAACTGGATATCTTCTTCATTTTCTTCAACAGTTATCTTGGTACGACTTCTTGGTTGCACATAGACAAATTCATCATAGTCTTCTGGTTCTTTGGAATTTCCTTCATCAGTTCTTTCTGCAAATTCATCAATTTTCACATTTGTACTTTCTACTATTTTTTTAGATGATTTGATCAAACATTTAAATGCTTTGCTTCTAGAAGAATATCCTAGAAATGTTCCTTCTTCACTTTTCTAATCAAACTTGCCATTTCTATCATCTTTATGAACATAGCATTTACTTCCAAAGATCTTAAAATAACTTACATTAGGTTTCTTGCCATACCTGATTTCATAAGGTGTCTTAAGAGTACCTTTCTTCAATTGAACTCGGTTCAAGGTGTAAACAGCTGTGCTTATTGCTTCTCACCAAAATGTTTGTGGAACCTTCTTCTTAATCATTAGTGTTCTAGCACAATCCACAGTAGATCTATTTCTTCTTTCAGCTATTCCATTCTGCTGTGGAGTTCTCGATGCAGAGACTTGTCTTTTAATACCATGATAATTGCAAAATAGGTTGAACTCATCAGATGTGAACTTTCCTCCTCTATCTGATCTAAGAAATTTTAGTTGTCTTCCTCTTTGATTTTCAACTCTAGCCTTGTACCATTTAAACATTTGAAAAGCTTCTGATTTTTCATTTAAAAACATTACTGACATCATCCTTGAATAATCATCCACAAATAATATTAAATACTTATCACCATAATAACTTTGAACTTTCATAGGACCACAAAGATCAGTGTGCACAAGATCTAAAATTCCCTTAGAAGTGTAGGACTTACTGGATCTTGTCATCTTACCCATCTGGCATCCTCGGCACATAGAATTCTTAGGTTTTTCAAGACTTGGTAGACCTCTTACTCGATGCTTCTTACTTATTTTGATTAGATTATCAAAATTAACATGACAAAACCTTTTATGCCATAACTAGGTATCATCAATCTTTGGATGCAAACACTTATTGTGAGTTGATTCAAGGTGAAATGTATTACCTTTTGTTTGTGTCTTGGTAGCAGCTAACTTTCCATTCTTGTCATGAACTTTGACAATTCCTTTCTAAAATTCTATTTGGTAACCTATGTTGTTTAGCTATTCTACACTCAACAAATTGTATTTGAAACCTTCAACCGAAGAAACATCATTGCATCTTGCATTATCAAGAAGTGTTATGGATCCTTTACCTTTTACCTGACATGGTGCATCATTACCAAATCTAACATATCCTCCATCATTATCTTCTAACATAACAAACTTGTTTTTATCTCTTGTCATATGATGTGAACATCCACTATCTATAATCCAAGAATCATTAGGGTTTATGTGAGATATAAGGGCTTTTTCTTCATACCTTTCTTCATCTGATCCATCCTTGATAGCCACATAAACAACTTCCTCTGTATCAGTCTCATCTGACTTGTCATCGTTAGATTCCTCATCAACTATTAAGCATGTCTTTCTATCTCTTCTTCTAAAGTCTCGGTGTCCTCTGTAATGGTTATCTTTTTGTCTGTCATCATGGTAATCTCTCTTTTTAGTAAAATCTTTGTCAGGACAGTTAGAAGCCATATGTCCATTCTTATCACAATTGAAACATTTCATAGGTAGTTTTCCTTTATACTTACCTTTGCCTCTTGGTAACCTTTTGGCCAATAGTGCTTCAAACTCTTCTTGCTTTCTTATTTCTTCATACAGTTTGTGTACCTCCTCCATGTTCTTCTGAAATATTTCACTTGCTCCACTATGATCTCTTTCAGAGTACTTATACTTTCTTTCCTTGTAATCCTTAGATTCATTCAGATGAAAAGAACTAAATGCAAATTCAACTTTATTTACCAATGACCCACTATTATCAAAATTACTTAACTCAAATGCATGTAGCTTACCAATAGTAGCATCCAAGGAAACTTGCATATTAGGTACAAACCTCAATTCATTGATTGCAGATACTCGGATTGCATAGGTAGGTAGAAGGGTTCTTAACAACTTACTTGTTACATCCTGTAGCTAGGAAATCGGAAATCATCAAAGCAAATAGTATTAGTAATCTAGCTCAATCATGAAAGCTAAAATGCAGTGACAAATCCTAATTACACTCAATAAAGACATGAAAACAAGACATCAATTCAAATGCAAAACCATTGCAAACTTTAATGTCTCCTTCATGTGGCTCCATTGTCCTTCTTTCAACTTCAAATAGCTTTGTTTGTGGATCTCACCTACTAGTGCATAAGCATGGTGTGAAAGCAAGTAGATAAGATGGTAGCGCAAGAATACTCGAAGCGTGATTGATTCGACCAGGGTTCAGGGATTCAAAAAAGTGATTTGTTGGGATTGAAGAAATTCATCTAATTTATAGACAAATTGGAGAGAAGACAAGATTACCATGAAGAGATTCAAATGGAAATTGCAAATCAAGAATGTCAATTATTACAAATTATGACAAATTTGCACTTTCTATGCAAAATTGATTGATTGATAATTCATGACAAAATTATGACAACTTTTTATGTCAAAATTGATTGATTGTCAATTATGACAAATTATGACAAATTGAAATGTCATTCCCATGAAATTAGGAGGAAAATAGGAGAGAATTGAAAAATAGAAATTAGGAAATTAGGAATTAGAAATTGATGAAAAATTAGGAAATTAGGAATTAGGTAAATCAATTAATAATTTGTCATTTATTAATTAATTCACAAAAAGAGGAATAATTAGTTAGCCAATTAGATAAACATTTAATTGTGACACGAAGACTTAGGATAAATAAATAATTTAACCTAGAGGGAGAAATGACAAACAAGGTTAAATGAACAAATCATGAAACCCTAGAAGATGAATTAGAAAAAGCAAGAATGACAATTAGGTCTTGACAAATGATAATTGATATCGATTTGATTTGATCATGATTTTGATTAACAAAAGACCAATGCTGACAAACGATTTGATTAATAAATGTGCCAATTGATGAGGAACAATGACTAATTGATCCAAATTGACACAATTGAGAAAGATGACGATTGATGACAAATTGATCGCAAAAATGATAAAATTGACAAGAAGACAAGGATTGATGACAAAATAGATTGCAAAACAACAAGATTGAAAATGTCAATGATCGATGACAAATCAATTACAAGACAACAAGATTGATGAAAAATTGATCAAAAGACAAGGATCGATGACAAATCGATCGCAAGATGACAAGATTGATAAAAGGACAAAACCCTAATTAGGATTGACGATGTCCAAAATGATGACAAATGAGCTTGCACATTGATGCGACGGGATAAGATTTACCAAAATCATGACAAATATTGCTATCGACAAGACCAAATTCGAAAGCGAGATAAATGAAGAATGTAGAAGAAGGACTCGATGCTCGCAAATGATAAAGACCAAGTGCGTGACATAGGAGAAATGTTAATGCGACGCAAAAACCCTAAAATAAGGCAATGCGCAAATGTTAAAGTATGATTCCGCAAGCATTGACCATTTTTAGATGTCTACATTTTGCCCCTCTTTGAGACAATGCAATTTTAAGTGTTGCTTCAAAGAATGATAATGAAAATGCCCCAGACAATTGACAATGACATACGCATGCCCCCTCCAGGAATTGACCGGAAACATACAGAAAAGAGGCCAATTGATCGATAAAAATGATAGGATGGAACGGACCGACAATCGGAGATCGAATACATAAAGGAAAAGCAATTGATGAGGCAAAAGACCATGACCAGCATAAGATGGAGAAAGTGCATGTCCATCTATGCACTGATAAAGATTTATAAATGAGACAAAGAGAGTGAAAATTGCTCATTTGCACTAGCCAAAGAGGAGGATTTGTTGCTCTGGAAAAAGACACTTGCAGAGAGATGGTGAACATTCCAATGGCAGATCACCTTGGGGAATGTGTATGCACCTACAGATGACCGAACGACGTGGGAGCAATGGTATTATCTTAAAAACCCATATTGTCAATTTTATGAATTTTGATCGCTTATGGGACTTTATAGGGCCCACAAGGAATGCAAAAACTGACTTTTGCGCCTGTGTGAGTGCATCCTGCGCTTGTGTAGGGTATCCTGCACTTGTGTAGGGTACACAGTCGCAAGTTATGCTACATAGGCACAGGACTTATCACACAGGCGCAGTTGTGCATTGGGAAGTCAATTTTGGTCAAAGATAGCATGTGAATGATTCGAAAAGGGAAGATAAGAATAGGATAGTTCAAAAGAGATGAAAAACACCCTAATTTGGACATGAAACAAGGAAATGCAGCCCGTAGGAGCAAACCCTAAAACTAACAAAATGTGCCCCAATTGTGATGTAGAGTTGACAATATACATTGATCACGCGGGAGAACCGACCTGACTGCTTCATGTTACGACATAGACTCAGGAGCATGGATAGAGATACATTAGCAGGACTTGGAATATACTATATCACATTCATGCTCGAGATTAGGGCAAACATAGGACTGCTTACTGCATTGGCAGAGCGATGGCATTCGGAGACCTCCTCATTCCATCTGGCGACTGGAGAGGCAACTGTGACACTAGAGGATGCATGGCGTATCCTCCGCATTTTGATTCATGGAGAGATGGTAGAGTATGACCCAGTGATAGGGAGAGACGCTTTGTGCAGATTATTTGAGTGCGATGTAGATGATCTGGACATCATAGAGAGGGAGATCGACTGGGAGACCATGGCATCAGTGTACGATCGATGATATGTGGTGATAGCAGTGGTGATAGCATGCCTACTAGCAGGGGACAGACAAGGACATGGATTCCCTATTGGATGGGGAAGAAGGCTAGAGCGGATGGTGATAGAGGGGACGGTGTATGCATGGGGACCATGTGTACTGGCTATGCTGTATTTTTAGTTGCATCAGATAGCATATCAGGGAGTGCAAACTTTGAGCTATGGAGTCACATTGTTACAGGTATGGGCATTCGAGCACATAGCCATATGTTGACTAATTGCAAAGAGATAGATATTACCACATCAACCATATGTGTACTGCTATGGGGAAGCACTAAGACAGGGTCTGTTTGGATACATACTGTATTGGCAACATGAGCTAGACAGACTGAGAGAGTTCACATGGAGGCCATATCGTGATTGCCCTAGATGGTCAGATGATAGTGAGGAGCTACCATATTGTAGACAGGAGAGATACCTGATTGGGCGACTAGTGAATCACTAGAGAGTGATTGAGATGCACCTACTAGAGAGAGTCAGACGACAGTTTGGAGAGAGACAGGATATACCTAGAGGGATGACACACTTTTCTCGATCTCATAGAGAGATGAGTCAGTGGGGGAGTATGATTCAACCACACATAGCATATGCTGACTTCACACAGCTACAGCAAAGATAGTGGGATTGGAGATCAGATGTGGTGGACACCGGGATGATAGAGGAGTATGAGTGATGGTTTGCATGACGATGACCAGTGCCATTGACAGATCCTGATATTCTGGTATCGAGGAGACAGGAGGACTTCCCACTCATAGGAGAGGAGGAGGGAGATGATGAGGATGAGGAGGATGAGGGGGATGACAAGGATAGAGATGATGAGGATGATGATTATGAGCCAGACTCAGCCGATCAGGAGTCATTGCAAGATATACCCATAGAGCCGGAGGCAGCTAGGATAGAGGAGATGGAGATGTGCAGGGCTACCATAGTGAGTCAGCATGATCACATTGCAACTTTAGAGAGACAGAATGCCATCTTGAGGATAGAGCATGAGCAGTTCAGAGTAGAGATAGCCAGACTTACAGCGGCTCGAGATACAATGATAGCTCAAGCATAGCAAGAAGAACAAAGAGTCACTGAGTATATTGGGTCGATTAGGGATGCCAGTGCATAGGAGATGGAACAAATGTTGGTAGAGACCAGAGAGGAGATACACCATTGGAGGACACTATATGAGAGTGCAGTTCCACCAGAGCAGAGAGCATCATCATATCGGGTACGATCGAGGATAGAGAGCAGGGCACGCTCTCGGAGGTCAGTGAGCAGCATGGGGGTGAGTGGACCTATGAGACCACCATAGCCAGGACCAAGAGGGACATCATCCATGAGACATGGTAGGGATGAGGAGGACAAAGGGAGCACCCAGTGATAGAGGCACATGCTCCTTATGACGGACAGATGTAGTGTGACATTATGTAGTCAGCCTACGGGCCATACTTAGGACAGACAGTCCAATTTTGTACTCCGATATTATTTTGACATATGATATGATATGCATTGATATGATGGGATGCAATGTGTTATGACTTATGTTATTTTCCATGTATGGATGGCGTATGCACTGTTTATTGTGGAATATGTATGGATACATTTTGATGTGTTTTTTATGCATTTATAATACGAAATGGATAAAATGCTTGATGTGAGGCTTGATGTAATGCAAATGTAATAACCAAATGGATGCAGGATGCAGCATATGTGTTTGGAGATCGAGCACTAGACCAGACTGATTATCCGAATGGATGGAAGAAATGTTAGTAAGAAGAAAATGAGATGGAGGATAGTTAGAGATGAAGAAAAACTTTCTTTTAGTAATGCACTTTGTAGGTGAGAACCTTTATTTTAATGTAGCAAAATGGATGCGTAGCATCATAGCATTGAAGGCTAGAGCTAAAATGCAACCCTTTTTGCAAAAGACAGACACATTGTAGACAAACAACAATCACAACAACAAAAAAGAAAGGGTCCATGAACCATCCCGATCACTCTAAATCACTCAGTGACATCATCGAGCAACATAGGAACATGATCAAAGATAAATCAATAAATGATAAGACTCACTAATTTCAACAAGTCAAACAAACATCTTGATCTTCATTGTCAAAAGTTGAAAGTGTTGATAGGACGATCATGTTGTCTAGTTTCAGGGAATGCGGTACCCTGTCTAAGACAGGACACAGTCTGGTTTCGAGTATACCACACCCTGTATAAGACCCATGATAATGGAGACAAGGACAAATGATTTTGAGGTTGATTGATATGACAATTTTGATCAGTTTGAATGTTTGGTTTGATTGAAAAGTTCATCTATTAATGCATGATTTGCAGTAAAGCGTAGTGTTGGATTGCGCGTCATTGGAGGGATGCTCAGTGATTTGTCTTATGCACAAAAGGGATATATTTTTGTTTTTTTCTTTTCAAGTTTTTACAATTTTTTGTTCATTTTTTCAGGATTTTATTTGACTTTTTAGGGATTTTTTTCAGGACATTATTTGATTTGTAGAGATTTTTTTAGGACACTATTCAATTTTTTTGAGATTTTCTTTCAGGACATTATTCAATTTTTAGAGATTTTTTCAGGATGTTATTCCTTTTTTTTGAGATTTTCTTTAGGACATTATTCAATTTTTAGAGATTTTTTTCAGGACATTATTTGATGTTTAGGGATTTTTTATGATTTTTTTCAATTTTTTTGAATTATTTCAGGACATTTTTCAATTTTTTTGAGATTTTTTTAGGACATTTTTCAACTTTTTTGGATTTTTTCAAGACATTTTTCAATTTTTATGATTTTTTCAGGAAATTTTAAAAAATTTTATGGATTTTTGCCCCCAATGTCTAGCAAGGAAAGGAATATGATAGGTGAATAAGTAGGCTTGCTGAAATGTTGGTGGATAGATGGAAGACAAAGGCCTTTTATTATGGAGACAATACGGATGCAATTTTCAAGGGCTATTGCATGATGGGACAAGAGACTGGATGTGACAATGTAAAGCAGTGACATGGCATAAGGGACATGTCAAGAGGTTTTTGAAACCATGTTTAAATTTTGCATCCTTATGTTAGATCAAGATCAAGGAATGATAAAGAGAGTATGGATAGTGATAAGATATGGATAGGATAAGCAAGACCAAGAATGGATAAGGGACATGGACTGAAGGTTGGGATAGGCTAAGGGATAGTGGCAGAGAGTTGCAATAAGATAGGGAATATGGATGAAAAGTTATAATAAGCAAATGGATAAAGACCAGAAGCTATGATGGACTAAAAGCTACAAACAAGATGCATGATGCTCATGAAGATCCTCAGCCTTGTCAAGATCAAAGGTGGAAAGGGAAACTGGACATGAGGGACAATAGGATATGAAGGAGTATGACATGGTATGATAGGATAATGAAGGGCAATAGGATATGAAGGAGTATGACATGGGTTCGATAGGATAATGGAACAATGAAGGACAAAAGGATATGATAGGATAAAACTTGTCCCCAAGTGTGGTGTACAAGAAGTTCATAAATTATGCATGATGCTTGTTTGCTAGGTTTTCATCACGGTACTTGCCCAAGGTGCCTGTTTGCCAGGTTTTCACTAGAGGATCAATTATTTTTGTTTTACTTTTTTTTTCTTTTTTTTTTTCACTTTTTTTTTTTTGTATTTTTTTTTTGTTTTTTGACTTTTTCAATAGAAGATGGACACATGATAGGGGATGGATGAAGGACTCAAGCGTCTGTTTATTTGGATAGTATCCTTGAAAAAAAAAATGGACCATGACCTTTAAAAGTATGCTCAAAGACATTGGTAAGATAAGAACATGGAAAATAAGATGAAACTAAGGCAAGGATTTATGTAAAGGATTGGATCAAAGGGATCGAAGGATGAAAAATATGCATTGGATAATGGATAGGGTATTGGAAGAATTGGGCTTCAGTGGATGGAAATGAAGGCAAGATCAACATTGGCACACACCTTGAGGGGTGATGGACTGATGGAGGAAAAATGGATCTCAGATTGTGAGATTTGGATGGAGGAATAGCTTGGGATTTTGGGACATAAGGGCCGAAAATGGATGAAGAAGGTGATGGAGGAACAAATTTGAGAGGGTTGGATGGAGGAATAGCAACTTTGGATACCAAGTTGGATATTTCTTTAGGCTTTTGTGCTTCAAGGAGCCGCTTAGGGATCCACATGGTTTTTGATTTTTCATGCTTTTGTGGTTCCTTGGAGTGCATTGCTTGCACAAGGGATTTAGGAACCCATATATATTTTGACTTGGCTTTATTTTTCTCAGTGGGCCTTTGTGGCCTTTTGGATATTTCTTTTTCTTTATAGATCATGGTGTTCTTTGTTTTGACATGTCGATTATATTGGACATGTTGATCCTTGAATACATGTGGATTTTTAGACTTATGACTTTTATACTTGGCATCCAAATTGCTTGGAGGGGGAAAGGAATGCATGGATGGACATGAATGAAATAGAGTTCTTTTGGATTGATGAAATTTACTCAAGGATGTATGCTTTTGCTGACCTTGCATAGAGAATGAAGGAATATAAGGACCTAAGATGGATGGAAAGTATGATGGGGAAGGGATATGTTTGGATTTTGATGGAGGGATACCAAAATCTTGAGAGTGAGTTGTGTAGACATGAGCCTTAAGATATTCTTTGATATGGAGGGGTTCTTTCTTATGAAGGACTACTCCTTTGCCTTTATGAATATCTTGACTTGTAGGATACTCTTTTCTTTGAGAAGAAGACGCGAGTCCATTATGAGGTGGATATGATATGAGAGAAATAATGAGATCTTGAAGTGGATCGGATTACACCAAAGTGGAAGAACCCATTATGCATGTTGAGGGTTCATGAACATCCTACACTGACACATTAGAATCATGAGAGGGATTAGGATCATGAGAGGGACTAGGATTGTGTAGTGGACATGGTTCAATGACAGGCTCTTCAAGAGATGGAATGGGAGAAATAATGGGATCATCAAAAGAAATGGGATCTTGGAGTGTATATGGAGCATTAAGACAAGGAGATGGAGGAACAAAAGGATCTTGTGGAGGATTTAAAGGAATAATTTGATCTTGACAAGGAGGAAGATCATTGGAATCCTCTTTAAAGGTGCTTTGCTCTTGACTTTTAATGGGATCATCAGAAAGGATGGAAGGGATATCTTGATCTTTCTTAGGAAGTGGAATGTCAATGGGATTTGAAAGGACATTTTTTTCATGAAATGGAAGGGGATCATTTGGGATTGGATGGACTGGGATATCTTGATCTTTCTCAGGGAATGGAGTGTCAATGGGACTTTGGATAGGATGGACAAGAATAGGGGAATCATCATGAGTTTCTGGGAAGATGAGATCCTAGTCAACAATTGGATGGGATGATAAGGTTTCGGGATCTTGATCTTGATCTATTTCAAGACACATTTCTTCATGCTCTAAATTATCCTCTTGACATGGGGTTGGACTTTGGATATGCATGGAGGATTCTGACAAGGAATCAATGTTTTGGGATGAAGGAAATGCACTTTGAACATTTGTGATGGATTCTGGCAAGGAATCAATGCTTGAACATGAGGAAGAGGGACTTCGAATGGGGTCCTCTAAAATAGGTAATGGCAATAAAGTGCATGGTGGCATTGGGTCTTGTATTTCTGATAAAAGACAAGGATGTGCATCATGAATTGGATTATCTTGGAAATCAATTATGGATAGCTCTTGGATAATTGTATCCTTGGGTGTATTGTTTGATGAGGACAATATGGAAGGTTCTTGTGAAACTTCTAGAGGTGTAGGGATAGATGCCACTGGAGAGTCAATTTGTTTGTGGGGGGATGAGGCATTGCTAGACATAATTGTATTATTTTGATCTTCCTCAAAGAACTCACTTGGTAGTTTCCTTAAGATCATTGCAATAAAGCCACCTTTCTTTCGAGGTTTTGACATAGTTGTATCTAGAATTTGAACTTGTTTTTGGTTTGATGTCATGTTTTGATATTGGACTTGGTTCAATTGTTCTGACATGTTTGAAACTTGGCTTGGTGCATGTTGCAAGTTTTGTTTTTGAATGTTTGGTTGTGGTTGTTGACATTGATATGTTGATTGAACTTGTTGATATTCCACCATTGGTTGAACTATTTGTGGACATTGTATAGTTGGTTGGACATATTGTTGAAATTGAACCATTGGTTCTATTGGTTGTATATGTTGAACAATTGGTTGAACCATTGGTTGTATTGGTTGAAAATCTGATTGATAGTAAACACCTTCTTGTTCTTGTTGTGGAGGCACATAATGTTCAAATTGATGTTGTCTCTTTTCTTGAAATTGTTTCATCATCTCTATTTGGGAGAGGAGAGCTGGTATGTCTGATCATTCAAGAAGAGATCTTACATCAATTAGCTCAATCTTTGGATTTTGACCTAGAAATTTTTGAAACATTTTGGACATTTGTGATCTATTCTTCTCAATGTTTTTCACTCTTTGTTCCAAAATCTCATTTTCTTGAGCTAGTTTCTCCTCTAGTTTTTGGTGTTTGGACATTTACATCATCATGATAAGTTTGATCGATATTGCCTTGTTGTTGGGTTGGATATAATTGTGATTGCCTTGGATTAAAATTTGATTGCATTGTTGGTTGATACGTCAAACTTTGTTGCATCATTGGTGCTTGAAACCTTGTTTCAATAGACATGTCACTATGCAACGTTTTTGGGATTTTTGATTTTAAAAGGATGATGTATGATATGCAACTAAATGCAACCTAAATAGATGAAAATGCAATCTATGGCAACAATGCAACCTATGTTTTTGTTGTTTTTCAAGATTTTGACAAACTTTTTGGAATGCAAATCTAAAAAAGAGACCCTTAGGAAATTGAAATGATGTCTAGACCTCAAAGGACAAAAGGACCAAGTGACAAAAGGACAAAATGACAATGTCTCCCCTATATGCTTGGATACTAAGCTAGGTTTGACCAAATGACAATGATGACAAAAAGACAAAAGTTTAATAAGGTCTAGACTTCTTAACAATAACTTAGGGTTTATCAAGGATTTGAATTACTCAAGTATGACAAAACCTAGTTTTGACACTATATGCAAAGGGACAATTACTATGCAAATGACCCTAATATGATATGCTAATGACCTAAACTTAATGAAGAGACCTAGGGTATGCAAATGCAAATGTATGACAATGGTATTACTCTAATGCAAGAGGACACATGCAAAATGGATGACCCTTATTGATATGCAAAGGAGTATGACCTAGGTGAAACCTAATCTTGGTAATTGACAATGAATATGCAAAATGCAAACCTAAGATGAACCTAAACCTAAGTGACATGAGTGTTGAGACAAGATTTTCAACAATGTTTGACAACCATGTTTGAAGATGTTTTGAACTTTGTTGGATGAAATGTTCGTGTGTTTAACCTTGTTTTGAATCAATTTGTCTTGTTTTTGAAATGAGACACAACTCAACTTTTGACAAACAAAGAAGACAAGATATTTTAACCTAGACTCAAGACAATCATGCCCATTCACACATTTCTTATGGTAGGCAAGGACATTAGGTACTTGAGAGGTAGACTCATTATGGGATTCAAGGAGAATACATAGATGCTTGACCCCACAAGCTCCCCTCCACGACACTCACTTCTCAGGGCAGCCAAGCATCTGTCCCCATGGAAATCTCCCCATGGAAAACTTAGTATCTCTTCCAAGTATCCGAACTTGTCCTTCTCAAGCAACTAGAAGGATTTTCGGCCTCTAAATACAAGGTGTTTAGTAAGGATTTCTGTTAAGTGTTACTCCTTGGTGTCATGCAAGTGTGATTGAGACATTAAGCCAACCAAGATACCAAACAAATGTAGTCGTGCAAGCATGATTTAGACCGTGAGGTCCTACTTAGATGTTGATATGAGAAAGAGTTCAAGGGTCATCACTTCCCAAGTAACTGCAATTCCCACGTAACCCTTCCTTCAAAGCTTTCGCTCATCAGGTATTTATTTATAGTGAGTTAGAATGCCAAGGTATTCTAGTCATACTCACTTTGGGTCGTTCCCTTCTCACGATTGTCACTTGCTTGCAAAAGAAAATGGTTGGGAAGGCAGGCCTTCTAAAGGTGACACACAATCAAAAACATGAGCATGGTATCGAAGATCTGGATTTCTGATCACCCTAAGAAGGATGAGAGCATACTCTCCTACTCCAATGTCAAACTCAACAATCAAAGCAAACATACATTCATTCCATCCTATCTAGAAATCATACTAGGTGCCTAAATATTAATTGAAAACACAAAGTTTAGTTGTAGTCCAAGGCAACCTGCAAAACCCAAGTCAGAAGTTTGATATGTTTAGTCTTTGACTATCGAACCTGCATAAAACGTGTTATTAGTTTCATTTGTTGTCTTTTTCATGCATAATGCCAAGGTGCTACACAAAGAATTAGTACCAAAAACCAAAAAGCATAAACAACACGCAAAACAAAATAATTTGCAAGTAAAAAACACTACCTTTTACCTCTATTTCTGGCCCTACATAGGTGCAGAATGCTTGACACAGGTGTAGAATGCTTGACACAAGCACAAATTTTCCTTGAAATGGGTGCAGAATGCTTGACACAGGTGTAGATTGTCTCACACAGGTGCAAAAGTTCCCAGAAAACCCTGCATTACCCTGTTTCTTGGGTTTTTAACATTCAAATCAACTCAAAAGCACTCAAAAGCATGATTAGGGGGTTAGTTCACATCGGGTTCACCACTTAATGTAGCTAGGAAATCGGAAATCATCAAATCAAAAAGTATTAGTAATCTAGCTCAATCACGAAAGCTAAAATGCAGTGACAAATCCTAATTACACTCAATAAAGACATGAAAACAAGACATCAATTCAAATGCAAAACCATTGCAAACTTGAATGTATCCTTCATGTGGCTCCATTTTCCATCTTTCTCCTTCAAATAGCTTTGTTTGTGGATCTCACCTACTAGTGCATAAGCATGGTGTGAAAACAAGTAGATAAGATGGTAGTGCAAGAATACTCGAAGCGTGATTGATTCGACCAGGGTTCAGGGATTCAAAAAAGTGATTCTTTGGGATTGAAGAAATTCATCCAATTTATAGACAAATTGGAGAGAAGACAAGATTAGCATGAAGAGATTCGAATGGAAATTGCAAATCAAGAACGTCAATTATGACAAATTTGCACTTTCTATGCAAAATTGATTGATTGATAATTCATGACAAAATTATGACAACTTTCTATGTCAAAATTGATTGATTGTCAATTATGACAAATTATGACAAATTGAAATGTCATTCCCATGAAATTAGGAGGAAAATAGGAGAGAATTGAAAAATAGAAATTAGGAAATTAGGAATTAGGTAAATCAATTAATAATTTGTCATTTATTAATTAATTCACAAAAAGAGGAATAATTAGTTAGCCAATTAAATAAACATTTAATTGTGACACGAAGACTTAGGATAAATAAATAATTTAACCTAGAGGGAGAAATGACAAACAAGGTTAAATGAATAAATCATGAAACCCTAGAAGATGAATTAGAAAAAGCAAGAATGACAATTAGGTCTTGACAAAAGATAATTGATATCGATTCGATTTGATCATGATTCTGATTAACAAAAGACCAATGCTGACAAACGATTTGATTAATAAATGTGCCAATTGATGAGGAACAATGACTAATTGATCCAAATTGACACAATTGAGAAAGACGACGATTGATGACAAATTGATCGCAAAAATGACAAAATTGACAAGAAGACAAGGATCGATGACAAAATATATTACAAAATGACAAGATTGAAAATGTCAACGATCGATGACAAATCGATCACAAGACAACAAGATTGATGACAAATTGATCAAAAGACAAGGATCGATGACAAATCAATCGCAAGATGACAAGATTGATAAGAGGAAAAAAACCTAATTAGGATTGATGATGTCCAAAATGATGACAAATGAGCTTGCACATTGATGCGACAGGATAAGATTGACCAAAATCATGACAAATATTGCTATCAACAAGACCAAATTCGAAAGTGAGACAAATGAAGAATGCAAAAGAAGGACTCAATGCTCGCAAATGATAAAGACCAAGTGCGTGACATAGGAGAAATGTTAATGCGACACAAAAACCCTAAAATAAGGCAATGCGCAAATGTTAAATTATGATTCCGCAAGCATTGACCATTTTTAGACGTCTACATTTTTCCCCTCTTTGAGACAATGTGATTTTAAGTGTTGTTTCAAAGAATGATAATGAAAATAGCCCAGACAATTGACAATGACATACACATGCCCCCTCGAGAAATTGGCTGGAAACATGCAGAAAAGAGGCCAATTGATCGATAAAAATGATAGGATCGAATGGACCGACAATTGGAGATCGAATACACAAAGGACAAGCAATTGATGAGGCAAAAGACCATGACTAGCATAAGATGGAGAGGGTGCACGTCCATCTATGCACTGACAAAGATCTATAAATGAGACAAAGAGAGTGAAAATTGCTCATTTGCACTAGCCAAAGAGGAGGATTTGTTGCTCTGGAAAAGGACACTTGCTAAGAGATGGCGAACATTCCAATGGCAGATCACCTCGGGGAATGTGTATGCACCTACAGATGACCGGACAATGCGGAAGTAGCGGTATGTATCTCAAAAACCCATATTGTCAATTTTATGAATTTTGATCACTTACGGGACATTGCAGGGCCCACAGGGAATGCAGAAACTGACTTCTGCACCTGTGTGAGCACATCCTGCACTTGTGTAGGGTACACAAGCATAGGTTATACTACACAGGCGTAGGACTTATCACACAGGCGCAGTTGTGCATTGGGAAGTCAATTTTGGTAAAAAATAGCATGCAAATGATCCGAAAAGGGAAGATAAGAATAGGATAGTTCAAAAGAGATGAAAAAAACCTTGATTTGGACATGAAACAAGGAAATGCAGCCAATAGGAGAAAACCTTAAAACTGACAAAATGTGCCCCAATTGTGATGCAAAGTTGACAGTATCCATTGATCACGTGGGAGAACCGACCTGACTACTTCATGTTATGACATAGACTCAGAAGCACAGATAGAGATACACTAGCAGGACTTGGAATATACTATATCACATTCATGCTTGAGATTAGGGCAAACACAAGACTACTTACCACATTGGCAGAGTGATGGCATTCAGAGACCTCCTCATTCCATCTGGCGACTGGAGAGGCGACTGTGACACTAGAGGATGCATGGCGTATCCTCCGCATTCTGATTCATGGAGAGATGGTAGAGTATGACCCAGTGATGGGGAGAGATGCTTTGTGGAGATTATTTGAGTGCGACACAAATGATCTAGACATCATAGAGAGGGAGATCGGCTGGGAGACCATGGCATTAGAGTACGATCGGCGATATGTGGTGATAGCAGTGGTGATAGCATGCCTACTAGTAGGGGATAGACGAGGACATGGATTCCCTATTGGATGGGGAAGAGTGCTAGAGCAGATGGTGATAGAGGGGATAGTGTACGCATGGGGACCATGTGTACTGGCTATGCTATATTTTCAGTTGCATCAGATAGCATATCAGGGAGTGCAAACTTTGAGCTATGGAGTCACATTATTACAGGTATGGGCATTCAAGCACATAGCCATATGTCAACTGATTGTAGAGAGATAGGTATTACCACATCAACCATATGTGTATTGCTATGGGGGAGCACTAAGATAGGGTCCATTTGGATACATACTGTATTGGCAACACGAGCTAGATAGACTGAGAGAGTTCACATGGAGGCCATATCGTGATTGCACTACATGGTCAGATGATAGTGAGGAGCTACCGTATTGCAGATAGGAGAGATACCTGATTGGGCGACCAGTGAATCACTAGAGAGCGATTGAGATGTACCTACCAGAGAGAGTTAGAGGACAGTTTGGAGAGAGACAGGATATACCTAGAGGGACAACACACTTTGCTCGATCTCATAGAGAGATGAGTCAGTGGGGGAGTATGATTCAGCCACACATAGCATATACTGACTTTACACATTACAGCAGAGACAGTGGGATTGGAGATCAGATGTGGTGGACATCAAGATGATAGAGGAGTATGAGCGATGGTTTGCACGGCGACGGCTAGTGCCCTTGACAGATCTTGATATTTCGGTATCAAGGAGACAGGAGGACTTCCCACTCACAGGAGAGGAGGAGGGAGATGATGAGGATGAGGAGGATGAGTTTGATGATGAGGATGAGGGGGATGACAAGGATAGAGATGATGAGGATGACGATTATGAGCCAGACTCAGCTGATCAGGAGTCATTGCAGGATATACCCATAGAGCTGGAGGCAGCTAGGATAGAGGAGATGGGGATGTGTAGGGCTACCATAGCGAGTCAGCATGATCACATTGTGACTTTAGAGAGACAGAATGCTATTGACAAGACCAAATTCGAAAGTGAGACAAATGAAGAATGCAGAAGAAGGACTTGATGCTCGCAAATGATAAAGACCAAGTGCGTGACATAGGAGAAATGTTAATGTGACCCAAAAACCCTAAAATAAGGCAATGCACAAATGTTAAAGTATCATTCCACAAGCATTGACCATTTTTAGACATCTACACATCCTTTTCTTCAATAGTTCCTCTTGCTCCTTTGATTTGATTTACAATCTCCTTTAGTCTTGTACTGTACTGGGTTATGTTCTCACCTTAATTCATCCTCATAGATTCAAGTTGTCCTCTTAGACTATCTACTTTTTCTCTTTGAACATGTTTATCTCCTCCATATATAGATATGAGCTTAGTCCACATTGCCTTTGCATCATTGTAGCCTTCTAGATCATTAAACTCTGAATCGGTCAATGCAGATGTTATTTTAATCATTGCTTGAATATGTTCTTGCTTCACCTTTATCTCTTCCATAGTCAATGGATAGGTGCTCGGTGCAACAAAATCATTCTCCAGATAGTATATAGCATATTCTCCAACTCCTGATAGATGTAGCTTCATCCTTTTCTGCCATGTAGAGAAACTTGACTTGTTCAGCTTCGGTGCATCCCTCTTATACATCTTTGGATCTTTAACTCAAGTGCCTTTAAACTTTCCTTTCAAAGTCCAAAGCTCTGATACCAATTGATAGTTCTGATACTTAATATAAGTATAGATCCAATACCCACCAAGATGGGAGGGGGGGGGTGAATCATAGAAACTTAATCATCCATAAAAACATCAGATTCAACCTCGGTAACACATATATCAGTTATATAACCAAAAATTGTCAAACATGCAAACTCAAAAGCATATGAACAATATAAACCTCATAACACCAAATTTAACGTGGAAACCCAAATAGGGAAAAACTACTATGGGATTTTGGACCCACTAAGAAATATACTCTTCTAGAGTATGCTTGGTTAAAAGCAAATCCTATTAAAGATTACAAACACACTGCTAGATGTGACCCAGTTAAGGGATTTCCCTCAGATCTGTTAGGATCTTCACTTTGTTAGAAGTGACCTTGTCAAAGGATTTCAAACACTCAATCAGAATGTCACCTTGCTAGAGGATTTACATATAAGACTATTAAGACCACTCGGTTAAGAGATTTCCTGTCACTTTCACAAAATAACAGTAATAAAATCTATCTGCAACTTCACATCTAAAATGCTAAAGCAGATTCCTATTTATTCAATACAATCTAGACATAGAACTAATCTTGTGTATCTACTAAGCATCAATACTCTGTTATTCTAACCAGTCTTCAAGCTTCTGTGCTCGGTAATCACTATGTAGCATCCCTGTGCATACACTTGCCCGCATACATTTTTTATCAACCGTTTCCTATTTATAAATAATCATCTAATAGCTTAATCTCCTTGATCACATTTTCCATGATCAATCATAGCCATCAAGTCTTCAATCTTGTCCAGGTTCAATGTATCTTTCGATCTAAAAATGTTTTACCCCGCCCTGGAACTTGTGTTAGGGTAATGCAGTTCAATCTGAGCTGTAGATCTTCCTGCTGACTTTCCATTACCTTAGATTTATTGACAAACTTCTTCCATAGCTTACCAATCATTGATCTTCTCTAGCTCATCAGCTTCTTTCATTAAATATGTTATAGCTCGGTTGCAACTTGGTGAATACTAAACTTCACTCTGTAGACATTTTGCCTTCATTAACCGACAACGATAACCTTAGGGTTTACCAACTAGGTTCCTTAGGGTTTACCGACTAGGGTATTTGCCTGATAACATAGTATAGTATTAACCTTTACATTTTACAATGTATGTATGATGTTAAAACAATCTAAAACATCACGATCTCATCATTGTCTGACTTGGTAGAGTTGCCCTTTGAATAAGTTATCCCCTTATTCATCATATTCTTTCCTGTGTCTTTACCGACTTCTTTATAATCTTTATATCATACTTTTCAAGATATGGAAACATCATACTGAATTAGAAAATCAATTTCTTGACATCAATGACAAAATAATAATATCAAGATAGTAAAACATCTTTAATCAGTTATGTCCATAATCATCAACAACCTTCTCAATATCCTTATTGAAATGTCAACAATCTTTCATTGTCTGTTATAATGTAATATTGCCAACAATCTTCCCCTTTGGCATTTATGGCAAAACTAATTGATTTGACCTTTAAAAGATTCAGATTGCTGTGATTCTAAAATGCTGAAATGTTGTAGTCTTTTCTCAATTCTCCCATATATTCTTTCAGTCTTCTCCCCCTTAGTAGGTCTTCTCCCCCTTGGTAGGTCTTCTCCCCCTTTGACAACAATGCCAAAAAGAAAATTACTAAAACATAATTTCTTTCTGTAAGAAGTTATTTCCTGTTCTTGTGTATCAACTGAGTCTCGGTCAGAGCATTTGTCTTGAATTCCTGTTCCCTGTATCATTCTCTGTACTATTCCAATATTACTTCTAGTACACTTGCAGAAAAACATTCTAAAGTGTATCACTCCAGCATCAACTCCCCAAAAGATATTCAATAGAGTCATCGAATTGATGCTTTCACCGAACACGATCAGTGAGTAGAAGATAGGGGTAGGATCCCTAACTTACTTATGAGATATTCAAAAGTGTCCTTTGGTAGTGGCTTGGTGAAGATATCTGCTATTTGCTCCTTTGTGCTAACATATTCCAACACCACTTTCTTCTCTTGAGCTTCTTCTCTAGGATAATGATATTTGATAGATATGTGCTTTGTCTTAGAGTGCATAACATGATTCTTTGAAATATTAATGGCACTAGTATTGTCATACAATATAGTTACTGGCTCGGTAACTTTCTCATTTATACCTTCCAATAGTTGTTTGATCCATGCAATATTGGTACAATTCAGTGCTGCAGCAACATATTCAGCTTCGGTTGTTGACTGAGAAACACATCATTGTTTCTTGCGAAGCCAATTCACTAGTCTTTCTCCTAAAAAGAAAGCTCCTCCACTTGAGCTTTTTCTGTCATCAATGTTGCCTACCCAATCAGCATCAGTATAAACTTTTAAATAAAAATCATTTCCTTTCTGATATACTAAGCCATAATCTTGAGTGCCTTTTAAGTATCTAAAAATTCTTTTGATTGCTATCATGTGTGTTTTGTGAGGATTTCCAGAGAATCTTGCAACAATACCTACTGCATGTGCTATATCTGGCCTGCTATGAACAACATATTGCAACTTTCCAATCATAGATCGGTAAAGTGTCTCATCAACAGATACAGATTCATCATTCTTTGATAGTTTACTATTGGTAGTCATAGGAGTACTTACTGGTTTTGAATCCTCCATTCCAAATTTCTTCAAGATTTCCTTTATGTATTTGGATTGAGTAATGAAAATCTCATTTTTCATTTGTAGTATCTGTAAACCTATAAAATACTTTATCTCACTGATTAATGACATCTCAAATTATTTGCTCATTTCATTTCCAAAGTTCTTGCATCGAGAGTCATTTCCACAAAATATAATATCATCAACAAATATGGCTGAGATTATTATTCCATTTTCATCATTCTTCATGTACATGTTGTTGTTCTCACTTGTCCTTATAAAACCAATCTTAATCAAATAAGAGTGCAATCTCTCATACCATGCTCTAGGTGCTTGTTTCAAACCATATAAAGCTTTGTTCAATTTACATACCTGGTCTTTATCATTGTCTTCAACAAATCCTTCAGGTTGTTCAATGAAAACTTCTTCTTCTAATATTCCATTCAGAAATGCAGATTTGACATCCACTTGATATACCTTGAAGTTCTTGAAAGCCACATATGCCAACAATATTCTTACTCCTTCAAGTCTAGTAACAGGTGCAAAAGTCTCACCATATCAATTCCTTCTTCTTGGGCATAACCTTTGCAAGCTAATCTTTCTTTGTTTTGAATGACCTCACCTTTTTCAGTTAGCTTGTTTCTAAAGATACACTTTGTACCGATTACATTTTTGTCCTTCAATCTTGGGACCAGTGTCCATGTGTCATTCTTCTTGATTTGATCAATCTCTTCTGTCATAGCATTTATCCAATCTTCACTGTTAAATGCCTCTTTCACTATTCTTAGTTCAAATTCAGATATCAAACATGTGTTCTGTCTCAGTTTGTTCCTTGTCAGCACTGGATCATCCTTCTCTCCTATAATCTGACTTGGTGCATGGTGTCTTCTAACATACTTGGCTAATATAGGCTCGGTAGGCTCTGCATGAGCTTCTTCATCACTCGGTAACTGGATATCTTCTTCATTTTCTTCAACAGTTATCTTGGTAGGACTTCTTGGTTGCACATAGACAAATTCATCATAGTCTTCTGGTTCTTTGGAATTTCCTTCATCAGTTCTTTCTGCAAATTCATCAATTTTCACATTTGCACTTTCTACTATTTTGTTATATGATTTGATTAGACATTTAAATGCTTTGCTTCTAGAAGAATATCCTAGAAATGTTCCTTCTTCACTTTTCTGATCAAACTTGCCATTTCTATCATCTTTATGAACATAGCATTTACTTCCAAAGATCTTAAAATAACTTACATTAGGTTTCTTGCCATACCAGCTTTCATAAGGTGTCTTAAGAGTACCTTTCTTCAATTGAACTCGGTTCAAGGTGTAAACAACTATGCTTATTGCTTCTCTCCAAAATGTTTGTGGAACCTTCTTCTTAATCATCAGTGTTCTAGCATAATCCACAATAGATCTATTTCTTCTTTCAGCTATTCAATTTTGCTATGGAGTTCTTGGTGCAGATACTTGTCTTTTAATACCATGATCATTGCAAAATAGGGTGAACTCATCAGATGTGAATTGTCCTCCTCTATCTGATCTAAGACATTTTAGTTGTCTTTCTCTTTCATTTTCAACTCTAGCCTTGTACCATTTAAACATTGTAAAAGCTTCTGATTTTTGTTTTAAAAACATTAGTGACATCATCCTTGAATAATCATCCATAATAATATGAAATACTTATCACCAGAATAACTTTGAAATTTCATAGGACCACAAAGATCAATGTGCACAAGATCTAAAATTCCCTTAGAAGTGTAGGACTTACTTGTAAAGCTTGATCTTGTCATTTTACCCATCTGGCATCCTCGGCACATAACATTCTCAGGTTTTTCAAGACTCGGTAGACCTCTTACTCAGTGCTTCTTACTTATTTTAATCAGATTATCAAAATTAACATGCTAAAACGTTTTATGCCATAACCAAGTATAATCAATCTTTGCATGCAAACACTTATTGTGAGTTAAGTCAAGGTGAAATGTAGTAGCTAACTTTCCATTCTTGTCACGAACTTTGACAATTCCTTTCTAAAATTCTATTCGGTAACCTGTGTTGTTTAGCTGTTCTACACTCAACAAATTGTATTTCAAACCTTCAACCGAATAAACATCATTGCATCTTGCATTATCAAGAAGTTTTATGGATCCTTTACCTCTTACCAGACATTGTGCATCATTACCAAATCTAACATATCCTCCATCATAATCTTCTAACATAACAAACTTGTGTTTATCTCCTGTCATATGATGTGAACATCCACTATCTATAATCCAAGTATCATTAGGGTTTATGTGAAATATAAGGGCTTTTTGTTCATACCTTTCTTCATCTGATCCATCCTTGATAGCCACATAAACAACTTCCTTTGTATCATTTATCTGACTTGTCATCATTAGATTCCTCATGAACTATTAAGAATGTCTTTCTATCTCTTCTTCTGAAGTCTCAGTGTCCTCTGTAATGGTTAACTTTTTGTCTATCATCTCAGTAATCTCCCTTTTTAGTAAAATCTTTGTCAGGACAGTTAGAAGCCATATGTCCAATATTATCACAATTGAAACATTTCAAAGGTAGTTTTCCTTTATACTTACCTTTGCGTCTAGGTAACCTTTTGGCCAATAGTGCTTCAAACTCTTCTTGCTTTCTTATTTCTTCATATAGTTTGTGTACCTCCTCCATGTTCTTCTGAAATATTTCACTTGCTCCACTATGATCTCCTTCAGAGTACTTATACTTTCTTTCATTGTAATCATTAGATTCATTCAAATGAAAAGAACTAAATGCAGATTCAACTTTATTTACCGATGACCCACTATTATCAAAATTACTTAACTCAAATGCATGTAGCTTACCAATAGTAGCATCCAAGGAAACTGGCATATTAGGTACAAACCTCAATTCATTGATTGCAGATACTCGGATTGCATAGGCAGGTAGAAGGGTTCTTAACAACTTACTTGTTACATCCTTTTCTTCAATAGTTCCTCTTGCTCCTTTGATTTGATTTACAATCTCCTTTAGTCTTGTACTATACTAGGTTATGTTGTCACCTTAATTCATCCTCATAGATTCAAGTTGTCCTCTTAGACTATCTACTTTTTCTCTTTGAACATGTTCATCTCCTTGATATATAGATATGAGCTTAGTCTACATTGCCTTTGCATCACTGCAGCCTTCTAGATCATTAAACTCTGAATCAGTCAATGCAGATGTTATTTCAATCATTGCTTGAATATGTTCTTGCTTCACCTTTATCTCTTCCATAGTCAATGGATAGGTGCTTGGTGCAACAAAATCATTCTCCAAATAGTATATAGCATATTCTCCAACTCTTGATAGATGTAGCTTCATCCTTTTTTGCCATGTAGAGAAACTTGACTTGTTCAGCTTCGGTGCATCCCTCTTATACATCTTTGGATCTTTAACTCAAGTGCCTTTAAACTTTCCTTTTAGAGTCCAAAGCTCTGATACCAATTGATAGTTCTGATACTTAATATAAGTATAGATCCAATACCCAACAAGATGAGAAGGGGGGGGGTGAATCATACAAACTTAATCATCCATAAAAACATCAGATTCAACCTCGGTAACACATATATCAGTTATATAACCAAAAATTGTCAAACATGCAAACTCAAAAGCATATGAACAATATAAACCTCATAACAGCATATTTAACGTGGAAACCCAAATAGGGAAAAACCATTGTGGGATTTTGGACCCACTAAGAATTATACTCTTCCAGTGTATGCTCGGTTAAAAACAAATCATGTTAAAGATTACAAACACACTGCTAGATGTGACCCGGTTAAGGGATTTCCCTCAGATCTATTAGGATCTTCACTTTGTTAGAAGTGACCTTGTCAAAGGATTTCAAACACTCAATCAGAATGTCACCTTGCTAGAGGATTTAGATATAAGACTGTTATGTCCACTCGGTTAAGAGATTTCCTATCACTTTCACAAAATAACAGTAATAAAATCTATTTGCAACTTCACATCTAAAATGCTAAAGAAAATTCCTATTTGTTCAATACAATCTATACATAGAACTAATCTTGTCTATTTGTTGTGCATCAATACTCTGTTATTCTAACAAGTCTTCAAGCTTCTGTGCTCGGTAATCACTATGTAGCATCCCTGTGCATACACTTGCCCACATGCATTGTTTATCAACAATTTCCTATTTATAAATAATCTTCTAACCACTTAATCTCCTTGATCACATTTCCCATGATCAATCATAGCCGTTAGATCTTCAATCTTGTCTAGGTTCAATGTATCTTTCAATCTGAAAAATGTTTTACCCCACCCTAGAACTTGTGTTAGGGTAATGCGGTTCAATCTGAGCTATAGATCTTCTTGCCAACTTTCCATTGCCTTAGATTTGTTAACAAAATTCTTCCATGGCTTACCAATCATTGATCCGCTCCAGTTCATCAGTTTCTTTCATTAAATATCACATGTAAATATTTAATGCAAACATTTAATGCATTATGTTATAGCTCGGTTGTAACTCGTTGAATACTAAACTTCACTCAGTAGACATTTTGCCTTCATTCACCGACAACAATAACCTTAGGGTTTACTGACTAGGTTCCTTAGGGTTTATCGACTAGGTTCTTTGCCTGATAACATAGTATAGTATTAACCTTTACATTTTAGAACATATGTATGATGTTAAAAAAATCTAAAACATCAAGATCTCATCATTATCTGACTCGGTAGAGTTGTCCATTGAATAACTTATCCCCTTATTCATCATATTCTTTCCTCTGTCTTTACCGACTTCTTTATAATCTTTATATCATACTTCTCAAGATATGGCAACATCATACTGAATTAGAAAATCAATTTCTTGACATCAATGACAAAATAATAATATGAAGATAGTAAAACATCTTTAATCAGTTATGTCCATAATCATCAACAACCTTCTCAATATCCTTATTGAAATGTCAACAATCTTTCATTGTCTGTTATAATGTAATATTGCCAGCAATAAAGGTTCTAGAAGAGGTTGGATGAAAGGGGACATGTGGGTAGGTAGAATGGGTTAGGTTTAGGAATGAGTTAGATTTAAGAGTGGTAGAAGTTAGGAGAATTTGAATTTAAAAATTCAAATACTAGGAAAAGGCTAATTAATCTCAACAACTCATGATTGATTTGTTTTAATTAATTAGGTTAGAAGGAATGATTTTTGGATGGAGGGAATTAATTAATATGAATTAATTAATCAAAGGAGTGAAATGAACCTATTAAATAAATCCTTAGATTTTTTAATAAGTAGATGAAAGGGGAAATTTAATCAAATTGCTTAGTGAATTCAATTAAATTGGGGAGGGAGATTAATTAAATAATTGCTTATTTAATTAATTATCTTCAAACCATTTTTAGGTGTATGCACTTATTATCCTCAATCAAATGGTCAAGTCAAGTCTTCGAATAGGATAATTGAACAAATTCTCTGGAACACTGTAAATAAGCATGGTAAGGATTGGCATACTCAATTAACCTATGCTCTTTGGTCCTATCGGATGAGCGTACGTGTTTCTACAGGTTGTACTCCTCATAATCTTGTTTATGGTGTTGTTGCCAATATGCCTTTGGAGTTAGAAATCCCTTCTTTGAGAGTTTATCTTATAGGTATTTTGGATGACGATTCCTATAGAGAACAAAGACTTCAACAACTTAAGATGCTTGATGAATGACATATAAACGCTCTTGAGCATATTCAAGCATATCATAAAACTTTACAATGAAGCTATAATGATAAATTAATTCAGCATTCCTTTTCAGTGGGTAGTCTAGTACTTTATGAAAATCAGTGTAACGTGAATGCTTTACCTGAGGAGAAACAAAAATTCAGCCTTAATTCTCTTGTACCATACATTGTTATCGAAGTCTATGGATCAAGTTCTTACAAGATAGGAGATGTGGAAGGTACGCCCCTAAGGGAAGCCATAAATTCTATGCACCTTCATAGATACTATGCCTAGTCTCTATCTCATTCTCTCTCTCATTCTCTCTTTCTAGTTTATCTTCTCCCTCTCTGTACCTTTTCTTTCTTCAAAATTGGATAATGTGTTAGCATATCTTTATTAAAGTATGTGGTATTAAATGATATTGTATTATTTAGTCTACATTACTTCGTTCTTGACAAGCATGTCTATTTACTTTATTGTTTGTCTTAGATTCATTTATGTAAATTGTAATAGATTTATATTTTATATGTTCTAGCATGTTATACAATTTCCTATGTGCTAAGTAGGATTATATCATGTTTTGTTCAATTAGATTTAATTAAATCACATTAGTCATAAAATTCCTAGGCTTAACACATTCCTCTTCTACATGATCAAAGTAGCATTTAATTAAATACTTAGTTATTTAATTAAATCAAACATGTATCAATTTAATCATGAAGCATTGAGAAATCAATCTCATAGAAATTAAATTAGACATACAGGTTCACCACCAAATGTGTTACCTTTAATCTAATAAATGCATACATTGTTTAAGTATTTAAATAACATGTTTGAGATATAACATGAGCATAAATAAATACATATTCATGAGTACCATAACATATACATCAACAAAAAAGAAAAGACATCTCCTATCCCTAGGACTAGTAGCTAGAGGATGGTGACTAGATGTCCCCTCTTGATCTGGTCATGGGGGTGGCCCATGGGTGTGTATCATGATACAAAATGTGAGTGACTCTGTGAGGAGCTCTTGCGATCCCTCTTCATCATAATCTTGCAGTATGTGGATGCCTCTATCTAAGACATTTCTAGATCATGCTATGTCTGTTGCAATCTCTCTCACAAAGATCTCTCTATCTCTTGCCAAACCTCCATCTCCATCTGAATGGGTGTGAATAGGTCCTCATGTTGCCTCGCCCTCCCCTATAGTCTATGTGCTATCTGTGAGGAACTAGGAATGTGTGCACTCATGATGAGACCTGTCACTACATTCTGCATGAGGGAGCACCACTCCTAGACACTAACTGTAGAGAAAGAGAGAGGTTTTCATCAGTAACATTCTATATCATCAAATCCAAAAAATTTAAGATACATAAATTAAACACCCTACCTGGATCTCCCTCTCACCAGTAGGGGTCATGGTAAGAGACCACCTGAGACTGGGACCCACTAGACTCTCCACGCTCGTACTGTCGATGCACAATAGGTATGGGCTGATGGGAACTAGAATTACAACCCATTTAGTTCCAATAACATTTTTATTCCTCATTTAATTTATTCCTAAAAACCCATTTAGTTCTAATAACATTTTTATTTTTAGGATGGGGAACCAAAGTCCATGTGTTATTTTTCTCAATTTGACCTAATTCTTCTTCCATATCTTTTAAACAAAATTCAACTTTACATGCCTCAATTATTGATACCGGTACAACTTTTGAAATTAAGCATACGTCATTAGTTGCCAGTTTTCTTCTTGTCATCACTCCATTGCTCTTATCCCCAATGATTTGATCTTCATAATGATTCAATCTCACATACCTAGGAGTCTTATGATTCTCTGTTCCTCTTCCCTATTCTTTAGTTACTGTAGAATTCTCTGATGTTTCCGGAGTAACTGGTTCAACTCTCTATTCTAGTAAAGGTGCTACCGATTCAGATATAATCATTTCCACTAATGGTTCCTTCTCATAAATTTTGATTTGACTTATGTTCAGCTCATCTAATTTGACATTAGTACTCTCCACAATTCTTTGCAATCTCTTATTATAACATCTATATTCTTTTCTTTCATTAGAATAACCAAGAAATATGCCTTCATCACTTCTAGGATCAAATTTCTCAATAGTATCATCTCTCCTGATATAACATTTAAAACCAAAAATTTTGAAATACCTAATTGTAGGTGTATTGCCAAACCATAATTCATAAGGTGTCTTACCAGATTCTCCTTTGATATGTACTCTATTGAATGTATAAATTGTTTTACTTTCTGCTTCTCTCCAGTAGATATGAGGTAGATTAGCTTCCATCATTATTGTTCTAGCAACATCCAAGATAGTTATGTTTTTCCTTTCCACAACTCCATTCTGCTGAGGTGTCCAGGGAGTAGAAAATTGTCTTCTTATACCATGCTTGTAAAAAAAGTTAGTAAACTCACTAGAGTTTAAATGAAATATGTTACCTTTTGTCTATGTACTGGTTGCAATCTCCAAGCTAGATCTGGTAATGATTTGCATTTTCCATCCTTGAACTGTAATTGAAATCCCCTATCTACCAATTGTCCTACACTCAAAAGATTAGGCTTCAAACCTTCAGCATAATAAACATTGTCAGTAATGTTCTTACCATATAATAATATAGTTCCTTTTCCTTTGATCATACATGCCTTGCCATCTCCAAATCTAACCAGTCCACCATCAAATTCTTGCAAAGATAGAAACTTCCCTTTATCTCCAATTATATGATGTGAACAACCACTGTCAATTATCCATTCATCCTTGTCCTTAGTTTTAGTAGGAAGTGCCTTCTCCTCAGGTACATTCTCTTCCAATGCCAGATCATCTTCCTTGATAGCCAGGATCACCAATTCCTTCCCATTGTTGGATCCACTAGAAGAGTCTTCTGTCAGTTCACCATCTAAATCAGTAATGCCTTCCTCATCCACTATGTAGCATGATTTATCTATGTATTTCTTGAATCTATACTTGTTCTGATATCCAGAGTTAGGCTTAAATGATCATTTAACTCTTTCTTCAAATCTTGAATTCCTTTCAAGACATCTAAATACAAAATGACCAATCTTATTACATGCAAAACATTTAAAAGGTGTTTTTCCTTCATACTTACTTCCTACTAGTCCTTTTGGTACTCTTCTAGCAAATAGTGCTTCAAGTTTCTCAAACTCATCATCTTCTCTCTTCATATATTCTAATTATTTTGCATGTAAAGGTTTGCAATCTTGCTTACCATTTGTAGAAATAGATGCATGAAAAGTAGGTTCAATCTTCACAGCTCCAGAAGATCCAAATTTCTCAAGTTCAAAAGTAGATAGTTTCCCAACAAAAGTATCTTTGTTGACAGATGTGCTAGCCATTGTTCTAAATTCATTAATAGCAGTAGCCTTCCTTTTGTAAGCCGGTGGTAGGTCTCCCAGGATTTTAGAAACAATTTCATCTTCGCTCAGAGTTCCACCACAACATTGAATTACCATAACAATCTCATTTACCTTTTCCATGAATGTCATAATCTTTTCATCTTCTACCATCTTCAGGTTTTCATATCTCATCCGGTAAGCATCAAGTTTAGCAATCTTCACTATAGGGTCACCTTCATTAAGAGTCTACAACTTATCCCTTATAGCCTTTCCAGATGATTTGTCTGTTAATCCCATTAATTACTGATCAGAAAGTGCACACAAGAGGGCTTCTCTTGCTCTACAATCATTCTCCAGCTCCTTGTCTAGGTTTTTTGGAGGAGGATTGTCAGATCTCGAATTAAAGGGTGTGACACCATTCTGTCTAATCTCCCAAATCTCATTGCCAAGACATCTCAAATGAGTCTCCATCTGAATCTTCCATACTGTATAGTTTGTTCCTTCAAGCCTTGGTATATCCCTTTGAAAGATAGCTTCTGAAGAACTGGATGAACTTTAATTGTTAGTCGTCATAGGATAGATTTTTGTAGAGACGACTAGAGCTTTGATACCAATTGTTAGATAGTTTAGATAACTGGAAGACAACTGAGAGGGGGGGGGGGTGAATCAGTTGTCATAGATTACTGAAAGCATTAGCAATCAAAACTTTAATACCAAAACCCAAAACAATAATATCAGAGTAGTAGTTAATCCAATTAAGCATAAACAGTAATCATAGAATAAAAGCCATCCACACAACACCAGAATTTGTACGTGGAAAACCCAATAAAGGGAAAAACCACAGTGGGAAGCCTACCCATAGTTAGATAATACTTTTGTAGTAAGTATGTGAATTACAATGAAGGGGCCTGCACTTGCAGGAAAGCCAACAGCCTAGAGCACACTTCTCATCACAAAAGGAGTCTCACTAACTACATAAAATCCAAACTACAATATGGAGAAGTGTTGAATTGCAAAAGATAGCATCTCCTATGTCAGAGTACAGTTCAGGTTAAGCTCAATACCAGAGGACTAAATCCTCTTACACAAACCCAATTCTATCTCCAATGATCGACCAACTCCTCTGCTTGAATGATATTACATTATTTTCATATTACATTCCTTGACCATGACCTCTTACATTAACCATGATGATCTATAAGGAGATCTTACATCTATATATATAAACCCTTGACCATAAACAATCAGGTCGGCCACTAGACAATAAACTGATTACATAATTACAAACCATTTCGGCATTAGACCAAATAAGTAATATCAACACATAAGATATCCTAGAAATACATCAATAGGTCCTATCCACACATTACATTAATGTCGGTCCATAACCTAGATCAACCAGGACCAAGTATAGGTCCACACGCTTCAGTAATGATCTCCAACCACCAAGTCTTGAACACGATCACCAACATCATCTTGAAACTCCATCAGAAGCTGTAACAACACCATTTATGCAATTCATCAAAGATCTCCATCAAAATCGCTGCCGATGAAATCCTTGTCGGAACCAAAAACAAATCTTCTAAGCAAGCAGGATAGCATCCAATCACTAAACCAAAACTAACTGACCAAATATGAGTATAAGTATCATGAACAAGCCCATTACATCACCAAAATATACCGGATTCTACTAGATCATGCCGAATCTAAGTTAACCAAAAACCACTCATCCTATCGGGACCAGAAGGGTGTCGGTAAAGCATCTAAACAGCTAGTGTTGACATCAATGATAAAACATCAATGCAACACATAATAATTCCACCAAATGGCCAACACATTTTTGCTGATAGGGTATTTTTTTGTTATTGATGTTAGCATATTCCTGTGAATTATTCTAGTGAGTTTGGAGAAGCTTTTTGGTCTGATTTTGTAGTTTGGTTTTGCTGATCACTGTTTTGTAGAATCTGGTATTCCATCTAGTATATTCCGGTGTGATTAGATATTGTACTGAGATTTTGGATTATTGTTTAAGATGATCTTGTGTATCTTCACTTCAGATTGTTCGTGATTTGGTGTGCCGCAAGTTATATTTCTTCGTGACAGTTGTTGATTGGTTGTGTTCTTGAGCTTTGAGACATTGATCGATGAAGATTTGAAAAGTGGTGTTGGTGCAACTATTCTAGATAATTCTAACGTGCTTGATGGTGTTTCCTAGTCGTGTCCTATTTTTTCTGGTGATTCACATTGATTTTTGAATGATTTTTTGGTGATTTCTTTGAACCGGTGATAATTTATGTGTTATGCAATATTTCTGGTGGTGTAGTGTGTTGCGGTTGATCTTGGCGGGATTTCTCGTGGATGTAATTGTTTGGGAATTTTAATTAGGTCCATGCTATGTAATGAAAATCATAATATTGGTTTAGTGGTCAATCTTTGTATCATGTAATAAAATATTTATAATTAGTTGTTGAGGGTTGAGGCTTTAGCCAACCTTGTTATCAAGGTTGATGATTTATATATATATATAGGTGATATACTTATGTAATTTGGGAGTTTGTATTGTGTCTACATTATCAGAGAGAGTTAAGTGTGCGAACAAGGATATATCTTTCAGTGAAGTGGTGTGATGAGTTTGGTGTTGCAGGACAGACAATTGTGCTTAACCGGTACTATCATTAGGCATTTATAGATACTATTATTATAGTTCATTCCTTCTGGATTGTAGTCTGAATCATATTGTAAGTTAGTGAGACTTCCTTGAGGGTTGTAGCCTTCTAAGCATATATCTTTTGAGCACTGAGCTCTAGGCAGTGTGCCTAAATCCATGTGCATTCCCCATTGTAATATTTTCACATACTACTACAAAGTATCATCTTATTGTGGGTAGGTTCCCACCATGGTTTTTCCCTTAATCGTGTTTTCCACGTCAAAATATTGGTGTTGCATGTGTTGTGTTGTTAATTTGCTCGTCTGTTATTGTTGTGGTTTATTAGTTTATTTTTTGGAAGTTTAATTTGTGAATCCGATGAAGACCAATTCACTCCCCCCTCTTAGTCTTCCCTCTTGATTATTGTTAACAATTGGTATCAGAGCTAGATCCTCTGGTAGAAGCTTAATCACTTGAGGATATCTGGGATAGTAGCTCAAGGTATTCTTTTCAAGAAAGACAATCTAAGGTTTGATGGAAGAAACTACACTGTATGGAAGAAATGAATGGAGGTGCATTTGAAATGTCTTGGAGAAGATTATTGAAAGATTACTAAGAATACCTATGTTGTTCCTCATAATGGACCATCCACTCCTGATGAGATTAAGGAAGCTTAATATAACATCTAAGAGAAGGAAGAATTACTCAGTGCTCAAACTAATTTTGAAATGACAAATGTTATGGAACTTCAGACTACACATGAGATCTGGGTGAAGCTTGAGATCTTGTATGAAGGTGATAGTCAAGTGAAAGTTGCTAAGTTGTAGAGTTTAAAAGGAAAGTATGCGACATTGAAGATGGGAGATGATGAAAACATATTCATATATGGCTAAGGTGAATGAGATTGTCCTTGGTATTAGATCTTTCAGTGGAAAGATTGAAGAGTATGAGATTGTTGCTAAGGTGCTAAGATCTTTGCCTCCTTCTTATAAACATAAGGTTGCTGCTATTGATGAGATCTAGAGTGTAACTACAATAACAAGAGATGTATTGGTCAGAAATATTGTTGCATTTGAGCTGAGAAAATTTGGTGAATCACATGGAAAGTCTGAGACAATATTCAAAGCATTAGCATCTGTGTCCAATAAGCAGAATTATGAACCAGATGAGTGCAGGATATCCAAATATGAAAGAGAAAGGAGAGAGATAGCTGAGAAAGAAAGAGAGCTTGATGAGCTTGAAGCATTGATTTCCTGAAGATTGCCTAAAGGTGCCAGTAAGTATGATGGAAAGTTGTCCTTGAAATGTTTTTCTTGTAATAAGATAGGACATTTTGCTTTTAGATGTCCAGATAGAATGGCTAAGTATGACAGACATGATAAGTTTGATAAGTTTGATAGAAATGATATATATGAGAAGCATGAGAAGTATGAATAGCCTTATAAGTCTAATCAAAAGTTTAGGAACCAGGAGAACTATTATTATGTTGCATATGAAGGTGTTACAGATGAAGAATATAAAGGAGATGAGGTTGTGTTCATTTCCATTAAAGAAGATAGTCTTGTGCTTATTGATTCCACTAGTTGTTCTATTGAGGAGAAAGCTTTGGCTACTAAGGTATAATAATAAGGTGAATGGTTGATTGATAGTGGTTGTTCACATCATATGACCAGTGACAAAAGAAAATTTGTAAGCATGAAAAGATATGATGGTGGAATAGTCAAATTTGGAGATGACAAAGCCTGTATAATCTGTGGGAGAGGTTCTATTGTTGGCATTCTACACTCTAGTGAGAAATGATGGTGTGGTCATTGATGGCAACCTACTGGCAACCTACTAGCAACCTACTGGCAACCTTTAGGTAACCTCCTAGCATTCATCTGGTAAACCACCAGTAGGCACCGACACCGGCAGACACTTCACCAGCAGCGGCAACAATGCATACCAACACCCCAACTGACAGGAATAAACTTTTGTTTATTGTATTTAATTGTAATTATCTTTTGTAAAGCCGACATGGCATAGTCTAATAGACTCATATATGTAGAAGATCTTGTAAATCATTTTGATATAGGAGATGGAATAGGAATGAGAAAGATATATGTGAATGTATAGGACAAATTTTATATAAGGTTTATGGCTATAGTATGAGCTTAAATTGGTACTGAACTTGGCATAGTTGATGCTGATTTGAAGCAGTACATTGTATTGGATTTTCATAATCCATTTTGTAAGTCAGTGAGACTTCTATTTTGTAGATTGAGTAGTGAGCTCTAGGCAGTTGGCCTTCCTGCATGTGTAGGCCCCTCATTGTAAGTAATATTTATTCATTGGCCAGTGAGTGAATATTGTGGGTCACAAATCCCACCGAGGATTTTCCCACACTGATTTTTCTCATTAAACATCTTGTGTTATGGTGTGTTTTCTATGTTGTCTTTATTGTTCCTATTTACTACATTAATTCTTATTTACTGATACACTGTTTTGGAATGCAAAATACTTAATAAGGTTAAATAGTTTGTACACCAGTTAGATACTAATTCACCTCCCCCCTCTCAGTATCTTTGGAACTATCATTAATCCTAACAATTGGTATCAGAGCCTGGTCCTTTATTTTCAAAAGCCTAACAGCTTGAGGAAGATTATGACACCGGTATAGATGGAGAACTTAAGAAAGCAATTGGAAGGAGCTCTTATAGACTATGATTCAGAGAAGTTGAAGAATATCAAACTTGAAGATGATCTGAGGACTGTATAGAAATTCATTCAAGGACTTCAGGAGAATGTTACTATTGCTAGAAATAAGAGAAAAGAACTTCGTGAGAAGATGCAGAATGACAATGATGAAAAGGAAACTCTTAATGAGCTTGTGAACAAGATGAGACAAGAAAACATGACTATGAGGAATGAAATGCAAGATATGAATATGAGATTTTGCAAAGACATTGAAGACAAAAAGAAGAATGAAGATGACTTGACTAGGAGACTCAATGATGCTAGAAATGAAAATCTAAGACTCAGTCATGAAAATGATATGTTAAAGACATATTTGATTCACATGCAACATGATAAAACTGAACTTATGAGACAAGTTGTAATTTTGGAAAATGAGTTGGCTACTGCAAATCAAAACAAAGAGAAATTCAAGAAAAGTTCAAAAGAACTTGATGATATGCTAAAAAGTCAGAAACCCAATGGAGATACTAATGGACTTGGATTTGAAATTGGAGAAAGTTCTGGTACTGCAAACAATCATGATCACAGTAAACTAGTAAGACAACCTAATGCTTACAAATTTAATGGGAAATGCTTTAACTGTAACAAGTATGGTCATAGAGAAAATTAGTGTAGATCTAGAAACAATCCAAACATTAATGCACCCACCAGTCAATGTTCCAAATGCAACAAAGTTGGTCATAATTCAGAAAACTATAGAATGAATGTAAGATGTTATGTTTGTGGAAGATTTGGGCACTTATCTAATCAATGTAGAACACAAACCGACATAGGATATGGAAAGGCTATTCAGAAGAATAATGTGACTTGTTATGCTTGTAACAAAATTGGACATATTGCAAAATTTTGTAGAAGTAAGACTTCACCAACAAAAAATAAAGGACCTGATTTGAAAGGCAAAGAAAAGGTTGATGAGGTAAAGCAAGAATTTTCAAAATAATGGATTAGAAAGATAGACCAAAATGTTGATGAGACTATTTCTTCACCAATAGAACAGAGTATTACTCCACCGACAGGAAATTATTCATCCAACTGAGAAGTAACCCTTTGGGGGTATTGCAACAAGTTGAACATCATGTAGATTACCCTCAGTAGATGGTGAGAAGATAGATTTCTTCTTTACCAGCATATGTGTTAAGTTTTCACTTAACTGGTGAGCATTTATTGTGGTTGTTGAATGAAATTTCATTATAAATTATCGATTTTCCTTCATTTTTGAATCACCGAGCATTCAAACTAGCAAAGAGCATGAAAATCTGAGCAAAGGCATTCAAGGCGAAGAAGTGAAGCGATTTCTTTCAAGCACTCAAACATTATCAGCCATCTTAAGGTATTTTTCAAATGGCTTCCTCTTCTACTCCCAAATTTATTGCAAACTCTACTATTATGGAAATTATAAAATGCCTTGGGCCTGTTTTTAAAAATATTCCTAAGATAGCTAAGCAAGATGATTCCATAGGTGCATTTTCAAAAATTCCTAAAGGTGTAGCTTATGTTGAAGACCCTAGAATTTATATTCACTGCAATATTGAAGAATTAGGTTTTGTGGAAGTATTAAAGATGTTTAAAACAATAATTTGAGATGAAAATGGAAATGTCATACCCAAGCACAAGATTATTGAAACTTTAGGTTTTGTAGAAATATTGAACATCCCTGAATTTCTGAAGGAGGTAGTAATAATTGTCCTAAGTAGAGCACATGGAGAATTTCTTTGGTTAGATTCAGTCTGCAAATTCACCTGGCAAGCAATTAGGGCAGTGACAGGATTACCCTCAACTGACAGCAGACTAGACAAGACGAAGGTACCTAACAGCATAGTCATGACCTTAACCAGAGAAATGTCTGATAATAGATCTCTGAGAGTAAATGTCATCAAGGATATCAATGTGAGATTCATAAGTATGATTTTAGGCTATAAGACCACACATGCAAGCAGACTTAACTCTATTTCTAGTCTTTGCATTAAAAGTGCTTATGATATGGTAAATAACAATGCAAAAATAGATGTGTGTGAATGGCTGAAGGATGAACTAGTTGACAATTTGAAAAAGATAAAAGGAGACAAGAAAGGGATATTTCATTTTGGTAATCTTTTGGTATGCCTTATGTTGTATTTGTCAAAAAAAATTCCCAGTATTGGACAGCAAGATTTTGGATATGACATACCTGTAGGCAAACAATTGCAAGAAGCCTTCACTGGCATGGGTACTACTAGGGAAAATAATATAAATGAATATTTTAAAGTCTTCCAAGCCAAAATGAAAACAAGAGAGAGACTACTACAAAGTATAGTGGATAAATATGATAAGGAAATCTACTTTGTGATTAAGAAAGATGAAATATGGATGGAAGCAGTTCTTCCTAGAACTGTATGGGTAACTGAAATGGGGTATGAGGCTGATGTGAATATTATTGAGACTTATACTAAAGCCCTGTTAGAAGCACCTAGAGAACCAATAGAAAAAGTTTTTGGTAGTGCAGAAACAATTGAGAGTGATGTACAAACAATGAAACAAAGAAAGAAAGAGAAAAGTACATAAGGAGTGCATCAAAACAAGTAAAGGAAATAAAAGAAAATGTTATGACCCTTACTAGAATAAAGGAAAGTGAACTGGAAGGATTACAACCAGAGGAACATATCTCACCAGTTGGCACATTATTCAACAGTGAGATACCTGTTGAATTTAAGAGAGTTGATAAGAAGAGAAAACCTTCACCAATACCCTCTCCTTCACCCAATAAAACAAGAACTATGAGAAAGAAGCAACAAGCGGTAAGACAACCGACAAAGAAGTTAACACTGAAGAAGAAATAGAAACAGGTGATACCACATTTGGATAACTTACTGAATGAATCACTAATGATGATAACTTGGAAAATGTGAGCAAGTTGTATAACACATTCACTGATTCTAAAAAGGAAAGTGTTGAAAATAGTATTATTTTACATCTGGGCATTTACAAGAAAATGTTAATTGAAGTTGTAGATGACTTGCCAAATGATTTGTATAGAAGGTTAGATGCAAACAGGATTGTAGTAATGGAGTTGGAGAAGAAACTTAAGGTTGAAAAACTTCTAGTTGTACATCCAGCTAACTTGAAAGAGGAGATTGATGAATTAATTTGTGAAGCTAACTGATCAATTTTTGCTAGTGGTCTCCGACAAGTGAGCTTAATGGCTAGCAGAGTTAATGAAATTGTAGAGGAAACAAATGACAAATGGGATATCTTTTTTTGTAGAAAAGGAAAAACATGAAGAATTAAACCGACCCAAGAAAACATTTAAAGTTTATCAAAAGGACAAGGACAAAGGGAAAGGTAAAGTTGGTGGAATACCAAACATCAAAATAATTGACAACTTACCACCACCCTTAGATACTACACTGGTACACACTGATGGTACACCGGCTACTGAAAATGTGGACATAACACATGATGACACTAACCTTAAATCAGAAATTCTATTCACTATGAATGTTGATACTTAGGAAGTGAACATTATTGTGGACAAGGACAACATAGAGGTACAGGATGATATTGCTAGTAATGGAAACATTGCTGAGCAACCGACAGAAAATGTAGAGGTTGAAATGCATACAGATCAAATAGAGCATACAAAGCAACCTTTGGACACTGGAATGAATACTGGTAGTGTAGATGTTGGCACTATGAAACCAACAAAGATAGAGATACTGATAGCTAATAACATAGAGGAACCAACAAAGAAACCGATAGAGGCACAGGTACATGTTGAGATAGTGAAACTGATAATAACTGAGAAACTCAAACCACTACAGGTTGAAACACAAACTTAGACTGATCCACTAGAGGTTAATATAAGAAAATTGGTTACTAACACTGGAAGCACTGAAATAATAAAGGCAGTTGGTTAGACATCTGAATTCAGACCTACTAATGTAACAGAGGTACTTCTGGACTCAATTAAGAAGATAACTGATTGTAATGCATTGGCCTACAAGGAAATTGATGATACAATACCTATTCTTAAGATTTATTGCACCAAAATACAATATAGATAATGTATAGGATTCTTTAGGACAGTTAAACACATTGTCTAAATTTATTGCTGGAAATGTAATAACAGTCGATAAGGTAAATGAGGATACATTCAAAGAGAAAATGGAAAAAGAAAAGGAAAAATTATTTGAGGAGACAATAAAGAAGTGCACTAAACATATTAACACACTTTTATTGGCATTGAATACAACAATTTTGGAGTATAAGGAGCTATATAGATAAACATGCAAGCCACATCTGTTGACCCAGAACATTGAAAAAGAAATAAGCAGAGTACAAAAAGAAATTGATGATATAGTTGATAACATCATTGGTTCATCCGAACCTATATCAGTTATTGAGCAAGAAATGGCAGGATTTGAGGAAAAGCTGGAGAAATTTGAGAAAGAAAAAGAAAGGATCAAGGCAAATGCCAAAGAGCTGAAGTATAAACTTAGTCCTAAACTGGATAACCTTATCTCTCTGAGAAATGAGATCTCTAAGGCATTAAGTCAAGGAGAAAGATCACCAAAGGAACATATGCATCATCTCACTGACACGATCCAACGAACTGAGACAACCATGAATGACAACTACAGATTCATGCAAAGTTTAAATTTGGTTTTGGCTAATATATTTTAGATTGTAACGAACCAGTTACAATCCTTAAGGTGAAATTTTGCACTCATTTGACAATTTTTGACAACCTTTGTCATTGATGTCAAAGGGGGAGTAGTGGACAGAGAAAAATGGCTATTCATAGGAGATCATCTACTCAGGGGGAGCACATATTTTTAGCAAATTTTTGGACTTCACTTTTTGGAAACAGTTTTTGGATTTTTCCCATGAGTGTTGCCATCAATGCCAAAGGGGGGAGATTGTTGGCATTCTAAATTCTAGTGAGAAATGATGGTGTTGTCATTGATGGAAACCTACTAGCAACCTACTAGAAATATTCAAGTAACCTCCTAACATTCATCTGGTAAACCACTGACAGGCACTAGCACCAACAGACACTTCACTGGCAGCAGCAACAATGCATACCGACACCCCAGCCGACAGGAATAAACTTTTGTTTGTTGTATTTAATTGTAATTATGTTTTGAAAAGATGACATGGCATATTGTAATAGACTCATATATGTATGAGATATTGTAAATCATTTTGATATAGGAGATGGAATAGGAATGAGAAAGATATATGCGAATGCATAGGACAGATTTTGTAAAAGGTTTATGGTTATAGTATGAGCTTAAACCGGTATTGAACCTGGCATAGTTGATGTTGATTTGAAGTGGTACATTGTATTGTATTTTCATAATCCATTTTGTAAGTCAGTGAGACTTCTATTTTGTAGATTGAGAAGTGAGCTCTAAGCAGTTGGCCTTCCTGCAAGTGCAGGCCTCTTATTGTAAGTAATATTTATTCATTAGCCAGTGAGTGAATATTGTGGGTCAGAAATCCCACCTAGGTTTTTCCCACACCAGGTTTCCTCGTTAAACATCTTGTGTTATGGTGTGTTTTCTATGTTCTCTTTATTGTTCCTTTTTACTGCATTAATTCTTATTTATCGATACACTATTTTGGAATGTAAAATACTTAATAAGGTTAAATATTATGTACACCAGTTAGATATTGATTCGCCCCCCCCCCCCTCCTCGTATCTTTGGGACTATCATTAATCCTAACATCTATTTCTTTTTATGGTAAGAATAACACTCATGATATCTTATATGTTGAAGGTTTAAAGAATAATCTTTTGAGTGTTGGACAGATGGTTGATAAGGGTTATGATCTACAACTCAAATATGGTAAATGCAAGATATTGAATGCCTCTAGTATAGAGATTGCATCTAGAACTAAGATTGAAGGTAACATTTTTCATTTGAATGCTAGTGAGAAAAATTGTTTGATTGCTAAGATAGATGAGAGTTGGTTGTGGCATAGAAGGATGTGTCATGTAAACTTTGATTCATTGATCAGTATCAATTCTATTCAAGTTATTAGGGATTTGCCTAAGATTGTTAAACCTGTTAATTCGGTATGTTAATCTTGTGCATATTGACCTGTGTGGGCCTATAAATGTAATAAGTGTGTAGGGTGATAGATACTTTATGTTACTAATTGATGATTATTCTAGAGTGATGTGGGTTGTCTTTTTGAAGGAAAAATCATAAGCATTTGAGAAATTCAAGATATTCAAAGCTAAAGCTGAAACTGAGTCTGGATTGAAGTCGATGTGTCTGAGATCTGATAGAGGTGGAGAATATTGTTCCAGTGAGTTCAATTCTTTCTATGAGCTGCATGAAATTAGAAGACGACTATCTACTCCTAGGACCCCATAGCAGAATGGTATTGTTGAAAGGAAGAATCGTATTGTTTGAGATATTGCAAGAACCATGTTGATTGAAGGAAATGTTCTGAAGGTCTATTGGAGAGAAGCTATTAGCATTGTAGTCTATACATTCAATAGAGTTAATTTCAAAGGTGATACTGGTAAGACTCCTTTTGAGTTTTGGTTTGGTCATGTTCTTATTGTGAAATGTTTCAAAGTTTTTGGTAGAAAATGTTATATCAAGAGAGATGAGGATATTGGGAAGTTTGATGCTAGAAGTGATGAATCTATCTTCTTGGGATATACTACAAATAGAAAAGCCTACCGGTGCTATAAAAAGACACTCAAAAAGATAGTTGAGAGTACAAGTGTGAAGGTGGATGAAAACCTTGGGAAGGAGATTAGAGCCTACGATGAAGGTCAACATGTTGTTTTAACTCTTATTCAGCCTGAAGAGCCTAAGAAGAATGATCTGGTAGAGAAAGAGATTGTTGCTGCTACCAGTGAGGATGTCTAGGAACTCGAGTTTGAGAATCAGAACAAATAAAAGACTTCGAGGTATGTAACATTGAATCATTCAGAAAATCAAATTATCAGTGATAACAATAAAGGTGTGATGACTAGAAGAAGGTTAGTTGCAAAAGGTATATATTTGATTTCTAAAGTTGAACCTAAAGATGTTGTCAAAACTTGTAAAAATGATAACTGGATTAGAGCCATGGAAGAAGAGTTAGATCAGATTGAAAATAACAATACTAGGGAACTTGTACCTAGACCTAAGGATAAAAATGTTCTTGGCACTAAATGGGTTTTTAGGAACAAATTGAATGAAGCAGGTGAAGTAGTTAGAAATAAAGCTAGACTGGTCTGCAAAGGATATTCACAGAAAGAAGGGATTGATTATGAAGAAAATTTTGCTCCGGTTGCCAGAATTGAAGTTGTTAGACTGTTACTTGCTTATGCTACTTATAAAGATTTCAAAGTATATCAAATGGATGCCAAATGTATGTTTCTAAATGGTGATCTAGAATAAGAAGTCTACATTGAACAACCCGATGGATTCTCACTGTCAGATGATGGAGACATGGTATGTAAGTTGAAGAAAGCACTTTATGGTTTGAAACAAGCCCCTAGAGCCTAATATACTAGATTTGATAAATAATTGCTGAAATTAGGATTTGTCAAAGGTGATGCTGATAGTAATATGTACTTTAAAATAAAAAATAATAATATTTTTATTGTTGAAGTTTTGTTGATGACATTATTTTTGGTGGTGATGATGGTATGAGCATGAATTTTTCCGGTGACATGCAAAAAGAATTTGAGATGTCTATGATTGGTGAGATGAAATTTTTCTTAGGTTTGTAGATTTCCCTGTAGATTTCATAGACAAGAAAAGGTATCTTTATATCTCAAACTAAGCATGTGAAGGAATTGTTGAATAAGTTTGAATTAGATGATTGAAACCGGTTGGAACTCCTATGGTGACTAGTTGAAAATTGTCTAAAAATGATGAATCTCCTAAAGCTAATCAGAGTTTCTACAGATCTATGTTTGGTAGACTGTTATATCTTACTCAAACTAGACCTGACATTATGCATGCAGTGTGTATTGCATCTAGATATCAAGCTGATCCGAAAGAGAGTCATGTTACTGATGTTAAAAGAATATTCAAATATCTTAAGGGAACTAAAGATTATGGTTTATGGTATCCAAAGAATGATGATTTCATGTCATGTGCTTATACCGATGTAGATTGGGTAGGTGATGTTGGTGACTGAAAGAGTACTATTGGTGGAGAATTATTTTTAGGTAAGAATTTGGTTTCATGGGCCAACAAGAAATAGGATTCAATATCTTTATCTACTGTTGAAGCTAAGTACATTGATGCTGCTAGTAATTGCACTTAGATAGTGTGGATGAAGCAAATCTTGAAAGATATAAGAGTTATCTATGATGAGCCTACTGTTATATATTGTGATAATTCTTGTGCTATAAACATGTCCAAAAATCTGGTGCAACATTCAAAGACTAAGCATATATCAATCAAATACAATTGAGAGAGCAAGTCAGTGAACAAAAGGTGAAGTTGGAATATGTATCTACAAAGGAACAAATTGTTGATATTTTTACTGAACCCTTTCCTGTAGATACTTTTGTCTATCTGAGAAACAAGTTAGGAGTCTTCACCCCTCCTGATGAGAACTAGATGCATTAATTTGCATCGATCTAGTGGAATTCGAAGCCTTATTTATCCGGATTGATGTGTTGGTGCTACTCCTCAGCTAGAGTAATCTATTGATTTGTTTCTATGTTTTGGGGAGAGAGATTTGTGTTTAATTTTTTGTCTTGGTGATATTTGGCATTGTTTTCAAAGGGGGAGAGAGATCATGTGAAAAACTACTTTATCTGTCTTGATCTTAGGGGGATTTTGTTGGTGATATCTTCTTTCTTTGCATTGACTATTTTTCACATTCATATGTTGCCATCAATGCCAAAGGGGGAGATTGTTGGATCATTGGGAAGATTTTTGGATTTGGTTTTTCATTGCTTCTGCTAGGATATGTTGTTTTCATTGATGTCAACATATTCATGTGAATTATTCTGGTGAGTTTCGAGAAGGTTTTTGGTCCGGTTTTGTAGTTTGGTTTTGCTGGTCATTGTTTTGCAGAATCCAGTATCCCTCTGGTATATTCCGGTGTGATCATATCTTTTGATGATATTTTGGGTTATTGTTTGGGATGATCTTGTTTATCTTTATTTCAGATGGTTTGTGATTTGGTATGCCACAAGTTATATTTCTTTGTGACAGTTGCTGATTGGTTGTGTTCTTAAGCTTTGAGACGTTGAGCAATGAAGATTTGAAAAGTGGTGTTGGTGCCACTATTCCAGATGATTCTAATGTGATTGATAGTGTTTCCTAGTCATTTCCTATTTATTTTGGAGATCCGCATTGATCATTGAGTTATTTTTTGGTTATTTCTTTGAACCGGTGATAATTTGTGTGTTATGCAATATTTCTGGTGGTGTAGCATGTTGCAGTTGATCTTGGCAGGATTTTTGGTGGATGTAATTGTTTGGTAATTTGAATTAGGTCTATACTATGTAATGCAAATCATAATATTGGTCTTGTGGTCGATCTTTGTATCATGTAATTTAATTTTTATAATCATGAGTTGAGGGTTGAGGGTTTAGTCGACCTTGTTATCAAGGTTCATGATTTGTATATATAGGTGATATACTCATGTAATTTGGGAGTCGGTATTGTGTCTACATTATTAGAGAGAGGTAAATGTGCAAACAAGGATATATCATTTAGTGAAGTGTTGTGATGAGTTTGGTGTTGTAGGGCAAACAATTGTCCTTAATTGGAACTATCATCAGGCATTTGTATATGTTATTATTGCAGTTCATTCCTTCCAAATTGTAGTCTGGATCATATTATAAGTTGATGAGATTTCCCTAAGGGTTGTCTCCTTCAGGGCATATATCTTTTGAGCAGTGAGCTCTAGGCAGTGTAACTGAATGCATGTGTATTCCCCATTATAATATTTTCACATACTACTATAGATTGTCATCTTATTATGGGTAGGTTCCCACCATTGTTTTCCCCTTAACCGGATTTTCCATGTCAAAATCTTGGTGTTGTGTGTGGTGCTATTAATTTGCTTATCTCTTATTGCTTTCGTTTATCAGTTTATGTTTTGGAAGTTTATTTTGTGATTCTAGTGAAGACTAATTCACCCCCCCGCCCCTCTCATTATTTCCTCTTGATTGTTGCTAACACTTCCATGGGCCCACTTTTGAGTATATAGGCTAAATTTTTGTCCAAAATGGCTTTCACCTTCTTTGGGACAATTTTGGCTCGGTTTCCTTCCTATTTTCCCCCACTTCACTGGAGGAAAAACATGAGGGGGCATATACTCACCTACATCTAATTTTTAACTTCTTTTTGGACTAACGTTTCTTAATCATTCTTCTCGCCTGAGTAGCTTCCTCCATTTTTCGTGCTGACACATTTGTTTATTTTGCAGCACGTTCTTTGTGTTTTTAGATGATACATTTTCTTCATGAAAACTTGGGGCATCATTCGTGATCACAAACCTAGCCTCTATGGCTCCCGCAACGTCTCTAAAGTGCATTTATTACCCTGGCCGCATTTATTGCATGACGTGAGCTTGGCAAATATGTCTTCTAAACTACTTTAGTGGGACTGATCCTTGAGGTTGATCAGTCCACTAAAGTGGGGGCAAAATGTAGTGTCCTAAATTATACTTGATGCATTTATGACACTTGTGCATGATGCCTAAGGCAATTATGATGACCCTATGATCAAAATTGTAACATTTTGTCATCGTAGGACCTTCATTCCGAGGATCATTGTTTAGCCCTGTCAGTCCTTTGGGATCTATTCCTGACGAATGGGAACATGACATAGGGATGTCTGCGTGCCACACTAACATCCCAATAAATGGTCAGATTTTAAAAAGTGTTGGTCACTCAGATGCGCATCGACGCGTGTCCTTTGTCTCGCATCGTGCTGTAACGGCTCTCCATGCTTGTTTTGAATTAAAAACCCTTTCCAACTCATTTGAAGGGGTTCCCACTTTGGGTTCTCTGCTCTTGATCTCTGCACTCTCTCAAGCTCTCTAAAAATCTCTCTTTGACAAGCTCTTGACTCATGCAACATCTACATCAAAATCAAGCTATCAATACCAACATCAAGCTCCCCGACCTTGAGGTGGCTTCTTACCAATTTGTCTATCAAGTGGGCTTCATCATGCTCATGGTGCCAAATTGCAAGGAGGGTTTCATTTCCAAACTTACTCTCTCTATTTTACTTTCATGCAATGAGTCCTTTACATAAACGAGTGTATTTACCAATATTCCAATATTTATTTACATGCAATAAGAAATAGATTTATTTTTGCATTTATTTACCAATTTACCAATTTGTACCAAGTTATCTATTTTCCAATCTATACCAATCTGGTTGTCCATGGCAATAGAAACACCTAAGTGGGGGTCTAATTAAGGCAGGCCCCTATACAACCCCAACACTTTCCCCCTTTTTTGTGTGCGCAGGTATAGGTTCAACCCAGCATTTGGACTTTGAAACTTATTGCTTTCTGGACATATAGACAATGGCGAAGTGCATTGGTGTCTATGCACCTCGTTGGCATCCTAAACCCGAGAACCTCCCACGTTCCCCGTTTGTTCTGTCCTTTCTGCTTCACATTTTTGTTTAAGAAGATTATTTCACCCATATTATGTATATTCTATATTTATTCATTCGTATTTGATTATCTTGTTAGATAGTTAGTGATTTAGTTGTTTTTGATTTTGTTATGTGTTCTATCCATAAGAACCAGGCATCTTTGTCTAGCTCTGTGTTTTGTCCACCTAAGACATTAGAGCACCGTGCTGTAGTCTGTGATCCATACTGCAGTCTTGGGTTTGCACTATCACCTCGATTACAAAACCTTGTAGAGTTTGCCAAAGGTTCATCCGGTTCTCCAACAGACCCAGAGCATTCCTTTTGCTCTTGGCTCAGCGTTGCACCTGTTTGAAGAGGTAATTGGACAAATAATTTGTCATTGAGGATTCATCTTTCCTAAGGTGGAAAATTCCATCCATTACAGTCCCAAACACTCTACCAAATCTAAAAACAAAGATAATGCAATTCTGGAGAAATGCAGAGCACAAACCAGAATACTGAATCACATGAACAACTGAATAACCAACCATAATACCGGATCTCTCAACATGATCAAATCACCATGCGAACCTATGAAACTTCTATTGAATCAACTAGAGATAAGTATCTCTAAGCCCATTAAACCACAATAGATAATCTACAACATACTAGCCAAAACAACTCATCCAAGCTAACTACAACACTGGAATACATAGAAGAATATGTTGACATCAATGACAACACATCATTCCAACAAACTTCTCAACAATATCCAACATGTGACCCCTTAGGCAGATCCAATATAGTAAAAATCTTTCTAGTTCCTCTGAATCTAAATACTTTACTCTCATAATAGCTACCCATAAATAATTGTTATTAGTGTAGAGTTTCCAGAATAATTTAGTCCCTAAATCTTTATTTCTCAGCTCTATGTTGTGAATACCAACTCCTCCCAAGCACTTAGCCATGCAGACTTTTTCTCATTCTTGTAAATGGATCTTATTCTAAGGGAACTTCTTTCCTTTCCATGAGAAGTTTTTAAATATTGTATCAATATCCGCTTTAACCATCTTTGGCATTGGAAGAATTGACATGATGTAATTGGGGATTGTTGCCAACACGACGTGAATCATAAGAATCCTTCTAGCTAGTGAGAGCTAAGTATTTTTCCATGACGCAATTCATTTTTTGATAGAAGAATATTTGCCCAAAAACCTCTTTTATTAGATCCTGGAAATAGAAGAATACCCAATTAGTTACAAGGAAGAGATTCATGTTTGAAGCCCAACTCATTTGACAACTTTTTTATCCAAGCTGGGGAACAATTTAAGAAAAAAACCTTTGACTTTGATGTGTTTATTCTTTGGCTAGATACTTGATAATACATATCCAAAACATACTTAACAACACTTGTTTCACACATGGAAGGTTCCCCAAACAATATAGTTTGATCTGCAAACAAAATTTGAGTAACTACATAATGTGATTGAGGAATAGTAATACCCTTATAAATCTTTAAAGAATGTTGTGTTGTGATCATTCTACTCAATGCCTCGGCCATAATGATGAATAGGAAAGGTGAAATAGGATCTCCCTGCCTAACCCCTTTGGATGAAGAAAAGAATCCAAAAGGAGTGCCATTAATTAGAACTGAGAACTTTGCTCCTAAGAGACAAGAAAGAATCCATTTACACCATTTTGAGCTGAAACCAAATTTGTTAAGAACTTGGAGAAGGAAATCTCAACTGACTCTATCATAAGATTTCATCATATCCAACTTAACAATCATTGCCTCCATATTGTACTTGTCTACTAAATGAATGACTTCATGAGTGACTAATGCACCCTTAGGAGTTTCCTTTCTAAGAACGAAACCCCCCTGTTGCAATGAAATGATCTTGAGAATCAGTTTTGCTAATCTAACTGAAATTGCCTTTGCTATAATTTGATAAAACATGTTGCACAACGAAATGGGCCTAAAATCTACAAATGAAAGAGGAACCACCATCTTTGGAATCAAGGAAATATGAGTTGTGTTAAATTATTTCAATATATTACAGTTTTTCCTAGACTCTTCAACCACTCTCCATACATCATTCCCAAGAAATCCCCAGCATTTTTGAAAGAACAAAGTCGTAAACCCATCAGGACTTGAAGCTTTATCTTGGTACATGGAAAAAACCACTTGCCTAATTTCTTCAATAGAGAAAGGGTTCAAAATATCTGTGACATTATTCTGATTGTTTACTAACTAAGGAATATGTTGGAAAACTTGAAAGGTTTTATGAGAAAAAACATCATCCCTAATAGTATCTTCAGAAAATAAAGAGGAAAATAACATAACACCTTCCTTCTGAATACCCTCCTTATCAGAAGTCATGTCTCCCAAAGAATTCCTAATTTGTGTTATTAGATGTGTTTCTCTCTTCATTTTAGTCGATGAATTGAAATATTTAGTGTTCTGATCACCCTCTTGCAACCAAAGCTCGTGATACTTTTGCCTCCAATAGATCTCCCCCCTCTACAAAATCTCTTCTAGTTGTAGATTCAATTGCTTTTGTAGTTTGTATGAGATGTCATTGATGCCTATCTATATAATTTCCTCATTGAGGTCTCTTATCTTTGATTCCCCTTTTGCTTTTTGACTCAAAATATTTTTGAAAACTGTGGAGTTCTAGAATTTAATCTTAGTCTTAATCCACTATAATTTTTTAAAGAATTGATACATTCTAGACTCATGGAAAAAAGGAGGATTTGTCCACCATCCTTGAAGTAATGAAAGAAAAGTGGCCTTGTGAAACCACATATTCTCAAACTTAAAGGATCATATTGATTTCTGACTCCTTGAGAGAAGAGGAGCTGTGAATTGAATAGCAAAATGATCTAAACCAGTTAAAGGCAATATCTCAGCAAGAGGAAGGCTAAAATTGGTGATCCATACTGGGTTTACCAAAAAATCTATCCAATCTCTCAACAGTATGAAGGAATCCCTACCTCTTATTAGTCCAAGTTATATTACCATTTGATGGATAGCAATCTTTTAAAACATTATTAATGATAAAATTATTAAAGTCCTGCATAGTTTTTAGAGTTGAAATAATACAACTCCCGATTTGTCTCTCAAAGACATAATTGCATTAAAATCTTCAGCCACTATGATAGGGATTTCAAGATAATTTGCTAAAGATAATGATATGGAATCCCATAATATCTTCTTCCCCATTGTTGAGTTGGGATCATAGAGTGAAAACAAATGAAAAGATACGTTTGAAGAAGAAACTTCAACCTGGATGAAATTAGCTTTGATGAGGAAAGAGGTTACCTTAACACAGTTCTCCTTCCACGGAACTGCAATCCCACCTAAAGCACCAATTTATTGAGAAGCTATAAATTTCCCATACTTCTACAACTTAAACAATTGATCTTGAGAGATATCTGAAAATTTAGTTTCCTAAATCAGAACAATGTTTGCCCCACAATTATCAATTTGAGAATTGATGAGGCACCTTTCCAAGAAATGATCTTTATATCTTTCCTTAAGAGACACACACTCTCTTAGGGTGTATTTTATCATCCAAAGTAGACTGAATACCCAATTGAACATCCTCTTTAGTTTTTTTAGCCATTTTCTTCTTTTTTGGAGGTCTACCCACTCTGCCTTTAGGCTTATTGATAACCAGATCTTTTTTGGATCTAGTCTGAATAATAGATGCTTTAAGAATGAGCTTATTTGATGCAACAAGTTCTTTAGTTAGGGGAATCAAAAGAGGACCCAAATTAACCATTTTCTTAGACCCAAAAGTATTAACATCTAACCAAGCCTCAAAAGAAACATTAAGACCATTTGTGAATTGATGGGGTTTGCGAGGAAGACCCAAGCCATGCAATAAGTTTTTTGAACTTAATATGATATTATAAATTAGGGTGTGTGCACCAAGATGGTGTGCAAAAAATGGACACACTGCCCCAAAAAGTTGGAAAAACATAAAACACGCATGAGTTATTTCAAATTTTAAAAACCTTGTACGCATTTAGGCTCGTTTTGCCGAGCCTAAATGAAGAAAAACCGTATACGAGGTTTTTCTTATACTAAATGTGTTCACGGTTTAGTTTGCAAAACCTTGTATGTATTTTACTATTAATAATGTTTTTTGAGTGTGGCTGATTGGGTCATTTTCACCTGTGGCCATAAGAAAAACACTTTGAGGGTTTTAAACAACAAAATACGTGAATGGGGTTTTCAAAATTAAATACACAAACAATAGAAAGAGGTATAAGATCAATTTTTTTCATCTATTTTATGCATTTGACATATTATATTTGCAATTACAATGTAAATTCATTGTTTTTTATTATTTTAAAAAAATTTTGTTATGAATGCTTATCAAATTCTGAAAATATTGCCCCCCAGCAAGACACACCTCCTAGAAACTTAAGGCAAAATCCATAGGAAAACTCACAACCAAACTCTCAAGATACAAACCCTCCAACTCCTCCAGTAGACCATTCACAAGCTACATAGAAGGATTTGATAAACCAATTAACACAAAACACTGCCAAAATAACTAAACTGGTGAATCATGCATCCCTTGCCACAACCTTAAACTCTTGGCTAGTAGTGCCCATGAAGTTTCCAATCAAAATAAAAAATAGGGAAGCTATAGGGATCAATGTCATTCTTTTTATTCTAGTGGGTTGTCATATAATGAAGTGACAAAAAACATAAGTAAAGAAAAAATATGTGCTCTTTTTATTGATCCTAAAATGGGTGAGACCTTACCTCTTAATTCAAATAGGTTTCCTATACACTGGTGTAGCCATTTGCCGATGAAAAATGCTTTTTGGGATAGGTGGTGGATGGTCTTTACCAACCACCTTGTAATAATTTTGAGGTTCCATTATATTTTTTGAGGAAACTATATTGTGAGTTTATCCTCAATGAGTGGCCGAACTATTTTGATATGAGAGAGTTCTAGGGTAGAGGTGGAGGCTCTGCCCAAGATAGATTTGGATCTTGGAGGGTACTAAACTCCCAAAGTCGCATCCCCCTAGCACCAAAACCTATGGTCCATGTCACGATCCCAGTAGCCCTAAAAGAGTCGATGGAGCTACAGACTCTTTAGGTAGCCATTGCATTGACTGATGTCATCATTCAGCATGACACATAGTTATCACGCCCTCTTAGCCCAGATGATGATGTATTATTTGAGTCATCTGGCATTGGTGAGCCCATTCAGCATGTGTGTCCCAGATGTTGAGGTATATGTTCTGGGTAGAGTTTAGTTTAGTGGCGAATATTCACCAATGGTGAATATTTCACGTCGGCAACCTGGATAATGGTGAATATTGTACCAATCAAGGGTGGCCATGTCTCCCGGACTTTATAAATATTTGTCAAATTCACAGCCCAATCTCCCATTGTTTGATGTGATTAATTGTATCTCTATCAAGATTTCGCCAATAGAATCTACGTTTTCCACATGGTAAATTCAATATTTTTTTCTACACATTTCAAGGTTGTCTTAATAGACGGCCATAATTCGCCAATATCCATATAAATATTTACTGGCTAGGAGGACCAAATTTTCTTGGAATTTTGCAGAACTGTGTCTCAATTCACCCCAATTTTTTCTAGCTCTATTATAATTGCCAATTAATTGGACGACCCATAATCGCCTTGAAAATTACATAACACGTGTTATAGTTAAGCATGATTTGCCAAATATTTGTATACCATATAAAATTCCCACTGAATTTGCCAAATAAGGATTGGTATAAATACAGTCAAAGATCATATTTATCTCTACACAAATTGGTTGGTTCTGAGCTCTCAATTCGGATCACTAGCAAAGTTTCAGATCAGGAACAACCATTGCTGCTGAGTGCATTGGCGACTGCTAGTGACCTAAAGGTAAGTGATCATATTTTTGAATTGTTATAATATTATTCTGAATTCATCTCTATCTGTTTGCATTGTTGAGTTCATTTTGTATTTCTCTCAAGAACTTACCCGATAATTTGAATTTGAAATGACTTTCTTGCTCCCTATATTAAAATAAAACCAAGTTACATAGAGATTAACATCATATTTTCCTAACACACTACCCATTACATCCAACCTCCATTATTAACAAACCCTCCTATGCTAGAGACCACCCCCTCCCAAAACATAGAAAAACACATATCCTTATCCCCCTTAGATATATTGCAGAGTGATGGCCAACTGCTCTCCAATTTCCATCATATCTCTAGTGGAAGCCTCTGAGAGCCAGTTATCCCCCCTATCAATCATCCTCTGAAATGGAGCCAAGTTATTGTTTATCACTCCTACCAGATAAACCTCCCAAGCTTCTTCAATGAACAATCTTTTCTATATCTTTTATGCCTTATGCTTAACATCCTCCTAGTCCTCCTCCTTGGACATAATAGATCCATCCTCCTCCAGATCATCCTCAGAGTCTGATGAAACATAGTTGTCAAGGTTGAAAAAGGTGTGAAACACACTAGCCCCCAAGTCAGCCTCCTCCAAAATGGCATTGGCTACTACATGCCCATCAACTACCTGAATGAACTTGTCAATCCTCTAGATGCACATCTCTCTGGAATCCAAAACATCTAGTAGTGGGATAATTATGATGTCATACTTGAATTCATCGCACTAGTGCCTACCTACACCAAACATGAATTCAAATAAGCTCTTCACCATGACAAACACTCTTTCATCCATATGGAATAACCGTCTGCATTGCATTCATAGAGTTTCATCTCTGCACATACAACTCATCCCAATATGATGAACCATGCTTCCCCTGTGATGAATCCTTTCCTCTGCAACAAGCTTCTTGGTGTCTGCCTCCAATGTGGCTCTCCCAATCAATTTGGATAACTTTCAAATCCATCTTCCCTCCCATTTATAGCCCAGCTCCTTCTAGATTCTTCCATGGATAGCACTGGGAAAAGAAGAAGTACTCTAAACCTCTTTTCTAGACCCAAGAGATGTCCCTTCCAAATCACCCATAGTCAACTTTTTGATACAACTATCAAAATGAGCAAAGGCCATAGTGGTACTAATATTCCTTATCTAACTAAATCCCATGTCCAACTCCTACGCATGCTCGATCATCCTTGCCCGAATTCCACCAATGCTATTCTCCAGATGATCCTCCCAATTCCACATGATATCTCAAGTCTGAACCAGAGTATATCCTCTAGGGAAAACAACTATGGATGGTTGATGCTAACCGATCCCCTGCCTTGGAAGCAAAGATGAATCTCCACCCTCCACGACACCTATCTCCCTTAATTTCAATAACTTCCTCAAAGGGAAAAACAGTGGTTAAAATCCAATTCTTTTTCTTTCTTTATTTTATTAAAAACATGCCTTTATTCATTTATTAAAACCTTTCATTCCTGACAGTGCTCACAAGTGTCTCTAAGTCTATTCTAGGGACTTTTTGAAGAAACCTATGTCCTTCACAACTTCGGCCTAGAATAGAGCTTATGTCATCGATTGAAATTAATTAAGTATAGACTTAGAGTTCATTAAGTATACAATTTATAATAGTTAATTAATTATTAGACAATTCTTAGACCTGTCTCTATTCCAATGACTTTTTAAAGAAACCTTTGTCCTTCAAAACTTCGGGCTGGAATAGAGCTTATGTTGTTGATCTGCGATCATCCAACAGCCATTAAGTTGATCGATTAATTTAATATTTAAATCTAAGTAATAAATAAATTTATACTTTGTTTATTTTATTTTATTTGTATGTACTTTTAGTTCTCTATTGGTTAATTGTTGAATTAGTTTGTAGATCTAGGGTTAGTGGTTGGATCTTTAAGGTTTAGAAATAGGTCAATATTTAGCATACATAGATGTATGTACCTATTATGTGATAGTTACATGTATACATATACATTTTTATACTATGATGTTATAGACAATTATGGATCTATTTATGATGCCTATATATAATAATTTTAATCCATATGCTTGTGAAATATATGATGCTATGGATTATGACCTAACCTTTATGTTGAAAACACCACAAGATTGAGAGGGGGGTGAATTAGTCTAAACAAAATCCTAAACTTTTTTAATCACAATTACTTATCAATTATCATTAACAAATTAAAGATCAATGCAAGATGAAACAAAAAAACACCAAACACATGAAAACCATAATTTTTACCTAGAAAACCCAGTGTGGGAAAAACCATGGTGAGAATCACACTCACAATATAAATATAAAAATTAAAATTAATGACTTTCATATTTTACCCTGTCATGCACTTCCTTTGATATCAATGGTCAAGATCTCCGTGTGACTGTGCATTTAGATCAAGATGCTCTTTCATCTTAACTCCACAGCCCCACCACACACATGGTGCATGGGCCTTGCTGACGTCAGGCTCTTCTTAAGTGGACCAATAAGATTATGCATGTTGGAGGTCAAAGGACACGTCGGGAAGGGTTGGCCCAATCTATCCTCCTCGTTAATTAAGTATACAATTTATAATAGTTAATTAGACAATGCTTAGACCTATTCCGATGAATTTTTGAAGAAACCTTTATCCTTCAAAACTTCGGGTCGAAATAGAGATTATGTCATTGATCTGCAATCATCCAACGATCATTAATCTGGTTGATTAATTAATTACAGACTTATAGTTAACTAGAACTTCCAACTCATTATATGGATAGCCGAAAGAAAATTAAAGATACAATTTAATCTAGTTTAATAGTACAAGTGAATAAATTAATCTAGTATTTAAATCAAAGTAATGAATAAATTTAAAATAAAAAAGTGTCTCATTCGCACTTATAGAGGAGGAATTAATGTTGAATCGTGCAGATTGATTGTATAACAAAGCCTGGACAACACACTGATGGAAGAGAATTGATGAGGTTGGATCTTGACGACAGAGTAGGATGTGAGGAGTATTGATTATTTATTCATTTTTGGTGGTCATTTCTATTAAATGTGTTTAAGAGTTCTTTGAGAGAGTGTGTTGCAAAGACTAGGGGATAATATTGAATTGAATGGGTGTTGGCACTATTTCAAAGGGAACATGGAAGCCAGTTTCACATTCAAAACAAATAATAAATTGGTTCCCTTCATGGGCAAGGTGTCAGATAAGAGATTGAAGGGCCTAATCATGTTCAAGGATGAAAGGCTTGTGGATGCAGTGAAACTCTTGTTGGGAGAGGAGATTATCCATATGAGTCATAGATACAGGACTAATATGGAAATATATTCCCTTATTGTTGCATGGGGATTACAATTTGAAGAGGATGTGGACAAGGTGAAGAGGGCCTTGGAAACTTTAATTGTGGCAGAATACTTGGGGGGGATGGATTCAATTTGGGAGTGGGTTGTTCCAGGAGTTGGTTTCATCATTTTTGAAGGATCGGTGGAGCCTATGGACCCACTACCCTTTTTTCACTAGCAAGAGGATGAGCTGAAGGTGAGATGCAGAGAGCTCGCAAGAAGAGGATGGGAGGCAGGCATTAGGGTTTGTTTTAGAGTCGGCTTTAGTGGTGGTGGGTATAGATAGATGGATTGGATGGAGGTTATTTAATGACTCCAATATTTTGTAATCTTTTTTGAAGCTTTAAATCAATAAAATATCATATTACCTACTGGTAGGTCCATAAAGTGACAATCTGACAAACCCTAACAGTAAATAGTTTCTCAAGGCTAGCACCCATTATAATATATTATAGTTCCCCCAAAGTAATGAAAGATTCGCCAAAATAAATCATTTGAACAATTTTTTTTATAAGTGAATAGCTAGGTAGGGCCAACACTCATTATATTAAGATTAAAAAAAAAGATACAATAGTATTTGGCTAGTAGCCAAAAATACATTCTAGGTAGCATTTCCAATGATCACCCATAACAACCCATAACCCACAATACAAAATTCAAGCATCAAAATAGAACAAAGCACCTGCACCATACTTCAGGGTTAGGAGAAATTCCCAGTTCACCTTGTCACCTCCATAGCTTCATGTCTCTCCCTGACTTTCTTGGCTTGTAAGATGAGCAAGCAATCATGTTCATAATTAGTATGATCTTCGCCTACTGCAATTTCCTCCACACTACGTCTGTCATCCTCAATCCATTCCTCTCCACTCCCTAGCTCTAGTTCTCCTACAATCTCAACCACATCCTCCTCATCAATTTCATCTTCATCTACCAACCCTTCAGTGGTCAGGTAGTCCCAATGCCAATCATCCTCCTCAGGTTCCTTGATTTTGGCTACATACATGAGGGAATTGATACTGCATAGTATATCACTCCTTCGTGCCTGCAACAAATGCACATCTTGTCTTTTCACAATCAGAAATTTAAAAACCTTTCCAATGTAATATTTCTATGGGAGGGGAATTAGGAGGTTCTCATCCACATTGTTGATTACTGCATCAATATTATGAAAATATGCATGCTCAAACACCATCTGGGTGAGTTTTTTTGCCGACTCCTTGGAAACCCTGACATATAACAACATGGCAAGAAAAAAGACTGGAATATCTGAACTGGCCCTATGTTTGTGATATGCCATTAGAAAATCTAACCCTAGCACTGTCTTGACCGCATGCATTATGTGCGAGTGGTCATTCACAAAGACCTCCCTAACCATTTATATGTGACTTCACCTATAAATGTTGCCTATGGTTTCATTTCCCTGAGCATAATTGGTGTGTCCATCACTCCCACCTTAGTGTTTCCAACTCGAAGATGTAATGTGAAAATATGGTAATACCCCAATTCCCAATTTAAAGGCATTCGATCAACTTTAGCATAAATGTTTCATTAAATGCACACTTACCATAAGTCGCCTTGCACGATATATATTAATAGTATATATATCTTCTTTTTTTATTTTCTAATTTTTTATACAAGTACATAAACCCACAAACAAAATTTCACTCTCACAAGACATTTGCAAAGACAAATAACTAAACCATTGATATTATTATTCATGTGAGATCAAGAAGTACATTCTAGAGACTATATTTGTAGTGATTGTCATGACATATCATAAACTAATTAATATTGCTGAAGGAGTTGTAAAGCAGAAAAATCGAACCCTAGTCGTTCTCCCCTCCCTAATCTCCAAGGAGAGAGAAGGGAGAGTCACTAGGGTTGATGGTTTTCACTTAGGAAGGACTTTACATTCAAAAGAGGGGTTGAAACCCACAAGATCCAATCCCACACAATGCAAGATTGGATTCTAAATGAGTTTCAAGGGTTAAGACATCAAGGATACCCTCTTTTGTAAAGAAATGTAGATAGAATGATTGAACTAGGAATGCATGTAAAGTAGGAAAGATTCACTTATAAACAGAGATAGGAATATGGTATGAAGCTGCGGACCTGGAATTAGCAGTAAAATGTCGAGACGGTGCTGTTCTGCAAATTTGAGCGAAAGTTAATGGGACGATGGCGTCCGGCGTGCACACGGTCCTCCGAAAAATCCGTGAAACGAAGGTGGATCTGTTCGTCTCTGCACAAGGATTCCAGATCTTCCATTACAGCCGCGTACCTGCAACCTACACACAGAAAAGAGAGGATGATTGGGGGGTTAGGGATGAGGGGTTTTCCCTTAGGTCAAACCCCAGTTTTGGAATTAACCAAGAAATGAGAATGTTGTAAATGTAAATGTTTGTAATGTAAACAAGTACTGATACCTTGTTGTAAGAATGTTTGTATTCTTACATGCGAAGGTGTAATGTATGTAGTATGTTGTATGTTGTATGTATCTCCTCTTCAATGGTTGAATCCTTGTCTTGAATGCAACACTTAGCCTTGAATGGAGACTTAGAATGATCAATTGCTTGAAGGAATGCTTGAATGCTTGAATGTTTGAATATTGCTTTCGCCTCCTTTTTTCCCATCTTAGCAAAATGGGAGAGGAAATGTAGTTTATATACTTGTCAATTAGGGCTGATAGACTGATTTTACCGACCTTAGGCCGAGTTAGGAAGATTATTTTCCAATTTGCAAACTTAAAGACCCGAAGCCCCATAAGAGACCGGGCCCAAAATAGGGCCAGGGACCAGGGCGCTGGGCGCCATGGTCCCACCTCCAGGGATAGCGGGGTGCAAGGAGGATCAGGCCAGGGTGCTGAAAAATGTAGTTTCTGATGTCATGAACCAGTTTTGGGGTCTCCATTCAGGTTCCGTGTTGCATCTCATGAAGACCCAAATCCAGTTGAAATTGCAAGTGTCACAATTTTAGGACGCTACATTTAGCCCCCACTTTAGCGGGAGTATAAGCGTACACTCATACTTCCGGTAAAGTACAAGAAAACAATATTGAAAAACTTTCACCATGTTAAGGAGGAAAGATACACCAAGCCCCCAGTGGACTAAGGATCTTACGACTTCGATTGACAAAGTAAAAGGGAAGATCACGAGGGAGAACCATGACTGTCAGTAGTAAGGTTCCCTCACTATGAGTCATGCAAGAAAGATATCAAAAATTTTCAAGGCAAAGCTAAATTTGTCAAGAAATTTTCAAGTATCTTGAAAAGATATGAACGAGATGTATGCCCCCCTACGTTAAAGCGATCGCACATGCCTCACCGGGGGTGATTGCTTTAAGGTAGTGATACATATAAGAAATGAGAAAGGAGCACGTTATCACAAGGATTTAGCCCCCAAGTGTGAGATAAGCCCAAGGATAATAGACACAAAACACAAAGCACAAGGTGACTTCGCTTTCCTCGGGGTCAGTATGCTGTATGATAATTCATGTATATCATATGTATGTATGCATAATTGTTCTTCATTCCCCAATCAAGGAAGGTCACCTAGAAGAAGGGAACACATGTGTCTTTTGAGTCAACATGAGAGAGACCAAAAGAGATCTTAATGCTTTGCATCGTCTTCAAGTAGACAACACTAAGGACAACAAATAGAAGAATGAGAGTAACACATATAAGAAGTAACAAAAAATCAAGAGAGGAGGAGAGAATCTGCTATGCTAATGAACTAGTCTAGCACGTCATCTACCCCCCGATCTTGCTGATCAATATTTCGGGAAGGTAGGAAACACGCTAGAGGAGGAACATCCAACACAGCAGATGGAGCTATCACAAGATCCAAACAAGGGCTATGTTCATGTTCCGAGCCACGTTGTTCTTGTCTAGGAGCTAGGATAAGTGCTTTAGAAAATTCATTAGATAGATGGTTATCAACATCAACAAATTCATATTCACTATCAGAATGAACAGGAGTAACATTTTCATCATGAATAACATTTTCAGCTATATCATCATCAAGATTTATAAAAATAGGATCTTTAACTCGCACAGGATCAAGACCATCATGCATCTTATGTTTAGGAGATTTTGGCTCAATTTTTGGCTGAGGAGAAAATGGAATAATACTAGTTGAAGGTGTTTTTGGGGATTGCAAAGTTTGAGAAGCAGCTGCCTGAGCTCTAAGATGACGCTTTCGTCGGTGTTCACGTGCAGAATGATTTCGTCTAGTCTTAGTAGGAAGTTGAGAAGATTGAGGAGGAGGAATGTTCTCATCCTTATCACTTGGGTGTTTAGGTTGTGGTCTCTTAGGTTGAATAATAGGAGAAGAGGAAGGTCTCTTCTCTCCATAAGAGAAAGGAGAAGGAACTGCTCCATATAAGGGAGGAATATTTGGTTTAGGAAGGAGACCAAGTCCATCATGATGAGGAGGTATAGGTCTACTTTTAGGAAGTTTATTAGATATAGACATAGTCACATTCATAGGAATGGGTTGGGAATCTTCTTGAGGAAAGACATTAGTTTTATCTTTCAAAGGAAGAACTTCCTTCTCAAGAACGATAGCAATGTCAAGTTTGGGTGTTCTAGGTTCACTTAGAGATAGGATCATATATTTTTTCCACTTTTGATAAGATTTGAAAAGATGATCACTTCGCGGAGGAAGAGATTGGAATTGTTTAGGCCAAAAGTAATCAATGGGAACGCTAGAAGTTCTTTCAGTAGGTTTAAAGAGGCTATGATTGATAGTAACAATTTCACCATTATGGGGAAATTTCAAGCACTTGTGAATAGGAGAAGCAATAGCTTTCATGGAAAATAGCCAAGGATAGCCTAGCTTCACACGAAATTGTTTGGATGATGGAATAATAGCAAAGCTCACATTAAGGGATTTGTTATGGACCTCAATAGGTAATGTAATAGAACCAATTGCAGGAGAAGAAAATGCATCAAATAGTTTCACAACCACATTTGTTTCATCATAGATCGCTTGATTCAATTGCAAAGTAAAAAGAAATTCTTCGGTAATGACATTAATCATACAAGAAGGATCAATAAGCACTCCACAGCAAAGTGTATTCTGACTTTTGCAACTATATATAAAGGACCATCAGGTGCCCTGATAGTTTCACTGGAATCAAATGTGATGGAAGGTTCTTTAGGGATTTTCTGTTGTTCCACAAAGTTAATCACATTCGGAGTCATAGACACGAGATCATCAGGTGAGACAGAGGAATCAGTAGTATCAATTGCATTAGAGGTATGAGAAGGCAATGGATCAGTAAAAATCTTAAGATTTTGGTTAGGAGGAGCTACTGATGTGTTACCTTTATCATTCACACCAGAAACAGAGATAGTATTATTATCAATCAAATCTTGAATTTTCCCCTTTAAAGCAAAACATTTTTCAGTATCATGCCCAGGATGACGATGAAATTGACAAAAAAATTTGTTATCAAAATAGGGTGAATTAATCTTTGCAAGATCTATTTGCCTAATAGGAGGAAGAGTAAGCACATTTTGTTCCAATAACTTATTCATAATACTATGCAATGATTCATTCAAAGGAGTAAATTTTCTTTCTTTCTTGAAAAACTTAGAAATAGGAAGCACACCTGATGCTGCATTCACATTGTTGTTGATGATGTTTTCATTGAATTTAATGGACTCTCTGTTTGGTTTAAACTTCCCAAATGGTTGTTGACTACTATCACCCTTATCACTCAGAGCCATAGGATTTGCTTGTTCCATTTGGCTCACAGTCAGTTGATAATTGTGAAGAGTTGCGCACAACTGTTGGAATGAAGTAAACTCAGAAAACAGGAGTTTTTCTCTAATATCTTTTTGTAAATTAGAAATAAATATTCTTTGAATATCATTGTCAGGCACTGGAAAAGAAATTTGAGCATACAAATGCTTATATCTACCAATGAAATCAGTCACTTTTTGTTTAACACCTTGTTTACAACGCATTAAATCAATCAAAGTAACTTTAGGACTTATATTGTTTTGAAATTGTTGAATAAAAGCATTTGCAAGTTGTTCGAAAGAAGTAATAGAATAAGAAGGCAATGAGCAATACCATTGTAGGGCTTTATCTCTTAATGTTCTAGTAAATAGTTTTGCAAGCAACCTTTGGTCATAAGCAAAATAGGTACATATTGTTTGAAAGGTCTTAACATGTGTTAGAGGATCACCCTTACCATTATAAAGCTCCAAATGTGGAATTTCAACATGTTTAGGGGGGATAGCTCGAACAATGTCAAGAGAAAGTGGGCTTGCAACATCAAATGTGGGCACACTAAACTTAGATTGATTCATAGAGGCAATTTGTTGCTATAAAGAAGAGACAGTTTGTGCAAGATTGTTAATGGTCGCTTCAGTCGAAGAGTTCATATTAGACGTGTTAGATTGTGATGGAGGTGTTATGTTATTGAAAGAAGGTAGAGAGTAAGGTGGTGGGACACTATGATAGTTAGTCATAGGAGATGATTGGACAGGAGGAACACTACAAGGAGGAATGGAATGGTTAAATGAATTGCCCCCTTGCGTCATGTTCATTTGTGGAGATGAAATAGGGACACTCATTGAAGGAATGAATGAAGAAGTTGGATTGAATGAAGGAAGAGGGTTGATTGAAGAAGAGGGATTGCCCCCATGACTGGTGATCATAGGAGGAATGTCTTGTATTGAAGTAGTCATTATGTTTGATGTAAAAGTAGGTATACTAGCAATAGGAGTTGTCAAAGGAATAGAATGATTGACTTGAGTAGGAGGTTGTGTATAACCCAAAGTTTCGGCACAACTTTTCATCGGCATCACATTCGAATCCACAATGTGTGCAATACCACGCAAAATATCAATTCCATTCTTATCACTTTGAACCATACGTTTTAGACCCTCAATTAATGAAAGAGCTTCGCTATCGGGGTATTCTTGAGACATCCATTGTCGAAAATCATCAAATTGGTTATCCAATTTCGAAAGTTGTTCTACAGAAACCTCATGGAGAGCTTCTTCATCATTAAGAGGATTAGAGGAATTACCCATGTCCTCGTTAAAAAGGCCATTCAAATTAGGTTCCATCTCCTCCGTAATTACACCTTGGAAAGACCTAATTCTAAGGCTTCGTCTAATGGGAATAGTGTAAGTAGGGCTTATTGTTGTAAAACTCATGCACTAAAGAAAGAGAGAAGATTTTGATTTTTAGAGGTAGCAAATTTCAATAAAATCAGCCAATCTCCTAGATTTAAGCTGTTAAATGCAATCAAGACAATCTCTCGAAATTTCAGAAAAAATGTCCGGGACTGTGGCGAACAGAGTGCACACGGTCCTCGCAACTTTTTTTGAAATTTTTAGGGATGAAAGTTATGATGATTTTAAAGCTAATCTGAAAAAATTGAGTGATTTTACGATCTGTAGATAGGCCAAATTAAAGTTGCAATCTCAAAATTGAACCCTACCAAGATTGTTGAAAAATGCAAAATTTGAATTTTGAAAAAAGAGGGGGAAACTGAAATTTTGAATTTTATGATTTTAGAGGGATTACTGAAAGCAATGTAAGCTTTGAAATTTAAAAATTGACTCAATTTCACGCAAAATTCAATTTTGAAAGTGGAAATCAAGGTTATTGCAATTAAACACTTAATTTCAAAAGTCACAAACTGCAAAAATTTGAATAAAACACTAAAATTTTGAATGAATGCTAACACACTTCTCAGATTTAGGACTGTAAGAAACACAATTTTGATATGAATTTTACTTTCAATAATTTTCAGATGATTAGAAGCCTCAATCCAAGCAATCGCTAGACCAACTTTGACTTTAATTTTGAAAGTGTTAAAATTGATAAAATCAGCCAAAATTCTGGATTTTAGCAGAAAAATACAGTAAGATCTAGCTCCCGAAATTTCGGAAAAAATGTCGAGGACGATGGCGCTTGGGGTGCACACGGTCCTCGCAACTTTTTTCCAAATTTTCAGGGATGAAAGATATTGTGATTTTATTGCGGGATCCAAAGTTACAGCCGATTTGGAAGTGTTTTGATTAGTGAAATTATCAGTCAAAGGTTGAATCAAGAAGGTTTTAAAAATTAGGGTTTTGACACTTAACCACTTAATTTTCAGAATTAAAGCACAAATATGAATTGATAATTTGCAATAGAAGGATAGATCTAAAATAGGCATTAATAATTAAACATTCCACAAGTTTAATTACTAAAAACAAAATTTTAGGGTTTTTATGCAATTAACCTCTAAAATTTGCAAAAGATCAAACACGAAAATGCAATTAAGGAAGCAAATTTTTTAGATCTAACCATGAATAATCAGAATGAGGATGTTCACGTTGGGTTCACCAAAATGTAAATCAGAAAAATCGAACCCTAGTCGTTCTCCCCTCCCCAACTCCAAGGAGAGAGAAAGGGAGAGTCACTAGGGTTGATGGTTTTCACTTAGGAGGGACTTTACATTCAAAAGAGGGGTTGAAACCCACAAGATCCAATCCCACACAATGCAAGATTGGATTCTAAATGAGTTTCAAGGGTTAAGACATCAAGGATACCCTCTTTTGTAAAGAAATGTAGATAGAATGATTGAACTAGGAATGCATGTAAAGTAGGAAAGATTCACTTATAAACAGAGATAGGAATATGGTATGAAGCTGCGGACCTGGAATTAGCAGTAAAATGTTGAGACAGTACTGTTCTACAAATTTGAGTGAAAATTTATGGGACGATGGCGCCCGACGTGCACACAGTCCTCCGAAAAATCTGGGAAATGAAGGTGGATCTGTTCGTCTCTGCACAAGGATTCCAGATCTTCAATTACAGCCGCGTACCTGCAACCTACACACAGAAAAGAGAGGACGATTGGGGGGTTAGGGATGAGGGGTTTTCCCTTAGGTCAAACCCCGGTTTTGGAATTAACCAAGAAATGAGAATGTTGTAAATGTAAATGTTTGTAATGTAAACAAGTACTGATACCTTGTTGTAAGAATGTTTGTATTCTTACATGCGAAGGTGTAATGTATGTAGTATGTTGTATGTTGTATGTGATCTCCTCTTCAATGGTTGAATCCTTGTCTTGAATGCAACACTTAGCCTTGAATGGAGACTTAGAATGATCAATTGCTTGAAGGAATGCTTGAATGCTTGAATGTTTGAATATTGCTTTCGCCTCCTTTTTTCCCATCTTAGCAAAATGGGAGAGGAAATGTAGTTTATATACTTGTCAATTAGGGCTGATAGACTGATTTTACCAACCTTAGGCCGACCTAGGAAGATTATTTTCCAATTTGCAAACTTAAAGACCCGAAGCCCCATAAGAGACCGGGCCCAAAATAGGGCCAGGGACCAGGGCGCTGGGCGCCATGGTCCTGGGGGACCAGGGCGCTGGGCACCCTAGTCCTGAAGGACCAGGGTGCTGGGTGCCATGGTCCCACCTCCAGGGACAGCGAGGTGCAAGGAGGATCAGGCCAGGGTGCTGAAAAATGCAGTTTTTGATGTCATGAACCAGTTTTGGGGTCTCCATTCAGGTTCCGTGTTGCATCGCCATCGTGAAGACCCAAATGCAGTCGAAATTGCAAGTGTCGCAATTTTAGGATGCTATAGGAGTATATACATTCTTCACCATGGAAGACTCCACATTCTAACTTAGACACTACTACTATACCCTTTTCCAAAGAGACCAAGATTCCCTCCAAAAAACTCTCTTAATTATAGCCTTGGAATTCCTTTTATAAGAGTAAGGAATGCAACAAGCTTTGGGTTGTATACAACTGCCATGTTCTCATTTGACATATGTTTGTTTTATATGCATGGAAATGATATATTCCCATTATGAAACCTAAAATAGAACATGATAACTTATCAAACCATATGACTAAAACTATCATCAAACTATCATGGACCATGGTGAAGAATAAAATACTGTTGAAATTCAACTGCTTGAGCTGCGCCACCATCACATTGTTGATAAATTTGTGGATGCAAGATTCTAACTATAAAAATTAGAGGAGTTTTATGGATGCAAGATTATAGCTATAAAAACTAGTGGATGAGCTCCAGAGATGGGTATTGTAATCAGAACAGGGGTTCAGATTTAGTTATCAATTTTACCTAAATAGGCTCTTTTCTAGAGCCGAATCTGTTAGAGTTTTCTTGTTCTAGCTAATACTTATTTATTTAATTATTAGTCTATTAAACTCTACGCTTAAGATAAACTTAGGCATTTAATAAATATTGTAGGTATTTAATAATTATTCTAATTATTAAATACACATTATCCCTTTAGGGTTTCTTTAGGGTTGCTATTATCCTTTTATAAGGATTGTATTGTACTTGTTAATTAAATTGATTCACTTTCTGAATGATAATTTTCTTCTTTAGAGCATTTATGCTTTTTTGCTTTATTTGTATTTCCTCAACTTCTTCATGGTATCACAGCCTACATCTGTTGCTGCTTGTTCCTGATTTTTTAGAAGATTTTTTGGAGGGTTTCAAGGTTTTTCAGAGTCTTTTATTGGATCTGGGGTATTTGTTTTTTTTTGGATCATTTTGGGCTCAAACAGACCTCATTGTTGAGCTCAGAATGCCCCAAAACCCCAATTTCCATATAAAATTTGTCAATTTTTGACAAATTTGGGTTCTGAAATTTTTTCTTTGGTTTTGCCTTTTTTGGCACGAATTTTGAGAAATTTGTCAAAAAAATCATTAAAAAAATCAGAGCAGTTTGGACCAAAACAGATCTCATAGTTGGCTTCTGAAGGGCGTTTCCATTCATTTTGATATATAATTCGACCTATTTCAGTGACAAGTGCATCTGGGCCATGATTTTTTCATTAGCACATTTTACGAGGCACAAAAATCTGTACGTTGTACCTACAAATGCGTAAGAAAAATTTCATCAAAAAATAATAATAATAATAATTTTTTTAAAATTTTTTTTTATTTTAACCCTTTTTATGCCCAAAAAGAGGGGTTTTTTTCTTTTGGCCATATCTTGGGCATACAGAATCTTTTTTTCAAAAACAAATAGGCGTTGGAAAGCTAGTTCCAAGAGAGGCCTTGTCATGGTTGTAATTTTTTCTAATTTTTCTATTTGACTGTGTTTTCTTCCAGTCAAAGTGGGGTCTCTTTTTTGCACTCTGGGAGCCATAGAATGAGCATCCGAACTTCGTTTTTTGAAAACTTTATATCATTGGAAAGCTTGTTCTGTGCACTTTCCAGCCATATGAGTTTTATTTCCAGATTCTTCTCCATGCATATTTTATTCATTTTTTTGTTTTTCAGCACTCTGGTGGATATCTTGGTTGTTTCAGGTCCTGGGATCTCTTCTCTGGGTAGGATGTCTCTATTTTGGTTCTGGTTTCTATTTCCAGTCTTCTTATCATTGTAGCTTGTATTTATGCAAATACACTGAGATAAAGTGTCATCATGCATTGTTTACATGGAATCTTGCACCTCTTGTGTCTTATTGTACATGCACTACTTATAAAGTACCATGGGGGGGTTGATGTTTGCCTTGTTTGTCATCTACCATTTTCCAGTGAGTGTTCCTTCCATGACATTCACCTCATGATGTGTGTCAAGTGAGTGTTCCTTCCATGACACCATGTACTTTCTCTGCACCTTCGATGTTCCTGGTTCTTCATCATGTAGTTCTTGTTGGTCATTCTTTTCAGTGTACCTGTCCCTCTCCCTTTTCAGCATTATGGGGAGGTTTGTCCTATTGGTTCTAATGCTTCCTTGGTTCGATTGATCAGCTCTTCAGGCTTTGGTGTCTCATGCCATCTGTATCTTTGAGTTTAGTTGTTTGCCTTTGTTTGCCATCTGATTCGAGTAGTGCCATTTGAGGGCACTCATGCAAATTACAATCTTCTCTACCTGGTCATGTTCTATTTCAGTGGAGGTTCTTCAGATTAGTAGTTACTCTTCGGCAGTGTTTGCAGCTATTTCCTGCTTCAGTGGTGTTCTTCTTGCTTTTCCATCTCTTTTTGGAGTAGAGTTTTTTCCCATGTGGTTTTCTCTATTTCTCCAGTTCATAGAGATTTGGTTGTGATTGGGTATCTCATCAGGCCTTGTTGTCGGGACCCAAATTTGCCTTCATCATGTACTTACATTTTTTTGCTTCATGCATTTAGTTTTTTAGCTACTCCCTAAGTTCATCTTAAGGGGGGGTGTTAGAGTTCTCTTGTTTTAGCTAATAATTATTTATTTAATTATTAGTCTATTAAACTCTACGCTTAAGCTAAACTTAGGCATTTAATAAATATTGTAGGTATTCTAATTATTAAATACACATTATCCCTTTAGGGTTTCTTTAGGGTTGCTATTATCCTTTTATAAGGATTGTATTGTACTTGTTAATTCAATTGATTCCCTTTCTGAATGATAATTTTCTTCTTCAGAGCATTTATGTTTTTTTTGCTTTATGTGCCTCCATTCTTCTCTTGTGACAGGTATTTGCATGCAGGTGTTCTTGGGATCTCTGAAGTTGTATTTCCTCAACTTCTTTAGAATCTTCCTTGTCCTCATTATTCTACTCCTTGCTCCCTCTCGCTCTTAGGCTTCAGAAGATAAGGGGCTGAATGTAAGAAGCCAAGGAAAGGCCATCTATAGCTATAGATGGCCTTTGAAAATCCCTTTAGCTACCTCTTTTGATTTGAAAGTCCCTTTAGCTACAAAGCAATCTATTGTGTTTCTATAAACACATCCTTCCTAAAATATTCTCCACCCAGTGTCATTAAATCTATATCTTATGAACACATAGGAAACATCTATATATGGGCATTCCATTTCTGATATTGTTCTTCAACAAGTGTAGAGGAAAATATTTATAATTCCCCTTGATCAACTCAACTACTACCAATTTATGAAAAATCTCGAAGCTCTAAATTTAGAAATTTTAAATATTCCTTTTCACCATTTTGCCTTTTTGAAGAATCGGAACTCTTCATGCTAGCATGCAACTCTTCATGCCACCTAATGAAAGGATCAAAACTCATCAATCTGCTATAATCATTTAACCACCAATTCAATATTTTCTTCAACAACGATCTAACATTTATACCCATGCAACTCTTCATCAAAATGACAAGCATAAAGTCTTCTGACAGGAGGAGTGTTTTCTATGTGAAAAGATCGCTTAGAATCTGAGATTAAGATTTCATACTTGCTAAAAAGTACATTTCTAATTCTAATGGATATGCAGTACACTTTCTATATGGGTTATTTTCCCAAAAAACTGTTAAAGATGCGCCTTAATTATTCTACATTTAATTGGACTTTGATTTTGATGTATTTCTAAAACATTGGAAATTGCACTTTGATTTTGATGTATTTTTGAAACAGATTTTGAAGTTGAATATGAGATCAAGAATGCAAACCCAACTTCATGTGTAGTTACACAAATTATTCTTATAGATCCATTATATTACTCCAAACTTACAGTAACTTGCAAATAGAATGTAATTCCTTCCTTGAAGGAAATCCACATTCACACTACACAGTCAAATATTGACAATAAAATTTCCAAGACAAATCAAAATATCCTTAATATTATGATTCACCATTCATGTAATATTTGAAAGTACAAATGAAGACAATGTTAGAAATAATAATAAATATAGTAGTCTATTCATGAATTAATTGAAAATCTACTAAACGAAAGTGTACATTCTTTCACCATGAAACCATTCTACACACTAGACAAGACAAAGCCCCGTTTCTAGTTCTACCCTCCCTGGAGATGAGAAAATTACATAGTCCTTCTTTATGGCCTTGATATTCCTTTTATAATCATAAGGAATGCAACAAGCTATCGACCTTTTACAAGAATGTGTAACATGTATTGCAACAATGCAATGTCGTAAAACCTCCAGGCCAGTATTCATGAAAGCTTTGGTTTAGAGACACAAAAAGATTCCATGAATGTGAACTAGCTTATGAACCATGCCACTATCACACATTTGTGGTTATTGATGTAGAGAATACTAGGATAAAAGAATATCATTGCATTTCCTAGTAGGGGAGAACTTTGAGAGTTTTGATCAAGAAGGGATGCTTGACTCCAAAACCTCATCTCTTGTGTCTTTACCCAGCTTTCTCTCTGCATTCTACCCATTATAAGGGGGACATGGTGGTTGCCAAAGAGATCAGAATTATTTGCAACTGCGGCCAAAGTTGTAGTTGCACTAGAGCCTTTTAATAACCCTCTGGCTACAAGGTAAGTCATCAATTTTCTTTACTTCATGGTATGTGCAAACCTTCAGCCATATCTCCTTATGCCAAAATTCAGCTGCACCTTCTATGCACTTCATTTTAAAACCTTTGCAAGCAAAACAACACCACTTCCTAAAAACTTATCTCTAGAAATTTTCTATCTTCTACATTCTAAAATGCAGCATGCAAATGATATAACTTCTATATTCTACATTCTGAAATGCAATATGCAAATAATGACCCTATTTCTCGATTTGCGAAGTGGCAACAATTGACTATCAGGTCTATACTTTGGATTATTTCACATACTATATTAGTCTATGTGAGATGTACTTTTCTATCATTCCACAAGAAAGTTTTCATTCCAATAGTCATGACACGTGTACATGACTCACAAACCTCCACACAGATTAATATTAGTGGCTTCTCATTGAATATTAAATATGTGCTATCCTCCATATTTTTCTTCCTCTAACACAAGTAGTATTTTGAGTTTTCTATGCAAAAGGATAGAAGACAATCCTTGATCCAGATTTCATACGTGCCAAAAAATGGCTTTCTAAAAGATTTCATACGGATATGCAGAACACTTACAACTAAGATGTGATGTGTTTGCTATATTAGTTTTTTCTCCAATTAGTAATGGAAGATTAGCTTTAATTATTCTATAATTTTTATGTGATTGAAAAACATTTGTCAATGTATTATTATTTTCCCCCAAAAATAATGAATGATTCGCCTTAATTTTTCCACTTTTTTCACGCAATATGAATAAAATTGCCAATGTAATTATTATTTTTCCCCAAAAATAATGAAATATTCACCTTAATTTTTTTTTAAAAATCATGCAAAAGAACAAGATTCACCAATAAAATTAATATTTTTTCCCAAAAGAATGAAAAATTTGCCTTATTTTTTGTACAATTCTTATGCAACTGAGAAAAATTTGCCAACGGAATTTAATATTTATTCCCTATTAAAAAAAAATCATCCTTCCACAATGCCAAAGGTGCAAAGTGTCAAATTCATCTTTTGCTTCTCTATTTTTCTTCATCTCAGCTACTCCCCCTGAGGAGTAGCCCACTTCTCATCAATCCACAGTGAAAGATCTTTAATTAGTCAACTAGATTGATGCTTCAACATCATCTTAGTTGACCTTCAGTAGGGGTATAACCCCTAACTTTCCTCTGAGATATTCAAAGGTAGCCTTAGGCAATAGCTTAGTGAATATGTCTGCCAACTGCTCCTTACTAGACACATGCTCCATCCTGGCTATCTTTTCTTGCACTCTCTCTCTCTAAAAATGATACTTCAGTTCAATATGTTTTATTCTATCATGCAATATCGGGTTATTTTAAATACTTATTGCACTTTTATTATCACAATGTATCACCACCAGTTCTATCATAGTCTCCTTGAATCCTTCCAAGACATGTCTCATCCATATAGCTTGTGTACAATTCATGGATGCAGCCACATACTTTGCTTCTGTTGTAGACTAAGAAATACAACTCTGTTTCTTACTAGTCCAAGATACTAGTCTTCCTCCTAGAAAGAATGCACCACCGATTGTGCTTTTCTAGACATCTACATTACCTACCCAATCAGCATCTGTTAATACCTTCAAAGAGAAGTTACCTTTGTATGGATACCATAATCCATAATCAATAGTTCCTCTAAGATACTTGAAAATTATCTTCACTACCACCATGTGAGTCTCCTTAGTAATTTTCTAAAATCTAGCCACAATACCAACTGCATGAGCAATATTTGATCTGCTATGAACAACATAATGTAGTTTTCTAGTCATAGATCTATACTCAGATTCATCTACTAGATATGAATCATCTTCTTTTGATAATCTGCAACCTATAACCATGGGCGTTCCAACTGGTTTACAATCTTCTATTCCAAAAGTTTTCAATACTTCCTTCACATACTTGGACTGACTGATAAAGGTGCCTCCTTTCATCTATTGGACCTGCAAACCAGTAAAAATTTTGATTTCTCCTATCAAAGATATTTCAAATTCCTTTTTCATTTCTTCTGCAAAATTTAGACTCATATCATCATCTCCTCCAAATATGATATCATCTACAAATACTTCTACATTCAATACTTTGTATCCTTCTATCTTCAGGTAAATATTGCTATCCTCATTGGTTCTCTGAAATCTAATCTTTATCAGGTCTGAATGAATTCTTTCAAACCATACCCTTGGAGCTTGCTTTAATCAATATAAAGCTTTATGCAATTTGCATACCATATCCTTGTCTTCAGTCAATACAAACCCATCTGATTGTTCAATATAAACCTCTTCTTGTAAAATCCCATTCAAAAATACAAACTTCACATCCATTTGGTAAAATTTGAATCCTTTAAATTCTGCAAGTGCAAGTAACATTCTAACTCCTTCAAGTCTAGTAGCTGGTGCAAAGGTTTCTCCATAGCCTTCACCTTCTTCTTGTGCATATCCTTTGAAAACTAGCCTTTCCTTGTTCCTAACCACTTCACCATCTTCATTCATTTTGTTTCTAAACACCCACTTAGTACCAATCACATTTTTATTACCTGGTTTGGGTACAAGTGACCAAGTGTTGTTCTTCTCTATTTGATCAAGCTCTTCATTCATAGCCTTTATCCAATCATCATCCTTGAGAGATTCTCTTACTATCTTCAGTTCAATTGTGGAAATCAAACAAGCACTTTCTCTAATCTTTCTTCTTGTTTGTACTCCAGCATTCCTCTCCCCAACTATCTGATTTGTTGAGTGGTTCAGCTTAACATATCTAGGTATAACTGGTTTTGGTATAGAAGTTTCTTCTTGTTTATCATCTTCATCTTCTTCATCTACCATTGAGCAGTATCCTCCACATTGTTCTCCTCTGCATCATTTTAAACTTCCAGTTCAATAATCAATAGAATTTGTTCCTCAACTACATCAAACTTGTTGGTATCATCAAATTTATTAGAATACTCATCAACTTTCACATTAACACTTTCCACAATCTTCTTGGTTCTTTTGTTAAAGCCCTTGAATGCTTTTCTCTTAGTTGAATAACCAAGGAAAGTTCCTTCATCACTCTTAGGAACAAACTTTCTGGTATACTCATCTCTCTTTGTGTAACACCTATTTCCAAAGACTTTGAAATAACTAACATTAGGAGTACGACCATACCATAATTCATAGGGAGTTTTGTCACTACCTTTCTTGACCAATACCTAGTTCATTATGTATACTACAATGCTAACTGCTTCTCTCCAAAATACTTTAGGTACATCTCCTTGTATCAAAATTGTTCTAGCTGCTTCAGCTATGGTCCGGTTCCTCCTTTCTACAATCCTATTCTATTGTGGTATCCTTGGTGTAGATAGTTTTCTCTTGATTTCATTCTCATCATAGTACTTCACAAATTCAGTTGATGTGAATTCTCCACCCCAGTCAGATCTTAGGCACTTTAGGTTCTTACTAGTTTCTTTCTCCACTAAGACTTTGAATGCCTTAAACTTGTTGATAGCATCTGACTTCTCTTTCAAAAATGTAACCTACATTATTCTTGAATGATCATTAGTAAATATCATGAAACATTTATCACCATAAAAACTCCTAGTCCTCATAGGACCACATAAATCAGTGTGCACCAAATCTAAAATATTTTCAGAAGAAAATGATTTTCTCTTGAAAGAGGAAGTAGTCATCTTATCCAACTGACATTCTTTACAAATCACATTGTCTGGTTTAACTAGTTGTGGCATACCTCTAACCATATTTGACTTGCTGAACTCAACCACATTACCAAAATTCAAATGACAAAATATTCTATGCCATAACCAACTATCTTTAACTTTTGCAACCAAACAACTGCTAACATTAGTATTCAGATGGAATAAGTTACCTTTAGTCTATTTACCGATAGCAATCAGTTCTCCTTTTCATCCTAAAATCTTGCACACTCCATTCTTGAACTCAAGATGATAACCTTTATCATTTAGCTAACCAGTACTCAACAAGTTATGCAAAACAATCCTTCAACCCAATACACATCATCAACATTACTTTTTCCATTTAAATAAATAGAACCTTTACCTTTTACCATACATGGTGAATTGTTTCCAAATCTCACTACTCCACCATCAAATTCTTCAAATGAGATGAACTTGTTCGTGTCACTATCAGTAACCCACTCATCACTGTTGTCAATATGAGATACTAAGGCCTTCTTGTCAGAAAGATCTTCCTTTACTACTACAAAAACAATCTCCTCATTGTCTTCATCCTCAGATTCTTCATCAGTGTTGCCTTCATCAACTGCAACATAGCATTGTTTCTTTCCTTTTCCTTTATAATTTCTAAACTTTTCCTTTTGATCACTATTAGGATAGTTTGCAGCAATATGTCCTATTTTGTTACAAGAGAAACATTTAAGAGGAAGCTTGACTTTGTACTTATCGGTGCCTCTAGGAAGTTTCTTTGCCAGTAAAGCCTCAATTTCCATCAAGTTATATTCACCACCCACTTCTTCATTACCATTGCCATGTTGACTTGACCTATACATTTCCTTTTCTTACTGGTGCATTAGATACTGATGCTTTGAAAGAAGATTCTATTTTAGGTACACTATTGTCAAATCTATTCAACTCAAAAGCAGTAAGCTTTCCTATCAAAGAATCAAATGTAACTTTATCTTTGTTTTCTAACCTCAATTTTTGGATAGCAAATACTCTAATAGCATAAGCAGACAATAAGGTTCTAAGAAATTTACTTACCATTGTGCCTTTTGTTATGGTTCCACCAACACTTTTGATTCCTCCAACTACTTATTTAATCCTCTTTCCATACTGGTTGATGTTCTCACCTTCCGTCATCTTCATGTCATCAAACTTGCCTTGTAGGATTTTTTCTTTATCTTTTTGCACATGCTCATCTCCACCATAGATTACCTTTAACTTTTCCCAGACTTACAATGGCTTCCAATGTTTGAATATTCTCCTGCTCCTCTTTGAGCTAATCTGTAGTCAGAGTACCAGTAGGAGGTGTGTACTGATTAACAACATGCTCTGAGAACTATTTCCCCATTCCTTTGATGTAGATCTTCATTTTGTCTCTCTAGATTTTGTAGTTATCCTTTGTGAACCTAGGACCCTCCTTCTTCGTCATCTTGGATCTTTACCTCAAGTGGTTAAGCTTGTGCACAAATAGGACCTAGTGCTCTGATACCAATTGTTATTATGAGGATCATGTAACTTCTGAGAGGGGGGGTGAATCAGTTGTTAAACAAATCTATAATACTTTAAAAACACTTCAAAAACCAGTACCTATAACTACTCAAATAGTCCATTAAACTGATTTATCAACCACTCACATAAGTAATCATCAACATGCAAATAAATTAATGATATCAAATCCACACATGAACATAGAGATTTTTCACGTGGAAACCCAAATGGGAAAAACCACAGTGGAAATTAGCACCCACAAAGTATTTGCACTCTTTCAGAATGTGCCTGGTTAAAGGCCTAGCCCGATTAGGAGCTTTATAATATGCTTGGTTAAGAGCAGAACTTGTTAGGAGTCACCCAGTGAATGGATTTACAATATCAGCCCTGTTAGGAGCTCTACCCTATTAGGAGTAACCTTGCTAGAGGATTTAGAACTCAAGTTAATGAGCCACCTGATCAAGGGATTTACAAATAAGACCTGTTAGGATCTACCCGGTTAAGGGATTTCAAACTGCTATAACTGTTAGGGAACAACAGGGTAAATGATATGATCACAACACTTCCTTGCTTGCTAGTATAGATCTTTTTCAGCTCAAATCTTCTTCTCACATGCAGACTCTTCAATCTGGTTCGGCACACTCTTCTTCTCAAAACCACCAACACAAAATCTCTTCTCAAACTTGACCTAAATACACTTTTCAACTAGGTCGGTTACATAACCCTAGTAACATTCAAAATACACTGAATTTACATCAAGCATGGAAAAACAGTCCGCTAAAATACATTATAGATCATTAAAACAAATTTCAAGATAATTTCCACCATTGAATGATCATCGCTCATCACAACACATTGATTTGATAAGCAATCAAACCCTTGTCACATTTTGCTAAGCACTTTGTTGTTTCCCAAGAAATCAGATCCTTGTACGCGCTCCTAACACCATCTTATCATCACACACGGTTTCAAACACATCGTCACTAAGTTATGAACATGATTATATTCACCACCAAATCAAAAATCATTACCGGCTGAATATTTGTTACCGGCATACATTCTTCTTCATAGAGTTTATGACAGTCAGTTATAACTCACTCAATATATTGAATTTGCAGATGTGGTTACAATCACATACTCATGCCAATTTCATAAAAATATATTCCACACCACAACATCTAACTCCTCTCCAATTGTCCATACCAGTGCCTTGATCGTCGCACTATTCTTGCTTACTAGTTTACTACAATTTAGTAGTTTTGTTGTCTAATGTATTCCTCTGTCGGTTAGGCCTAGATGACTTAGATGATTCCACAAACATGGTTGCCATCAATGACAACACAAATAAAGTCATCAAACAACTTAAAACTATATCATCATCATCTAGCCACCAATCTCCATCAACTTTACCAGTTATGCCAACAATAACTTTACCGGTTATCTTCTCATCTCATCAACATCTCCATATGCCAATAATCTCCTCATTATTGCCTTCATCAAATATGCCAACAATATGCCAATAATTACCTTTTATTAATTTTATTTAACCTACAATATTTATCATTGAATTAATTGTATTGAATATTATCATTTTTCATATGGGAAAAATCCATAGTTGCTTCATCAATGGCGAGCCCTCCTAAGTCTACTGGAGAAGCATCTCAGGCTCCCGTACACTTTGGTTCTATAAATTTTAGATTTTTATTGTTTTGATATATATATCTTATTACCTTGTATTAATTGTATTTAACCTACAATAGGCCCCTTCACGGTTTGGCCATAACGTGGATGCTCTCAAGCTCCATTTTAAGAGAACTCCTAAGTCTGATAAGGCAATGAGAGAAACGATGGTAGATCCCAGATCAGCAGATGAGGTAATGTACAATTCAATTGCAAATAAATTATAGTTGAATGTATAGTTATGTTGATAATTGTGAAGTATTTTGTACAAAAGGATTCTAACTTGGCTTTTGAATTGTGGTTGTGCAGCCATCTACAAAGTCATGTAGTGCATCAAAGAGGCTCAATTTTGATGATCCACCATGACTATAGGATCATATAGTGTTATTTGTGGTCATCAAAGGACCAATACATCTAGATATATTCTACATTTTTATTGTATATTGATCTAGACATGGCATATGCCATACTTTTGTAAAACTTTTATTGACTTCGCATATATGCCATTTTTTGTATACATACACAATTATTGTGCATTTTGATATATATAAATGTTGATATTTGATCCAATAATTGTGCATTGTGTTTATTATTGTGCATTTTGTTGATATTGATATTGATATTCGATACATAGACAATTTTTTCATTGTGTTCATTATTGTGCATTTTGATATATATAAATGTTGATATATAATTGATATAGTTAATTTTTGCTCAAACAAAGACATGTGATTCATTATGTTAGCAATATATCCAAAGCGCTCAACAAAATAAGTTTGAATGACAACAAACATGCCTACAAAATTGTAATAAAAGAGCCTCCAACACAAAATCATTAAAATTTGTCTCTACCTAAAATAGTAGTTGCAAGCTAGGTATTGTCAAAACTAGTGGCTTTCTAATCAATTACTTCAAGTAAACAAATGTCTTTTGTTGAATTCTACCCCATATAAAAGACTTAACAATTGCCACCATGGAATATGAAGCATTGCAACTATGGAATATGATTTGATAAGCTTTCTCAGATATTAAACTACCCCTAGAAAACTCCATGTCTCAATCACAATGAAAGTATTGGATCACTCCAAAATAGCTTCCACTTTTACTAAACTCCTAACAATAGTTGGATCCTTGTCTGATAAATTTTGATCTCAGCTACTCCATAGACTTTTCTAATCTTTGATCTCAGACATACAATTATTTGGTGTATTTGGTGACTGCCCTTTTATAAAGTTAAATGAATATTTACCTATGTAATTAGCAATATGAATATAAACAACAAAAATCTTTTTTCTACAATCATGGGTTAAACTCTATTTTATTTACTCTATATATCTCTGTGCTGACTTTTCAAAAAATCTTGTACTTTTGGTTTTCTGATTTTTTCCCAAATGATTTTTGTTGCTATGATATAAAGCATTGAAATTGTGGAATATGATTTGATAAGCTTTCTAAAATATTGAATTAACCCTACAAAACTCTTTGCCTCAATCACAATGACATTGAATGGTAATGATCAAATTTGATCCATGGTAATGATCACTGGATGTTTTTGATTCATTTCCTTTATATCTATCCATGTGAGTGGTGTCGGAGCACCCTCATGCTCGCAATGGTCAAATTTGGTTTTTTGTCTTGTTTTGTGTTGTTTCATCTAAATAAGGTCATTTGGGACCATTAATGATCATTTGGAGTCATTTGTGAAAGTTTGGGGTCATTTGGATAAAAGATATAAAAGTTGCTTAGTTGTTGTCAAAATTGCTCAATTGTTGTCAAAGTTTGGTGTTGGATGATGGAAACCACTTGTGTGGTCATAAATAGGCATCTTCAACATGGCCCAAGGGTTGAAAAACTTTGTATTGAAGTTTTGAATAATGTAGGATAGGCAAAAATTGTCATATGCATGCAATGCAAGGTTGCAAGGTAGGATAAATTTGATTTTGTTCATCATGGGCATGAACCAGAAGCACAAACACATTCGTGTGGGTATTTCTATGGTAGGCATGCTTCTATTGTGCCTCCCAACACTTTGGAACATCAAGAGACATACCCTACAGGTGTGATCTCTTAAGTGCCCTAAGTCCAAAAATTTGTCAAACTTTGACGGACTATTTCTCGCAATTCAAGACGAATATGATTGATCTATTTGAACCTATAGGGTCATGTGAAGCCTGTCTATAATAACCTGTCTTAGTTTTTGAAGACTCAGAGTCATTTTCACATGGTAGCATTTTTCAGTTGGTGCAAAAACCGTCAGATGCATGCAATGCAAGGTTGCAAAATAGGATAAATTTGATTTTGTTTGTTGTGGGCATGAACCAAAAACATGAGCGTGTCTAGGTGGGAATTTTTATGGTAGGCATGCTTCTATTGTGCTTCCCAGCTCGCTAGAACGTCTAGAGCCATACCCTACCAATATGATCTCTCAGGTGCCCTAAGTCCAAAAAACTACCAAATTTTCATAGACTATTTCTTGCAATCTATGATGCATACGATTGATCTTTTTGAACCTATAGGGTCATGTGAGGCCCATCTATAATGACCTATCTCAATTTTTGAAGACTCCAAGCCATTTTCACATGGTAGCATTTTTTCAGCTGGTGTGAAAACCATCAGAAGCATGCAATGCAAGGTTGCAAGATAGGATAAATTTGATTCCATTCATCGTGGGCATGAACCAGTAGGAGGAGTGTGTCCGTGTGGGTATGTTTATGGTAGGCATGCTCCTGTTGTGCCTCCCAGCACACTGGAACATCTAGAGCCATACCCTACCTACACGATCTCTTAAGCGCCCTAAGTCCAAAAACTTGTCAAACTTTGATGGACTATTTCTTGCAATCCAAGATGCATACAATTGATTTGTTTAAACCTATAGGGTCATGTGATGCCCTTATATAATGACCTATCTCAGTTTTTGAAGACTCAGAGCCATTTTCACATGGTAGCATTTTTTCAGTTGGTGCAAAAACCGTCAGATGCAAACAATACAAGGTTGCAAGATAGGCTAAATTTAATTTCGTTCATCATGGGCACAAACCAGCAACACGAGTGCATCTGGGTGGGTATTTTTATGGTAAGCATGCTCCTGTTATGCCTCGCAGCTCACTAGAATGTCCAAAGCCATACCCTACCGACGCGATCTCTCAAGTGCCATGAGTCCAAAAAATTGTCAAACTTTGACAAACTATTTCTCACAATCTACAATGCATATGATTGATCTATTTGAACCTATAGGATCATGTGAGTCTCATCTACAATGGTCTATCTTGATTTTTGAAGACTCAGAGCCATTTTCACATGGTAGCATTTTTTCAATTGGTGTGAAAATCGTCAAATGCATGCAATGCAAGGTTGCAAGATAGGCTAAATTTGATTACATTTGTCATGGGCATGAACCAGAAGCATGAGCACATTCAGGTGGGTAGGTTTATGGTAGGTATGCTCCTATTGTGCCTCCCAATTTGTTGGAATGTTCAGAGCCATACCCTACGGTCGCGAAATCTCAAGTGCCCTAAGTCCAAAATTTGTCAAACTTTGAAAGAATGTTTCTCGCAATCCAGAATGCATACGAATGATTAGTTTGAACCTATAGGGTCATGTGAAGCCCTTCTACAATGACCTATCTCATTTTTTCATGACTCAGAGCCATTTTCACATGGTAGCATTTTTTCAGTTGGTGCAAAAACCGTCAGATGCATGCAATGCAAGGTTGCAAGATAGGCTAAATTTGATTCCATTCATCGTGGGCATGAACTAACAGCACGAGTGCATCTAGGTGGCAATTTTATGGTAGGTATGCTCCTGTTATGCCTCACAACTTGCTAGAACGTCCAAAGTCATACCCTACCGACGCGATCTCTCAAGTGCCCTAAGTCCAAAAAAATGTCAAACTCTGACAGACTATTTCTTGCAATCCAAGAGGCATACAATTGATCTATTTGAACCTATAGGGTCATGTGAGGCTTGTATAATGACCTATCTCATTTTTTGAAGACTCGAAGCCATTTTCACATGGTAGAATTTTTTCAGTTTGTGCAAAAACTGTCAAATGCATGCATTGCAAGGTTTGAAGATAGGCTAAATTTGATTTTGTTCATCATGGACATGAACCAGTAGCACTAGTGCATCTGGGTGGGACTTTTTATGATGGGCATGCTCTTGTTGTGCCTCCCAGCTTGCTGGAATGTCCAAAGTCATACCCTACCGACACGATCTCTCAAGTGCCCTAAGTCCAAAAAATTGTCAAACTTGGATGGATTGTTTCTCGCAATCTAGGTGCATACAAATGATTTGTTTGGACATATAGGATCATGTGAGGCCCTTCTACAATGACCTATCTCAGTTTTTGAAGATTCGGGGCCATTTTCACATGGTAGCATTTTTCAATTGGTGCGAAAACCATGAGATGCATGCAGTGCAAGGTTGCAAGATAGGATAAATTTGATTTTTTTCATTGTGGGCACAAACCAGCAGCACGAGTGCATCCAGGTGGGAAGGTTGATGGTAGGCATGCTCCTGTTGTTCCTCCCAACTTGTTGGAAAATCCAAATCCATACCCTACTGGTGTGATCTCTCGAGCACCCTAAGTCCAAAAAATTGTCAAACTTTGACAAACTATTTCTCGCAATAAAGGATGCATATGATTGATCTGTTTGAACCTATAGGGTCATGTGAGGCTCATCTACAATGACTCATAATGGCCAAAAAGAAGCATATGGCCATCTAGGTCCTCCTCCACCACATACTCATGTATGATGGGCATACTTAGGTACAGTAGGCATATGCATGTACTCATAAATAGTCATAACTTAGGTAATGTACTCATAAATAGTCATACAAAATTTCAAGTATAATCAAAAATACAAAATGCATCAAAAAATCCCATTTATGCACAAATATACATATACAAAAGTTTGCATATACAAAAAATTATATATACATAAATTTACATATATTCAAAAATTTGCCTCTAAATATGGACAAATCAGCTCTTGGCTATTTAAATATACAAAAAGATTATTTACAAATCAGTTCATGGGCATTTATATATAATTTGGCATTTAAATATGCAAAATCCAACTTATGGTCGTCTAAATATACAAAATTTGGCATTTAAATATGTACAAATCAGCTCGTGGTCATTTAAGCATACAAAATTTTGCCTCTAAATATGCACAAATTAGCTCATAGGCATTTATATATATAAAAAGTGAATATAGAACAATTCACCAACGATATATACAAAATTCTCAAAATCATTCTACCTTGTGTAGATGTCCAAAATGAATTAAATTAAATATTTAATTAATTTTATCCTTTCTACATAATTAATTTATTTAATTATGTTAGTTCTTATTCTTCTCAGCTTTAATTAAATCTAATTTAATTAATTTTGTCACTATAGTCTAGATAATTGAATTATTTAATAAATCAGTTATTCCCTATTCTTCTAAAACTATCTAATTATTTATTTCTTCCAAAATCCCCTTAGTTAACTAATCTAAAATAATTAACTAAATTAAGTGATTCCTACAAATCACTTTCTCTAAACTCTCATTAGCCTAATTAATTCTTCTAGAATCCCTCATAAGCATGCTTAACATTATTCTTCAATTTTAAATTCCCCCACTCATTCTCTCTCCTCTTGTCAAATCGTCCTACAAATCCCACTTGCCTTATAATTCCTCATTATCTCACCTAATCTTCCTTCTTAATTATTTGCTAGTGGCTAATCCCCATGATTAGCCACCAAGTCAACTCATAGCCATTTATGGCTAAAATCCACTTGTCACCTCCTCACCTTCCACCTTAAATGCACCCAATTGGGTCATTTCAAGGATTTCAAAATTTCACATCCTCCTATGCCTTTCACTTTCCCAAGGAATTTTAAATTCCTTTTCTCATTCCCTTTCCCCATGCATCTCATTATTTAGGAATTTTTAATTCCCTCTTCATCCCCCAAGGAATTTTTAATTCCCTTTTCTCTTCCCTATATACTTGGGGATCTCTTCCCCATGTACATTGTGGAGTGTGGAGACAAGAAATGCCTTTATGGAAAATCTTTTGGTCTCCACACTTGTCATTTCATGTCCTTTCAATCCATGTGTCCCCCTTTCCTTCAATCTCCACCCTTGATTCATCTTCAATCTCAACTGTCCATTCATCCTCCCTCAAATCTATAAATTGGGGTCTCTTTCTCTTCATTTTCCATCTCCAATCCAAGCAATCTTATGCTATCAATTTGAGCTTAGAAATCATCCAAAGCATCACCATTATAGTCAAATTTGCATCCATAATCACTTAGCCATTTCATCCATCACTTGAGAATTCATCCATCTCCCATATCCACTAGTGTTGTGCAACATTGGAGAGCAATCCACATCCCATCTAGGAGTCGATCCAATCAAGTGGAGCATTTGGGCACATTCCACTTCATCAAAGAATCAATCCGAGGAACAAGTGAAGATTGTGACGGTATAATGGTATTTAATCTTGTTTTTGATGTATTTAAATGTTTTATGGATTAAATTAGCCATTACCTCTCACTCCTATATTCCCTTGCTTCATTTTGGCACGTCTGGTGGGACCCACGTCCCTAAAATCCTACCATCTTGTGAGTTTTTATGAGTTTTAGCACGTAGGTTGATGCTTTGACACCTCTACCTGTACTTCGACATTTCTACCCTGCTGCTTCAACGTCTCCACCAAGTAGCAATGTGCGATTTAAATTTCAAAAAGTTAACCTGCCTTTTTTGCACATTCTGCCTTTTGACATCTCCACAATCTCCTTACGTCTCCGTTGTGTTTATAAACACATACATTTAGGGCATCAATTTACTGTTATTTTTATTATTTTAAAGTTAAAAAAAAACCAAAACATTAAAAAGGGGATTTAAAAGAACAAAAATCAACAAAATAGTTAGTTTTATTTCTATTTAAGTGAGCTTTTAAGCATTTTAGTTTCATTTCTCAGGTTCTAGAAATCAACACCTGCATAGACGCATCAACGTCTATATGCTCCGGTTCAGTGTTTGCGTTAGACTAGATTTCCCACTTGCCTTCTAAAATTTAAAATTCAAATTTTGAAATAGTCAACTAACTCTCTGTGTGTATTTAGTGTTTTGTTTTAACGTTTGTGCATATGCATCAGCTTCTGCACAAGGCGTTAATGTTTGTGCAGGAGGTAGAATCCTAACTAAAAAATTGAATTTCAATTTAATTTTATAGTTTCTGCTTTTTTTCTTTTTAGGTGTGCGCGGTTGCTTCAATGTCTGCACAGGCATTGCAACGTCTACGCCTGTGGATCAATGTTTGTGTTGTATCCTTAGTGGATTTTTTTTGCTGATCAAATTTTGGGTGGTTGCAGATAATTTCATGTGTCCAAGACATAATACTAAAACTACTAACTATTTTTGTTGCAGCACGTTGGTCCAAGACCCACTTTTTCCCACTAAATTAGTTTGTTTGTTGCATTTCTAGTTAGAAAATTATGAACATGTGGGATTAAAATGAACCATTGTCTTTCATGCTTGGTGCACTTGTACACTTAGTGTTGGGTAGACCCACCGTTGCACTCTAGTATCCTCTCCCCTCGCCTTCACGGATCTTGGGTGTAAGAGAATGAGTGATCAACAACACCCTCTTTTTCATTTGTGTAGTTGAGGGGTATTATTGATTGGGGATTTCATCATCCCACAAGGGTATCTTGAATTGGGATACGTCGAGGATATCGACTCTTCCGACATGATCTCGAGTGGATTTTCCAAGCTGCTATATAAATAAGTTGGTCGGGCAGCTGGAGTGCTGAGTGAATTTGACATATGTGGGAGCCTTCCCTGTATTGATAATCTTAGTTAGAGCCTTAAGTGGCTTTCTTCAAGAATCCATCATCGGATTGGTGATCCCTTGGAAATTACACTAGACACCAGTTTTAGTAGCCAAAATCCTTCATTTGATAGTGCAGGGGATGTAGATCGTACCCCAAAGTTACTCCTCATGTATCCACTCAAGATGAGACATAAATTCCCCATATAATAGATCCTTGGATCTTTGGGGTAAGATAATTTGGTATGCCCAAGAAGTGAGTGTCATGGAGGGGAGCCAGTGCTACAAAAATCTCTATTTGTTTGCCTGAGTGAGGTATTACTTATGCGAGGGGCCTATCAAGTGGTTTCCACTTTCCATCCTAAGCTGGGTTGTCTTCAAGTGTCTTCATTTGTGCTATACCCGTAAAATCAATTTGGGCTAATCTAGGCCCCACATCACTTGCACACTCAGCATTGAGTGTTACACTTGGCAGATGTTTTTTCTTGCTAAGAGTATATTGGCAAACAACCTCCCCACTTTTCACATTTGACAAACATCCTAAAGACCAAATTCTTACAATTGCATAAACAAGATCCAAATCTAGTCCACCTTATTTCCACCTCATGTTCCATAAGCCTAAGTTGTACAAGCATCCCAATAAGTCTATCCACTATCCAATCAAGAAGAACAATCTCACTGAAGCCCAACTCATTAGATGTCAAAATTTTTGGTACACCAACCACAAACTCTTTCTCAAACATAGGAACTTCTTGCACTAATGTCACGATTATATTCATGGTCATAGAGGTGAGTTTGATGCTAGTGATGAACTAAGAGTTTGTGCCCTACACCAATGATCAGACTTGTCTTTCAATACCAACTATCATCAAAATCGGGGTGGTTGCATCCCTTCATACAATTTGGCATCCAAACGTATCACTAATTGACTCATTTCCATCCCAAGGATAATCTAGTTATCAATTTCTTCTAGTCATCACTATCATCCTCCTTCTTTGATCTTTCATCATCAATATTTTCCAAGGACTTAGCACATCAATCAACCCCATAATCAAATCTTAATCAAATCAATCATCAATCAATCATATCAATCCTTAATCAATCATCCAAATCAAATCAACCTCACTCTAAGGTTTTATACCTTGTAAAGTTTTATTTATACCTCATCTTAAATCAATTAATCATTTATCTTTTGTTCTTGGGAAAGAATCTCCCCCAAGTGCCTTTGCCTCATCTTTTGAGTCGATCAAGACCCCAATCCTACATCTTTATTTTTCTTGGGTTCATTAGTCAATCCTTAGTAGAAAGAGACTGTGATCATTATCCCAAGGTCTAAATTTCACCCAACATGGTTGTCACCTTGTTTATGGTTTTCATCATCAACATCCCCCACCTAAAATCCTCATCCAAGGACTAAGGTGAAATATTAATCAAACTTTATCCTAATCTAAGGACCTAATCAATCATTCTATCCAACTTCATCAAAACCAAATCAAATCAAAATCCAAAATTTTCCCTTGTCCTTTCATCAAGATTTTTTCTAATTAATCTTCCCTAAGATTATTCTTGTATGGTCACAACTTGATCTCAAAAGAAGAAGATATTTGAACAACAATATATCATGTCATACATTAGTGTCTTATACCAAGATCCTACACAAGACCCCACGCAAGGGAAAGATGTACAAACCGACTTTCAAGATCCACAACCACAAGTGGACCCTAACATGGTTGATCAAGACAACTTGTCCTTGGAAGTGCGAACATTCGTAGAGGATTCATACAATCAGAAAATGATGGAGAAATTCATTTGACACAATCCTAGTGGTCTCTTAAAGACCCTCATTGAAAATGGAGCTCCCCTTCCCCCTGATTTTGATAGATCCATTCTGGATCAACAACCATAAGGATAATTTTCTCCTACTCACATTTTTGCACCTATTATTCATCCTCAATCTATATCACCCATAGTATCTATCCCCATGGTTTTGATCCAACCTTCTTCTTCCTTTTTTGCATCTATACCATTATCCAACGTGATCACATCTATTCTCCAACATGCTTCTATACCATCCTCTTCTACTCACCCACGTGTCTCTATTCCCCAATCTTCTATTCCTCTCAACAATACTGCTAATTCCATCAATACTTATGTTCCTCATGCTACAACAATCCACAAGTCATGACCAATCATCACCTCTCAAGTCCCCATCACATCGATCATTACATCTCATATCCTTGCTTCTTCATCTTATCAATATATTAGTGGTGGTGGTATATCTTCTATGACTCACTAGATACCCGGGGCAAACATGGTCCATCATGTCCAAGACCCACAACATGATATAATCAAGGAAATGTAGGACATGAAGAACATCATCAAAAACATGAAGGAATGGACTAACAAAAGAAAACCTTATTCATTTGAGGAATTATATCCTTGTCCTTATGATCCTTCAATATCAATTGCACCTTACCTGGGAGGGTTTGAGATGCCTAAGTTCACGAAGTATGAGGGTCAAGGGGACCCCCAAGACCATGTTTGTGATTTTCACATCTTATTCCAAGAAGTCTCATATAGTGATTTATATCTTCGTAGACTCTTCCCTAAGAGTCTCATGGGATATTCTCTTGCACGGTTCTCGTCCCTGCCAAGAGGTTCTATCACCTCCTTTCCAGACTTAGCAGAAAAGTTTGTGGCCCACTATGCCTACAACATCATCAATGATGTTTCTATGATGGACCTTTGTAACACAAAATAGAGGCCTAGAGAAACCTTCACCAACTTCTTGTAGAGGTGGTGACATCTTATCAATAAATTCTAGTGGGATGTGCTAGAGGCGAATCAAATTGAATTATTTCAAAAGAACCTAGTGCCCGAACTATCGAAACCGTTGACATCTCAATGTATAAAATCTTTCCAAAAGTTGATTGACAAGGGCTTAGCTCTTGAATGTGTCTTGTTAGAGGATGGAACTCTAAAGAATTATCAAAAATAAAAATCAAAATACTTCCTCTTATCACAATGATAAACCAAAATTTTGGTCTAAAAACAAGAACGTAGTCAACAATGGTGTCACTGATACAAAGCAGGTCCAAACCATGGTCGCTCCTCCAAAATCCACCACCACTAATCATCAATTCAACACTCAGCAAAACAATCAAAATGAATCTCAAAGGCCCCCCAACAATGTCTCAATCCAGGGAAGACCACCCTAATCTAACAATCAGGCTCCAAGGGAGTATACTCCTCTTGCTGAACCCATTGAGGTTGTGTTCCAAAAGCTTGTCTAGGCTGGTGCGATTGTCTTTTTGATAACTTGACCATTTGACCCTATCCAACCCAAACCTAGGTGGTATAATGATAATAAGTACTATGACTATCACTGTATCAATGGGCATAATACACAGAAGTGTATGAAACTGAAAAACTATATTCAAGATCTCATTGACAAGGGTGATATTGAGGTAGCAACAACAAACCCTGGTAACAATAAAGATAAACTTAAGATGTACCAGGAACCCTTCCCAAAGCATGATAGAGGAAAGGCCTCATCATCTAATGTTGTGAACTATGATTATAATAATCATATAATTGGCTTTGAATCCTTGGTGGGTCGTATAGAGCTTGCATATAACCATGTCAACGTCATCACTATCCAGGGAGCTAAGCCTCCCTCTTCCCAAAATAGACCTAGGGTCACCATTCAAGGTGTTCCTACCCCTCCACAACTAGAAAGTAGACCCAACCCTGCTAAAATAGTCATTCAAGGTGCCGCACCTTCCCTGTCTCATTCTCAGAATGACTGTAATGTAACTACTCACCACAAAAGAGTAACTATCTAAGGAGCCCCTCCTCCATTGAATCCCCCCCCCCCCCATGTCATCCACCCATCGATATGATTTCCTTGATCATCTTGGGAAGACTCCTACACATATTTCCATCCTAGAGCTCCTCAAGACCTCCCCCATTCACAAGGATATTTTGGAATAATCCCTCCTCGAATCATGTGTCTCTGACCAATGATGCCCAGTTCCAAGCCCTCATTGGAAACCTCTCTACCCAACACCACCTTGTTTTCACCTCCAATGATGCTCCCTCTGATGATGATCATAATAAACCATTTCATATTGAAGCTCTTATCCAGAAACACAAGGTTAAATGCATCTTGATAGACGGTGGATCTGGACTCAATCTTTGTACATACAAGTTAATAAAACAATTGCAACTCTTTGAGAACCTATTTGATACATCAAGAAGAATCATAATCAAAGCCTATGATGATGCAGAAAGAGTTTCCAAAGACATGATCACTTTACCTCTTCAAGTGGGCCATGTTACAATTGAGACCCCTTGCCAAGTATTAGATCTTGATCTCCCTTATAACATTCTCCTTGGTCGTATGTGGATTCATTCCCTTCAAGCCGTTCCCTCCACTTACCACCAATGTCTTAAATTTCCCTTCAATGGAAGAGAAATCACTATCAAAGGTGATCCACAACCCTTTTAGTATTGCAAGCTCTTAGAAGGGAAGCTTCCATACCACTGCCCGTTAAATAGAACTGCTCTACCTCCTCCATCTGATGCATCTAAAGTTGCCTCCACCTCATCTCAAGAAGAAACTAAGGTTAAGATCATGGACAATGGATATGGAGAGTACAACTTGAGGATGTCCTACTTATAGGAAAACTCCCCTTGTCTCCAAAGTCATTTGGTAAACATAAATAAATAAATAAAGATCAGAAACCTACTATACAATGCAAAGAAACCACCTTCAAGAAATGGGGCCCACTTGATGAAGAGAGTCTCAAGACATATATTTCCTCTTGGTTGTATCGTGAAGAGGATGAAGAAATAGAAAAGATCCCCAAGAAGATGTATCCAAAAGCATCAGCTATAGTGGATAACATGGGTTATAAAGGACATGGATTGGGGCCAGAAGAAAAAGGAATCGAAGAACCAGTAAATCCCATAGCATACAAATATAATAGGGGTTTGGGTTACACTCTAGTACCTAAGATCATTGTCACTAGTACTCCTTTAGGTACCTCCTTGGATGTCAAAGACTCTAATGAAGAGGAATTTCATGAAATGCCTTTTGAATATGAAGATGACATCTTCTTTGACACCCATATCAACATTATAACCCCTATAATCCCTCCCTCTATATGAGCTACAACTTATCCACCCTGAGCTTATATACTGGGACCAATAAGACAAACCTGCTTTGGACATATGTGCCAATGATAATGCTCTCATGACTCTCCTAACTATGCACAATTTGGAAGACTGCAAAAGAGTTCATGGAATCCAACTGCATGAGAATGGATACTTTGGTAGTGAGGTCAATTCCCTTAGCTGCAAAAAAGATAATAAAAAGAAAATTCATGATTCCATGGGTGAAAACCTCCCTGCGGAACCTTTGGATGAAGAAAAAGTAAAAGTAAAAGGCATATCTGCAAGTCAAAACCTGGATCAAGAACTTGAGGATGAGGTACTTGACGTCTCTACCATTGTTCACCCACAACAAGATAGGTTAACTTTACTGATAGAGGAAATAAACACTATCAATGTGGGCACTGAAGACACCCCAAAGAATGTTCTCATTGCTAAGTATCTATCAAATTAGGAAAAATAGAACTTCACCAATTTTCTCTTAGAAACAAAGATCAACTTTGCCTGGTCATATGCTGACATGCCAGGCCTTGATCCCGACTTAGTAATCCACATTCTGGCTATTCATCTAGATGCTAAACCTACAAAGAAAAAGTTATGCAAGATGAATCCACATATTGCCCTCCTTGTCAAAGAAGAACTTCTGAAGATGTTGGATGTTGGATTCATAAAACCAATAGATTATCCTAAGTGGGTGTCCAACATTGTCCCTATCGAAAAAGATATTGGGGGCATCCACATTTGCACAGATTTACAAGTTTTGACTAAAGTGTTCCCTAAAGATGAATTCCCTCTCCCTAACATAGACATGATCGTAGATCTCATAGCGGGACATGAAATGTTATCACTTATGGATAGATTTTCTAGGTAAAATCAGGTTAGGATTGCAGAAGAGGACCGATAGAAAACAACATTCACAATGCCATGCGGCACCTTTTGTTATTAAGTCATGCCTTTTGGTCTCAAGAACGTTGGAGCAACATATCAATGAGCAATGAAAACAATCTTCCATGACCTTTTAAAAAAAAACATGGAGGATTATGTGGATGATCTCCTAGGAAAATCCAAGATAAGACATGAGCACAGCCCTATCCTAAGGCAGATCTTTGAGAGATTGGAAAAATATAAGTTGCGCCTAAATCCCAAGAAATGTGTCTTTGGTGTTAAATCTAGGAAACTGTTAGGTTTCATTGTTTTCCATGGAGGCATAGAGGTTGATCCTACAAAGGTGAAAACTATCATGGAAATGCCTCCCCCGAAGATTCTCAGACAACTATACAGCCTTCAAGGAAAGCTCTAGTCCATCAGACGCTTCATCTCACCGTTCGCGGATAAATGTCACCCATTTGCACACTTACTATGTAAGGATACAAAATTCAAAAGGGACTATTTGTATCAAAAGGATTCTGAGAAACTCAAAGAATACCTCACATCACCTCCCATACTTATGCCTCCTATACCATGGCAGTCACTCCTTTTGTACATATCAACGACCGCAGTGGCACTAGGGGCATTATTGGCACAAACAAATGATCTAGGAAAAGAGCATTCCATATACTATTTCATTCCCACATTAGTAGGGTATGAGCTCAATTATACCCCTATTGAAAGAGAATTCTTAGCACTTGTCTTCAACACATAGAAACTCTGACACTACATGCTTAACAACAAAACAAAACTGATTGCTAAAATAGACCCTCTCAAGTACCTCTTGTCAAAGGCTTCTCTCATAGGGAGAACTACTAAATGGGTCATGTTACTGAGTGAGTTTGACATTGAATATGTAGATAGAAAAACAATCAAAGGACAAGTGATAGTAGATCAACTAGAAGATGTTGCACTTCAAGGTGATCACCCTATCCTCACAGAATTTCCAGATGAATCCATAATGATTGTCACTATTTCTTCCACATGGCAATTGTATTTTGATGTTTCTTGCACACAGAATGGATCGGGGGTAGGCATATTGTTGGTCGCACCTCAGGGAGATTACATCCCTAAATCATGCAAGATAGCCTTTACATGCACCAACAACATTGGAGAATATGAAGCACTAATCACTGGACTCTGTTTGGCTATCTAACAGAAGATATTGGAATTACATGTCTATGGTGATTCCCAACTTGTCATTAAACAAGTCAATGATGAGTATCAAACAAAAGATGACAAGCTTCTTCCTTATCGTAGTATGGTTGAGGACCTCAAGAAGCACTTTACATCAATCAATTTTGATCAGATTCTATGCACAAACAATAGAGTTGTAGATGCAATGGCCACTATTGGTTCCCTCCTTCAGATGTCGACACATAGTCATAAATGTGAGTTTTTGGTCGAGCAAATCTTCATAGCAACATATGACCTACCTCAGTCCAAACTGGTGTGTGTACTCGTTGGTCCTGAATCCCCTTGGTACTAAGAGACCTTTGCATACCTGAAAGATAACACCATCCCACCCCACTTCACCAAAACCAAACAACAAACCTTCATCCATCGTTGCGCTCGCTACACCATCCTTGGAGACACCCTATTCAGAAGGCATTTTGATGGTTCCCTCCTAAGGTGTCTAGACAAACAAGAGGTCGAATGGGCACTACGCAAAGTGCACAAAGGTATCTGTGGGGTACACTAAAGTGGTCTCACTTTGGCTAAAAAACTCTTGCGAACGGGATACTACTGGCCTACAATGGAAGAAGATGCATATAATTATGTGAAGAAATGTATCCCTTGTTAGAAGCATGGTGACAAGATTCATGCTCCATCACAAGATCTACAACATTTTATCACACCCTGGCCCTTCTCATAGTGAGGGATCGATCTCATTGGGAAAATCCACCTTCCATCCTCCAATGGTCATAAATTCATCATCACCGCCACTGAATACTTCACCAAGTGGGTGGAGGCCAACCCTCTTACCTTTACCACTGGGAAACAGATCTCTAAATTTAGTCTGAACTACTTGATTTGCCGATATGGAATCCCCAAGGTTATTATCACAGATAATGGTAAACCTTTCAAGAATCGGGATGTTAAAGAGCTCTGTCAGAAGTTTGATATCTAGTACCACTTCTCTGCCCCTATTACCCGCAAGGAAATGGTCAAGTTGAGGCTTCTAATAAGACCTTAATAAAAATCCTTAAAAATACAGTCAATGAAGTTGGTTGTGACTAGCACCTCCAACTCCATCCTTCTTTGTGGGCTTATCACACTTCGAATTTGGTGATCTTGTCCTTATGGAAAATTAGAAAAATCTTCAAGAAAGAGAAAAGAAAGGCAAGCTAGAGCCTAATTGGCTTGGACCTTATGTAATCATAACAAAGTATGGATCAGGGGCATAACAGTTGGCTAGTCCTGAAGGAGATCCCTTGGATGATCCTATGAACATCATGCACTTGAAGATATTTTATGCCTAGTCCTCAAAGGGTCACCAATTGTCAAAAATTAAAAAAATTTAAAAAAAATCAAAAAATACAAAAAAATTTAAAAAATCAATTCGTCCATCAGTGAAAACCACTTTGTGGCGCTATGGGAAAGTAGCTTGGTGAAAACCTGTTCACAGGTGTCAAGGTAAATAATATGGATCCATCATCTATCACATCAAACTCTATCTTCACCACCCACCCACTAGATATCCATATCCATTAATCCATGATAGTGTATAAACCTTCTACCACGACACCCATTACCTCGTTTGCTACCGGCTGTCTCCTCCATTCTAGCAAGAAAATTGTTCACTTATACACTAAGCTACACTCGGTAGAACAATTATCCATATGACGATGAGTCTTTTCCTGAATCATGAATAAGGATCATCTCATCAAACTGAGCTTCCATCCCAGTTAACTGAGCTTAATTCCCAGTCCCAAGCTTAAACTTCTTCTTGACTTGTGCGTTATTCAAACACTCATCCACATGTACTCCATCAAGTCTCATCAATAAAGTGTCATATCTACACTCAGATGTCCATGTCATATGCTCTATTACCTATTCACATCCATCAGTCACTCCTACCCATCGGGATGCATCCTTCCCCTATCTAGTAGTATATTCACAAATCCTAAGTCCTACTATTGGCAAGAGATGTTAGTTGGCCTTGTGCATTTTGTTCGCATGATTTGGTTTGTTTTCTTTGATTTGCATCACTTTGTCCTATGACTATTCCTTCCCATGGCTACCTAGATCAATCTATGTCTTGGTATGTTGTAGAAAGGGGCATACTGGGGCATGTTTTTGTGGTATGGTGTGTTTGAAGGTTTTCCTTATACAAACCGATAACCCTGCATTAGTGTTTATCAACACTTGCATGATTATGTGCAAGGAATGCATGTTTTTCTGAGAGTCAGTCCACGCATTGGGTTTTTCATGACATCCTGGTTCCTATAATCATTGATATAGACTACCTTTGGCAATATCAAAATAGGTTGGCTCTCCACATTTTGTGCTCAACAAATTTCCCTATCCATCTCCTATCATCGCATTTTTCCCGATCATTTCTCCCTTTCACATTTTGGAGACCTCAATTTATTCCCCCCATTTTCTTCTATCCCACCTCAAGTCATTGTATTATGATTGGCATATTCTCAAAAAAAATTGCATTGTCCATATAGTGCATTACTCATTTTTATCTGGTGCATTATTTTTTTGTCTTGCATTATTCATTTTTATTTTGTGTGTTGTACATCATTTCACTTGCATTATAAATTTTGTTGCATTATTCATTTTTATTTTGTTTGGTGTGTCCATCATTTAGTTTGCATTATAAATTTTGTTTCATTATTAGTCTTTATTTTGTACAGTGTGTCCATTATCCATTATAGTGTACATATTCATTATAGATTAATCCATTTAATTAGATTATGAATTCTCAAATTTTAGTCCATTATAAACAAAAGAAACTAGGCATCATATATCATAAATCCTTCCTTTCTTCAAAACCATCACAAAATCCAAAAATAATACATCATGCATCAAACAATAATATATATATACATCATTAAATCCAAAAACATATACATCCACATATCTCATATCAGCCGAGATAACCATCATGCATCCATCAAAGGTGTCAGTTACATATCATAAACACAAACATATATAAGCGTCCATCCTACATCATAAATAGGTCAGCATAACACATGCATAATCATCATCAATACATCACATCATAAAACAATAAACAATGTCCATCATAATGTTGATAATAAAGTACATGCATACATAAAAGCCACCAAAAATCATATATATATATATATATATATATATCTCAAAAATGAATATTACAATCATGGTACAATGGCTGCCCCGAAGGGTAAAAAATAATATACAATATCACATGGAGATAGCTCTCCCCTCTTGTCTCTTCATCCCCCTCCTCATCTGCTCCTCCTCCTCTTGATGACCTTGCACCCCCTATCCTCATTGGTCTCATACCCACTGACCCCCATATCTATTGGCTCTGACTCAAGCGTTGACTATAGGTCCTGTGTAATTACACACTCTCTATGTACGATGCTTCCCTATGATCCATTGGGACAACTCCATGGTATAACCCCCTATAATACAAAGCCTCTCGCCCTACCCTCTTTTCCCTCTCTCGTTGTTACATCATATTTGACTACATCTGACCCAACCTTGTGGGGACTACAATCTCTCGCATTGAGTTCCTCTCTCCCCACAGGCAAGTCATGTCCACCTCTTCTCTCTACACCCTAACTCAGAGACTCTCCAACTCCTCATCCTGTTGTTGGAGTGTACTATATAGCTCTCCAGTCATAGTGCATGTTCTCACCTCCTACAGTATCCTCTATGCATCCTCCCCCTCCCTCTGCAAATCCTCTACCTTTGTCTGAGCCGTCTGAAGGCTCTCTGCCAAATCATCTATCTCCCTCTATAGCCTCCCCACCTCATCCTGCAGGTTGTCCCCCCTTTCCCTCTCCACCTGCATCTCATCCTTGAGAGACTATACTCTTGCCCTAGCGGTATCCCTCTCTTGCATGACCCTGTCATACTCCTCCTGAGATACCTCACCATCAACCTCCACCCCAGTATCATGTACATGTACATCAGGGATGTCCATAGGCACTGCCTCATCACCTCCCCCCTCTCCCTCTCCTACCACCTGACCTATGGCTACCACTAGTACTTGTTCCCATACTAGAATGGTCACCTACAGTCCTCTCCCTCATGGTCCTCCCCTCCTCTGCCTCTGGGAACCCCTACCTCCTCCCACCACAGTCCTATCCGCAGGCGCATCCTCCTCTTCCCCAACTATCTCATCCACTATTGGTTTCACCTTGTCATCCTCCAATACCCCTGGAATGGTCAGTTGCACTGGCTGGTGTGTAGTGTTTACCCTTGATTTGACTTATTTTGACTAAAGTCAACTTATATTATGCTTGATAGACTTATCTAGATTATATTTGATGATTTGGATGATGATTACTCATGTGATTCAGCTACTTACTATTGATGTTAGACACTATTGAACATATGCTATTTTGATTATCTATATGGATGTTGGTACTATCATGATTGATCGTGTGATTTGATGATATATGTACTCGATGGATTCTATATGCTCACTATGTGATGGATTATTGATAGATTAGATTTATCATAGTTTTGATGATGATTATGATTACGCTAACCCTACTTCATGATTACATTTGATGAGATTGTTATGAGATGTGTGTGACTATTGTCTAACTATCTTCATGATAGAGATGATTCCACATCACTCATTGCAAGCAGGATGTATCGTCATGATTCTCTATCACTTGCTTGTTCTATATATATATATATATATGTGTGTGTGTGTGTGTGTGTGTGTGTGTGTGTGGTATTGTCATTTTGTGGTTGTAGGACTTTGCAGGTACCAGACATCAACTCCACCTGGCTTCACATGTCCGAGTGTGTCTTTAGTTCCAATGGCTTATGTGGTTCGGAGATGGCATGAGTTTCCCCTCACATACTCTAGGTCTAAGTTGTTTACAATTAGTAGTCAGCATCTTGGCATAATTTGCCTTGTCAGTTAGTAAGCTTGGTCTTCTTGGTATTGTGAGTTCGGTTTATGTCGATTGATTTACTTTATTATGTTAGAGTAATTATGTGGCTCTTGAAGTGTGGTTTTATATTTAGTAATATTTATTTTAATGTATTTAATTATTTGGCATTTATATTTATTTGATAATTAACGTTTATTGATTTTATGATTATTTAATATTTGGTAAGCTTTGTCGTTGTTTAATATTTATTTTTATATTTGTGATTTAATATTTAATGGTATTTGATTATTTAATTGTTTATTTGACTTTCTATGGTTTAGTATTTATTTGATATCTTATATTTATTTGGTTCTTTATTTTATTTTATTAGCTTTTGGGAATATTTAAATTTTAATCCCCATTTGGATTATTTATTTATAGCTTATGTTTATTTAATAGTTTGACTTTTATCTCCTAAGTGGGGTGTATGAACACATTAAATTAAAATAATAATAAAACATTCTCACTTAGCTGGATAAGTATATTTTATATTTACTTTACGTACCCTTTACTCTCATTGGCTAAATTCAAAATGGGAGAATAAATTATAATATATGGTTTGTTGGTAAAATATATTTCAAAAATGGAATATTTTGATTGGTCGAGATTGAGGCTAGGGTTTTTGGATTATTGTTACTTTTTATTTTCATTCCCATGATGGTTTCGGGGTTGGCTATTCTCTGGAAAATTTTATAGCAAGCATTCTTCCTTGGTTTTGGATTTCTTTTACTCTCGATTTTGGCTGGAGCTTGGTTGGATTTTGGTTTGGCTTGTGGGAGCTCTTCTTCAACTTCATTCCATTACTTCAGGTTGCAGGTTGGAGTTTTGTACCTTTGTATTTTGATTTTAATGGTTTATTTGTGTATGCATTGTGCCTGCACGTGTTTTGGGCTTGGGTTGAAATATTATTTTATTCTATAGTTTTAATATTGTTGAAGATTAATATTTGGGGAAGAAACTTTATGTTGTAAGAGTTTCCATATAGTTGTTGGAGAAATATATTTGGTTTTGCCTATGCATGTTGTTTTCTCGGCTCTATGAAATTCTTGTGAAAATATCTGGTGATAAATCTTTGTTTGTATGGGAAGTTGAATGGTTATTTTTCCCCTTTGTGAGTGTTTGGATTTTGTTTCATTAGTTGTCTGTGATTTTGAAGTGGTTTTGTATGCCTTTTACTGTGTAGAAATTTAATTGAATCTTGGTTTATAGTCTAAGTTGTTTTATTTTGTTTTTACCTATGTATTCCTTGTTTCTGGGCATCTCTATTCATGTATTTTTGGAGCCCTTTGGTTTAGTCTGGATTTTATTATTTTACCCGTAAGATTTCTGAGTTTTCTGTAAGAAACGTGTAAATGCATTGTTCTTGTAAAAGCATTGTTTAAATGTGTAAAAGCATTATTATGTTTTGTGTTTGCATTGTTTGTGTTGTCCTACGGGATGAAAGCGTTGTTCTATGGGATAAAAGCATTGTTTTGTGGGATAAAAGCGCTAAATTGTCTGTGTTCTATGTTTTCTTAGTTTTGGTCATTTTTGAGGTATTGTCCCGAGTTGATTTTTGTACCAAAGGCTTTATTTGAGGTCTACTAATATTTTCTAGTTTTTGGTTTGATCAATTTTGATGCATTTTGATGGTTTTAAGTATATTTACTTCTCTATGTCATTGTGGATATTTGAGACTCTCTTCCATGTTGATAAGCCATGGATGTTTGAGATGATTATTATATTGTTTTAGACCAGCAAGTGAGTCGGACTTGCTATGATGTTATCTTTTATTTGATGGCAGCATTTTATGGCTTGATATGCCTTTGTTTATTGTTGGCCAAGAGGCTCATTTTTCTATATTGATATTGTTGTAGCCTTGCATATGTTATGAGAGTATGTGTGGAAGTTATTGGTTGCATTGAGTGTTATTTTCATGTGTTTAATTTGGTTAGAGCCTCTTGTGATTTATTTTTGGGCCATGTTAGGAGGATTGGGCTTCCTTGTGATGACTGGGGTCATGAGAGATAGGATTGCATGAGGTTCCTTGTAAGGATGCATGAATTCTAGACCACCAGGGCACATTGGATTTTTCCATGATTTGTAAAAGTGATAACCTAATAATTGATGGGTTGGGTAATTAGATTAACTAATAAGATGATAAATTGATTTGAGCCTCATGACTTAGTCCTAGGGAGAATTTTTTAGGATAAGCATGAGAAGGTCACGAAGATGGTAAGCTAATCTCCCTTAGTCTCTCATAGGTTGAGATGGCTCCACATGTCCATCAAGCTAGTGCCTTATGTTATCATGTTCTTATGTTTTGAGGATGGCATGTGATGACACTCCACTCATACATGTGTGCCCCTTTATGATTTATGATTATTCTTATTGGATGCATTTATGTCTTGATGAGTTTTACACCTCTGGGAGTTCATTCTTGTGGTATTGTGTGTGAGCTCTTGCTTGAGATTCCTTGTGTGGTTAGTCTCTTTAGTTAGAGTATCGTCTTAGGTTTAGAGTGTGTGTTGGGACCTTGTGTCATCTCCTAGCATGGGGGGTGGTTCCTTTGGTTCCACATGGTCGGGAGGTTGGTGCTTTTTATCCATTGGGATGTTCTCTTGGATTATTCTTGCGTGGATGCAGATTCTTCTTCATGATGGACTATGGATGTACCTTGTAATTGATTTATGTAATGAATAAGATGGAATGCATGTAATGTTATATTCTTGTATATAATAGATGTATTCTTGTAGTAGAAAGAGTTATGCTCATGATGTATTTAAATGTATTAGTATTTTTAAGATGAATTGTAGTTGGAATTAGAATTAAGACATATTTGTAATTGTACTATTGTAGAGATGTGATCTTATGAATCATGGATATAAATGGATTATAGTTGGAATAGAACATATTTGCATTATGGTTTAGTTGTATTATCTCATGGAATGTTTAGAATCAAGTTAGAATGTAAATTAATCTTGAAAGAGGAACATTCATAGATTAATAAATTAATATGTTAGAAGATGTTAATTGTATCAAGTAAAGATGAATGAATCATATAGATGCATTGGTAGAAAGGAAATTATGCATAACCTAAGGAATAAGTAATGCTATAGGTTGCATATCTCATGGTTAGAGAATTAGAATATGAGGCATTAAATGAAGATGAAATATACCTATCATGTGTGTAGTATGTTATTATGGTGGTGAATTAAGAAATGATGTTGAAGTACCCTAGGGAAAGGTTAATGATGTTGTGTTATTTCTCTTACATTATTTGATGAAATGAGAAATGATGTATGTTCATATTGGTTAATTGGTTAATGAATAAAAATAGATGGAGATGTTATGTGTTGCATTAGTTGTTATTAGATGTTAATTAAGAAAAAAATTGTCTCCATTTTCTTGTTACTATTTAGTTCTATAGGGTATTTGGGCAAGCATTACATTGTGGGCCTCCCACAAGCTTGTGTAGCCTCTTGTCATACCAGGATCGTCCCCCGCACCCCTCTGCTCATCTAAGACCATGTAGGCCATTGTCTGAAAACTAGTCCTAGCCTCCAAAGGACTCACAGTCTACCCCCATACCCCTACCTCTCGTGTCAGACATGGGTACAATGGCACATCACCCACTATATCCAGAACCTCTCCAAATTATTCGACCACCCTGTATGGCACATAGTACTCCATCACATAGACTGATCTCCCAAAAAGACACATCTCAACCCCTTCCCAATGTAGCTACCAGTCTCCCCTCCATCGCTCGCTATCCAAAAATGGTCGCCATGTAAACTGCATAAGCTCATCAAAAATGTGTCGTTAGAACCATATAGCTCCTAAGGCCATCATGGCCATCTATCTTGTACTCCAACTGGTTGAGTCATAGCAATGTACTCCCATGCCCATATATGAAGCAAGGGCACCCCTGCCGACAAACTCGCATAATCCTGATATATAGCTACATGAATGTCATGATATAACTGTGTGAGCATCGCTGCTCCCCACACATACTCCTCACAATCATGTACCATATAGTACACATACCAGCTCCATCCAATTGAAAACATATGTCCTCCCAAGTCAGGAATCACTCATCCACTGAGGAATCCATAGATCACGAGCACCAATCATGGAATGTGCCAAATCTCTATCGCCCTCCCTAAGTGCATATGTGTCCTATCCATCATCGATAGCACATCCCACTTGCAAACATCCCATAGATAGAAATTTGTCATGTCCAGTCTGTACTTAGGAATCACGCCATGAAAGGGGGTCTTCAAAATCCTCCACACGTCCAACAATGTGATAGTGGCATCTCCTATGGGAAGATGGAAGGTACAATTCCTACTGTCCCACCTCTCCACCAGCATAGTCATCATGGTTGTGTGTGCTCTAATCCTTGGCCATCTATCGACAAAATCCAATCCTACTGCACTCAGTATCTCTAGCTTGTCTATCGCTAACTACCTATATATCCTCATCATCATCGGCCAGTGCTCCCTCGATCCTTGTGGTCCTAAGTTCACCTACATCCAGGTAAACCACTTCATTAACCCTTGTCATCCTTTCTAAGTCTACCCTATCCTATGCCTAAACCATCCATGTTTCCCTATAAGCCAACTTCCGATGGTATGATGAAAGAATAAGTATCTGGTAGATTACTAAGAGGGGGGGTGAATCAGTAAACTAAAAATCTGCTACAAACTTCCAAATCTCAAGCTCAATTTCACAAAGTAAATTTATCAATAGAATATCACTATCAAGATCAATACTCATAAGAATACTTAGCATCAACCGGTTAACTATTAAAGCAGCTTAACAGTAAATAACATTCAACTTGTAAACTTCCAAATGCTTAATCATATATCAACACACTTCATCTCTTAATGCTTCCAGTTATCATGCCTTATCATAAGTTAATCAAATCAACAAATAAGATCATAACCACAAAAACATTCACCACATGACACAAATGTTTATATGTGGAAAACCCAAATAGGTAAAATCCATGGTGAGATGAGACTCACAAGATAGCTATCTGAACTCTTCTGAAGTTTTCCCTATTAGGAGCCAAGCCTATTAAAGCTTTTACAATAAGTCTTGTTAAGAACTGATCCTGTTAGGAATCACCCGATTAAGGGATTTATAAAATGCCTTGATAAAAAGAAAATGCCCTGCTAGGAGTAACCTCGATAGAGGATTTGAGAATCCAAGCTAATGGACCACCTTGTTAGAGGATTTAAGAAATAACCAAGCTTGTTAGAGCTTGCCCGGTTAGGGGATTTCAATTATGTTGTAATTATTAGAAGACAATAGGTTTTTCTTGATTTATCTGAATAGCACTACATTTACTTGATCAGATCCTTTTAGGCTTCAATCTACCTTTACTCAAACTGTAGATCCATTTTTCGGTTAGGTAACCACACACTCAACTGATTTCAGGCAACACTTTGCCAACACTAAACAAAACAACTTTATCGACCTTAAATACAAATCAATTAGGTTGGTAACACAAAAAAAACCTAATTCTCTCATAGAGATTACAAACAAATTGGTTCAAGTGTGACCGTTGGATTTACATAGCAATCTATACACATTCTTCAAGAAAATTCCAACTACTCCATGATCATTGCTTCATCGGACTTGTAACTCATCACACACTTTGCAGTAGATGCAGTCCACTTTGCTCATTCCCTAGACAATCAAACAAATTCACCAAAACAATCTGAATTTATCTTCTTACAATTATCACACATGTCTCCATCATTACCACTCAACATATAATAAACCAACATAAGCATTTCAGAAAACTTAATTGGTTAGGGTTTAACAAAAACAATGGGTAGGGTTTACCGATTACATAATATAGAAAGGGTTTAACCTTATATATCGGTTACCAGTTCAACTCACAAACTTACATACTGGTTACAAGACAATATCAGTAACAACAATATCAGCAATATCATAAATACCATTACCGGTTCAATTGACATCAATGACAACATAACATATCATTAATGTAATCTTCATGCAAATGCCAACAATATCCCCCTTTGGCATTGATGGCAATACAAATATCAATGCCTCTGATTGTTGTTGTGAATGGTGAATTGGAATCCTGGTTTACATTACCAAATATTCACCATGCTTTGTCCGTCTTCAGCCTGTCACTGGTTTCCCTTTGCCAATCATATAATTCTTCTCCTAATCACATAATTCTTCTCTCCCTTTGATAGCAATGCCAAAATGAAATTAAAACATGTAATTGCAAATTTTCACTGTGCATCAACAACATACTGCAACTTGATGCTCCCCCTATGGAATACATCCACTTCTTCATCAATCCTTCTAAGATTTCGCAAGTGATTCAGGGACTGATGCAATCAACATCATGCTCAACTAACTTCATGAAGAGGGACAAACCCCAACTGACTTCTAAGATACTCAAAAGTGGTCTTAGGAAGAGGTTTGGTAAAGATGTCTGCAAGTTGTTCCTTGGTAGAAACATGCTCTAAGATAACATCTGTACTTGAACTTTTTCCCTCAAAAAGTGATACTTAAATTCAATGTGCTTGGTTCGTGTGTGCAAAACGGGATTCTTAGAAATATTTATGGCACTTGTATTATCACATAAAATGTTTATAGGTTTTGAGATCTTAAACTTAAAACCTTCCAAAATGTGCCTCATCCAAATAGCCTATGTGCAATTCATATAAGATACAACATACTCAGCTTTAGTAGTAGATTGTGAAGTACAACTTTGTTTTTTACTACTCCATGAAACAAGCCTTCCTCCTAGAAAGAATGCTCCACTGGTAGTGCTTTTCTGGTCATCAACATTTCTTGCCCAGTCAACATCTGTGTATGCCTTCAAATTAAAGTTTCCTCCATATGGATACCATAATCCATAGTCAACAGTACCTTTCAGATACCTAAAAAATTCTCTTAGTTGCTATCAGATGTGTCTCCTTTGGATTCTTCTGGAATCTTGCAACTATACCAACCACATGGGCTATATTCAGTCTGTTGTGAACAACATAGTGTAATTTGCCAATCATTGACCTATATTCCTTTTCATCAATAGACTTAGATTCATCTTCCTTGGACAACTTACAACCTATAACCATTGGTGTTCCAACTGGTTTATAGTCACTCATGCCAAAAGTATTCAAAACCACTTTCACATACTTAGATTGTGTAATGAAAATACCATTCTTTATTTGTTGTATTTTCAAGCCTATGAAATTTTTTATTTCCCCTACTAAATACATTTCAAACTCATTTTTCATTTTATCTGCAAAACTATTGCTCATGACATCATTACCTCCAAAAATAATATCATCAACAAATACTTCACTGACCAGTATTTCATCTCCTTCAGACTTGAGATAAATATTACTATCATCACCAGTTCTTACAAATCCTATCTTCATCATATGTGTATGAAGTCGTTCATACCATGCTCTGGGTGTATGCTTTAATCCATACAAAGCTTTATGCAATCTGCATACCATGTCTTTCTCATTAGTCAATGCATAACCATCTGGTTTCTCTATTTATGCGTCTTCTTTCAATATCCCATTCAAAAATGCAGACTTAACATCCATCTGGTATACCTTGAACTTCTTATTGGTTGCAAATGCAGGTAAAGTTATGACACCTTCCAGTCTTGCTACTGGTGCAAAATTTTCTTCATAATCTTTTCCTTCTTCTTGAGCATAACCCTTGCAGACTAATCTTGCCTTCTTGCGAACTACAACACCATCTTCATTTAACTTGTTTCTAAATACCCATTTAGTACCTATAACATTCTTATTTACTGGTCGGGGTACCAAGGTCCAAGTGTTGTTCTTCTCAATTTGATCCAATTCCTCCTCCATAGCTTTAACCCAATAATCATCACCAAATGCCTCCTTAGTACTTCTAGGTTCAATGGTGGAGATCATGCAAGAGTTCTCTCTTATTCTTCATCTGGTTAGTACTCCAGCATCCTTATCTCCAATAATTTTCTTTCGACTATGGTTCAGTCTTACATATCTAGGAATAACATGATTATTCTCTTCAGGTTCAGCTTCTTCATTATCATCTTCTTCTGAATTTATTTGTTCTGGTTGAACAAGTGCATCAAAATTTTCTTTACCCATTTCTAATTTAACAGTTTCAAGTTTCAAAAGAAAAATGCAAGGATCTTCATCCTTTTTCTCTGAACTAGTTCCTTCTGAGACTTTAGGACATTCATCTACTTGAACATCAACACTCTCAACAATTCTTTGTGTCTGGTTGTTGAATCATTTATAGGCCTTAATCTTGGTGGAATAGCCAATAAATATGCCTTCATCACTCTTAGCTTCAAACATGCTAATGTAATCACCTCTTTTAATAAAACATTTGCTACCAAATATCTTAAAATATCTAACATTAGGTGATCTTCCATACCAATATTCATAAGGGGTCTTGTCCTTGCCTCTTTTCACCAGAACTCAATTTATTGTGTAGATAGTTGTACTTACAACTTCTTTCCAAAATGTTTTCGCTACTCCTCCTTGTATCAACATTGTCCTAGAAGCTTCAACCACTGACCGGTTGTTCCTCTCTGCGATACTATTCTGTTGTGGTGTCCTTGGTGCAGAAAGTTGCCATTTGATACCATTCTCATCACACTACTTAGTGAATTCCTCAAAAGTAAATTCACCGCCTTGATTTGTTCTCAAACATTTTATCTTTTTGCCACTCTCTTTCTCATCTAAGGCCCTACATGCCTTCAACTTACCAGAAGCTTCATTCTTATCTTTCAAGAATGTGACCCACATCATGCTTGAACAATCATCAGTGAAGATCATGAAATATCTATCACCTTGAATGCTTCTTGTTCTTATTGGTCCACATAGATCTATACGAACCAAATCTAACAAGTGCTCTGCTAAGAAGGACTTGCTCTTAAAAGTTGAAGAAGTCATCTTTCCTAACTAACATTCTTTGCAAAGAGCATTAACCGGTTTGTCTAGCTGAGGCAGACCTCTTACTATCTTGGACTTGCTTACTTTGACAATGTTATCAAAGTTTTTATGAAAAAATCTCCTATGCCAAATCCAGCTATCATCTATCTTTGCAAGCAAACAGTTGCTAACTTTAGGATTAAGATGAAACAGATTACCTCTGGTTTGTTTCCCAGTTGCAATCAATTCACCTTTGTTGTTAAAGATTTTGCACATACCATTTCTAAACTCCAGTGGGTATCCTCTATCATTAAGTTGTGCCACACTCAGAAGATTGTTCTTTAGACCTTCAACCAAATAGACATCGTCAGCACTGCTCTTCCCATTAAGAGAAATAACTCCCTTACATTTAACTATACAGGGTGAGTCATTGCCAAATCTGACAACACTGCCATCAAATTCCTTCAAGGAAAGAAAATTTCTCTGATCATCGGTCATATGATGTGAACAACCACTATTAATGATCCAATCGGCAGAGTTATCCATCCTAGACACCAGTGCCTTCTAATCTGATATCTCTTCCTTAATATCTACAAATATAATATCTTCACTAGCATCATCATCATATTCTTCATTAGTGATACCACTATTAATAGAAATAAGACAATATCTCTTTCCTTTACCCTTATACTTATTGAATTTATCTCTCTTGTATTCATTTTCACCATTAGGACAATTAGCTGCTATATGACCAATCTTGTTGCATGCAAAACATTTTAAAGGTAGTTTACCTCTATATTTACTACTACCTCTAAGCAGTCATTTTGCCAACAATGCTTTAAGCTCCACTAAGTTGTCTTCATCATCAGCATCTATGTTAGATCTAGATTCATAACCATGACAAGTATCTCTACTTTTTCTCACAGATGCGTTAGAGACAGAAGCTCTAAATGCATATTCTGATTTCTATACACTACCATCATAACCATTTAATTCCAAAGCAATAAGTTTTCCAATGATAGAGTCAAGAGTTACCTTAGTTTTTTAAATGGACTTCAGCTCCTGAATAGCCGCAACTCAGATAGCATAGACTGGTAGAAGGGTTCTCAATACCTTACTGATCACTATGGCATCTTCCACTTTCCCTCCTGCACTTTTTATTTCACCAACTATCTCTTTTATCCTTTGACCATATTGTTGGATGTTCTCACCTTCAGACATTCTCATGTCATTAAACTTTCCTCTTAGCCTCTCCTCTTTATAAATCTTAACATGTTCATCACTGCTATAAATCTCTTCAAGTTTTTTCCATACTTCATATGCAGTTTCAAGACAATGAACATCTACATATTCAGCATCAGATAGGGAACTGATAATAGCCTCCAATACTTCATGATTTTCTTGTTGTTCTTTCTTCTTATCATCAGTCAGAGTTCTAGTAGGTGTAACATACTAAGTTTCTACATGATCCCAATACTGACTTCCCAAACTCTTAATGTAAATCTTCATTCTGTCACTCCATATCCTATAGTTATCATTGTTAAAATTCAGACCTTCCTTCTTCATCATGATCTACAAGATCTTTTCCTCAAGTTATTAAGATTTTAGATTTAAGAGGACCTGAGATGCTCTTATACCAATTTATGGCATGATGAAAGAATAAGTATGTGGTAGATTACTGAGAGGGGGGGTGAATCAATGAACTGAAAAACTAATACAAACTTCCAAATCTCAAACTCAAACTCACAAAGTAAATTTATCAATAGAATATCACTGTCAAGATCAATACTCATAAGAATACTTAGCATCAACCGGTTAACTGTTAAAGCAACTTAACAATAAAAAAAATTCAACTTGTAAACTTCCAAATGCTTAATCATATATCAACACACTTCAACTCTCAATGCTTCCAGTTATCATGCCTTATCATAATTTAATCAAATCAACAAATAAGATCATAACCACAAAAACATTCACCACATGACACAAATATTTATACATGGAAAACCCAAATAGGTAAAAACCACGGTGAGATGAGACTCACAAGATAGCTATCTGAACTCTTCTAAAGTTTTCCCTATTAGGAGCCAAGCCTGTTAAACCTTTTACAATAGGTCCTGTTAAGAATTGATCTTGTTAGGAATCACCCAATTAAGGGATTTACAAAATGCCTTGATTAAAAGTAAATACCCTGCTCGGAGTAACCTCGGTAGAGGATTTGAGAATCCAAGCTAATGGACCACCTTGTTAGAGGATTCAGGAAGTAACCAAGCTTGTTAGAGCTTACCCGGTTAGGGGATTTCAATTTTTTTGTAATTGTTAGAAAACAAAAGGTTTTTCTTGATCTGTCTAAATAGCACTACATTTTCTTGATCAGATCCTTTTAAGCTTCAATCTGCCTTTACTCAAACTGCAGATCTATTCTCTGGTTAGGCAACCACACACTCAACTGATTTCAAGCAACACTTTGCCAACACTAAACAAAACAACTTCATCGACCTTAAATACAAATCAATTAGGTCGGTAACATAACAAAAACCTAATTCTCTCATAGAGATTACAAATAAATCAGTTCAAATGTGACCGTTGGATTTACATAGCAATCTATACACATTCTTCAAGAAAATTCCAACCTCTCCATGATCACCACTTCATCGGACTTGTAACTCATCACAGGCTTTGAATTAGATGCAATCCACTTTGCTCATTCCATAGAAAATCAAACAAATGCACCAAAACAATCTAAACTTGTCTTCTTACAATGATCACACGTGTCTCCATCATTACCACTCAACAGATAATAAACCAACATAACCATTTCAGCAAACTTAATCGGTTAGGGTTTAATAAAAACAACTGGTAGGGTTTACCAATTACATAACATAGAAAGGGTTTAACCTTATATACTAGTTACCAGTTCAACTCACAAACTTACATACTGGTTTACAACATCTTCCTCAAAGTGCTTCCTACCGGTTAATGGACAATATCAATAACAACAATATCAGCAATATCATAAATTCCATTACTGATTCAATTGACATCAATGACAACATAACATATCATTAATGTAATCTTCATGCAAATTCCAACAACTTCTGCACTTCTACCCCTCTACTTCTTCATTTTCTACCCCTTTTGGTGCTTGCGCTAAAATTGTGGCACTCACGCTACGCCATAGTCAGACGTGCTAAAGCCAATCCCTCCCCCCAAGCGTAGGCCCTACCCTTGACCAATGTAGGCGCTCGTTCCCCACGCATATGCCCTCCTTGAACCCCCTTAGATTCCCCAAACTCCACAAGCATTGGCTCCATTCACCATCACTTGCGCTAACCTAGGGGCACGTGCACTGAAACAGCGATCAATGCATCCACCCCACTAAACTTTTAGTCTAATTTTAGCTCTCAAATTCTTCCCTAAGCTACCAAATCACAAGGTGGGCCTAGGGTACATACTGATGGACCATAGTGGGTTGGTCTCTCATACCAGCGGACTCTCGCTGCATGATGCTAGTGTGTAGGAATGTGATCCATCTCTTCTTCTACTTTATAGGCTCTGATCTTCTCCAATAGCTATGTGTGGCAATCACCCTTCATTGGGCCCTATGTGGCTTATATGCACCCCCCCATGGGCCTGCTCCTTTGTCTCTACCCTTCTTCTATCACGCATCCATTTATTATTCTATCTTTCTTTCTTATTTTCGAGAATTTTCCAAAAAAAATTCAAAAAATTCTCGAGGAGGCATACACCACCTGCGCTTTACGCTGGGGCATTCTCCTTCTTCCATCTTTTACCCACCACCAATTTTTGTCGCTATGTAAAAGAGGGGCAAAATGTAGACACTTAAATTAATTATTCTAATTAATTTAACCCTTTTGCATAATTAATTTATTTAATTGTGTTAGCCTTTATTCTTCTCAATATTAATTGAATTTAATCTAATGAATATTGTCACTATAGTCTATATAATTGATTTATTTAATAAATCAATTTTCCCTTCTTCCTCTAAAGTACTCAAAAATTAATTCTTCTCAATCCCCCCTTTAATTAATTAATTAATCTAGGTGATTCCTACAAATCACCTTGTCCTAATCCATCATTAATCTAATTAATTCTTCTAGAAACTCTTTTAATCCTACTTAGTATTATTCTCCAATTTTTAATTACTCCCACTCATTCTCTCTCCTTGTCAAATCCTCCTACAAATCCCACTTTCTCATAATCCTCACCTAATTCTTCTAAATAGTCTCCCTAATCCCTCATTAGTACCTAATCTCCATGATTAGACACAAAAGTCAACCATAGCTATTTATGGCTAAATCTTCTTGTCCCCCTCCTCAACTTCCACCTTAAATGCTCCCTTTTTGGGTGAATGCGAGATTTTTAAAATCTCACATTCTCCCATGCTTCTCATCTTCCTAAGGAATTTTAAAAATTCTTTTTCCCTTTTCCAATCCCCATGCACACAATATCTTGAGATTTTTTAATTCCATGTGCATCCCCCAAGGAATTTTTAATTCCTTTTATCCTTCCTAGGTGCATTGGGAACTCTTCCCCATGTACCTTGAGGAGGGTGGAGACAAGAAATGCCTTTATGGAAAATCTCTTGGTCTCCTTCCCCCTTGTCATGTCATTGTCCATTGATCCATGTGATCTCTTCCTCTCAATCTTAGCCCTCCATTGTGTTCAATCTTGACCGTCCATTTTCCTCCATCCAAGTCTATAAATTGGGGTCTCCATCCCCTCATTTGACATCTCTAGTTCAAGTAAGTTTACGCTGCCACTTTGGAGTTCAAGAATCCATCCAAGAGCCTACACTATAGTCAAAGCCCTCATATATCCATACTTAGCCATTTGCATCCCACTTGAGCATCCATCATCCATTCATTCAATCAATCCCGTAATCCATTTGTTGTTCACATTGGAGAGCCATCCACATCAACTCATTGAGCTAATCAAATCAGGTTGGAGAAGGGGCACTACTTCAACCTCATCAAAAGCTCAATCTAAGCAACAAGTGAAGATTGTGAAGGTATAATTGTATTTGATCTTGTTTTTAATATGTTTGCATGTTTAATGGATAGAATTAACCATTGTATCTTCTCACATTAGTTTTCCCTTGGTTCATTGACTATTTCACTAAATGGATTGAAGCAATGCCTTTGACAACAGTGATAGGAAAGAAAATATCATCATTCATCTTGAACTATATAATTTGTCGCTATGGTGTCCCTATGACCATCATAACTAATAATGGGAGGCCATTTAAGAATCAAGACGTGAAGGAACTATGAGAGCGATTTCATATCCAACATAGGTTTTCAACACCATATTACCCACAGGGGAATGGTCAAGCCGAGGCATCAAACAAAACAATCCTAAAGATTCTGGAGAAAATAGTCAATGAAGCTAGTAGAGATTGGCATCTTCAGCTAAATCCTGCTCTATGGGCATACCAAACTAGCATTCGTACACCAAAGGGGGAAACTCCATATTTCCTTGTGTATGGATCAGAATCAATATTACTAGTAGAAGTAGAGATAACTTCTCTACAGGTGTCCTTGAAAGGTCTTATCCCAGAGGAAGAACAACGAATCTCTAAGCTTCAAGAACTTGCACTGATTCAGGAATGTCGCCAAAATGCTTCAGATCACTTAAAAGCATACCAACAAAGGATGGTGAGAAGCTACAATCACAGAGTTAAGCCACAAATTTTTCAGATTGGAGATCTAGTCCTAAGAGAAAATCCACGCAACCAGCAAGATCGAGAAAAGAAAGGAAAATTTGAGCCAAACTGGTTGGGTCCCTTTGTCATGGTAGCAGCATATGGTTCGAGAGAATATAGATTATCTACACTAGAAGGTGATTGGTTCGATGAGCCTATCAATACTATGCATCTAAATAAATTCTATGCTTAAAAGTATCAGCAAAAGATACCAAAAAAAAATAGTGAAAAAGCAGAAAAAGTCTAAAAATAAGAAAAGCGACAAAATCCCTAAAAAGCAGAAAGAGAAAAATACAAAAATAGTGTAAAACATCGAAAACAGTCAAATAATAAAAAAATCAAATTCATGGAAAAATGCAATAAATTTAGATGGTGAAAACCTAGTAAACAGATGCTATCTGAAAGTGGGTTCTTCCATCTATGAGATCTCTTTGCTCATCTATCCATCCTCTCGCATCTATCCATCCTAGTATATACATTTCATCTATCGCATCCATTGCTTTGAACCATTAGCAGGAAATTTGTATTATCAATAGTTATCAATCTTTGACATACTTAGCGTAGTCACTATCTTGGATTTTATCGAAATCAATCATATATGCATCGCATCCCACCATGGTTTGGATTATCCTCTTTATATTCATCATAAAGCTTGCTTATGTTGGGGGAAAAATCCTAAAACCTTTGCATCTTTCCAAGCTTCGAAAAATCCAAAAACATTCAAAAACTTAGACAAAAATCAAAAACCCCTAGGGTTTTAAAACAGACGAGGAGCAACAAGGCAACAAAGATCAAGACATTTGTAACAACTGAATTTTGAAACTCAGAATACAAAGATTTCAACCAGAAAGTAATGAAGGATTATCAATGATCATTCATCAAGATGATTATATTAGTTAATGACTATGAGAACATATGCGACATACATGATTCAATGTTTACATCTTGATTTTTGATAATCATGTACCCTATGCAACTAAATGGTGTCCATGACTAGAGGAGATATGATGGGGCATGATTATTTTCTTTGTTTGTTGTCTCTGGTTTATCTCTTAGTAATGTATGTACTCATCTAAGGATATGATCGGCAAAAATATCATGGAGGATGTACCAAGTCATGCATGAAAGGGGATAATCCTTGTCTGTTCTACAAGAAGTACTCAAGTCAACTTGGTTCATCATTTCAAGTAGCTTGTATTAACTTTCTATATCAAAATTCATTTAAGAAGTACTTAGGTCAAATTGAATCATTATGTCAAGTTGCTTGTATTTTCTTACAACAATTTAAAATCTCAATGATGAAATCAAGTAGTGTTACAAGAAAACATGTGAGGAATGGAAATATCATTTAAGTTAGATAATTTTAGATTAGTGTCATTCGCATTTGTATTATAAACATTCATTGTCAGTTGCATTATAAGCATTTCATCCCATTTCATTCAAGATCAATGATCAAAATAAAGATTGAGTATATTTGGACAAACAAAAACAATTTTCACTAATCATATTAAGTTGCATTAGGTTGCATTCAATTAGGTTCATTTCATCTTTCAATCATTAGGTTTGCATTATCATCATATTGTTCATCATTCATCATTAATTAGTTGCATTCATTTTAATTGCATTAGGATTGCATTAGTTTTAATAGAGTGCAATTTGCATTAGGTTCATCTATCATTATCATTTTCGCATCTAATTCATTTACAATCATTTATCCATTAGGTTCATTTAATTGCATTTTTGCATTTAGACTCATTAACCATATTATTACATCATTTTTATCTCATCATCTAATCATCATACGCATTTACATTATCATCTATATAAATATCATCCAAATCATCAAATCAAAAACAAATGCATCTCATTAGTATCATTTCATCATCATATGCATTTACATCATGGAATAGAAATAAATATCCATTGCATAAGTCATTATTATAAACATTTTCATATAGATCATTGCATTTAATCATTTAAGTTAAGCATCATAGAATCATTTTCATATGCATATAGATCATGTAAATCATAGAAATATCATCATTATCATAAAGCTCACATAATCATAGGTAACATCATTTAATAAAGATCATCATCATATCATAGAGGCATATAGATCGTTATAACATCATAAAATATAAAGGAAAGAAAAGATCATCATAGTATCATCCATGTAATCAATGCATATAGGTCAACATAATCATACTAGCATGAATAATAAATCATGAATCAAAGCATCATATAATGTCCATGTTTTCATATCATCATGAACATAAAAAAGTCCAAGTATACAATGTCCCATGATACAAATCAAGTCTCAAAAGATATAAATCAAGGGTGTCCAATGCCACTGCCGCCTAAATCTATCTATCTCTGTGGAGGTGGACGAGAAGACCCACCAGATGGTCCTGCTCCTAGATCCCTGTCTCTATCCCTCTGATGAGGTCCCATAACCCCACCACTGCTAGTATCCATCCTGCCTAGTAACTGGGCAGTCACATAACTACCTGCTCTCTAGCTCTCTAAGACCAGATCCTCATATAATCTATACCAATGTGTAGTATCCTTCCCATCTTGGAATAATGCTCTCATAGTATTAGTTGAGAGTGCGCCAGAACCAACCTCATGTATATGATCAAGTAAACCCTGTGCATCTTGGTATCTCCTCAATGCTATATCTCTCTCAAGGGTGAGATCTTGTACCTGTGCTCTCAGCTGATCAATCCATGCTTTGAGATCATCCATAGTCTCATGTTGAGCTGCATCCTGCATAGCCTCATCATCACCCACCTCTCCTATCTCTCCACCAGCTAGAGTCTAACCCTATGTGGATCTTAGAATTCGCCAATGAATTAGTGGTGCATGGTCCTCTGAATCCTCCTCCTCCTCATCCTAGCCTCCCTATGCTACTATGACCCCAGGATCTAGACAGATCTGACCAAAATCGATCCCACTCCCTCAACCTCTATCCAATCCACCTCCTCTACCCAAACTAGGAGAGGGTAGTCCCCTTGCTGATCCAATCCTGCCACTATCCCTCCCTATACCTATCCCACCAAATCGCATTGCATCTCTACCTGCCATAGGAAGTGGTCCCCTTATCCTACCAATCTGACCAATCTATCCAAAAGATCCTCCATGGACTTTGGCCCTGCCTCCTCTCCATCCTCGCCTCCCTCCGCAACCATCACCACCCTCATCCCCATCATCTCCTCCCACCTCCTTTGCAGCTTTGATCTCTCGCCTTCATCTCCATCTGATCATAATGGAATCATCAGAATCTGACTCCTCACCTCCTAAGCTAGGAGGAGGCTCCGCAGAATTAGTAATAACAAGGAATGGATGAGTAAGAAGATACCGAGCATAATCAGCTATGATACCCACATCTAAAATATGAGGTCTCAAATCATAAGCCAAATGAGGAACAACCAGAAAAAATTGTGTATGCTACATTAAAAGACAAGGAAGGACCCCAATCTTGTCTTTCCTTATATGCTCACACATACATGGCCACACCAGAAGGCATATGCTAATGTAGCCGAACTGTCTCAAAATCTAACCAAATAAGTGTCTCTCAATGATGAAAGGAGTACGGTTGATCAAATATCTTCTCTGCAAGATCAATGATAACACATGAGTATCCTCTAACCAAGGCTCACAATGAATGTATGACCGCCAAATAACAGAATCCATAGAATCAAGAACCCATCTCCAATACTCTAGCTTGCCTAGCTTAGGCTGAGTAATGATACCTTTGTACAAGTAAAACAAAGGTTGACCGTCTCCTCAAACTCTATCATGCACTGGCTATGTGATAACAATATGCTCCCAACACCAGATCTATAGGAGTGTGCACCCAATAGACAAGCTAGCCCCGCCATCATACACAACCTGATGCAAATCATCATAAATATGTGTGAGAATGCAAATACCCCAAGCATATCAAGTACGGTTCTCCATCATACTCTGAAGAATGTTACCCCATATGACAACAAACCCTCATGATCTCCTATCTGGGTAGATGAATCCACCAGTCAAACCTATGAGTATAACTGGGAGAGTCTCATAATGCATAATCATATCCTCCCATCTGATCTCCCCACCATCAATGCTCTCATCTCCAAAAACTACCCTGCAAGCCTCAGTGCCTCCTAAATATTGGTATTCATACTAGACAAGCTCACCAGTAACAGGGATATGTAAGATCCTATACGCATCCTCAAGTGTAACACTGATCTCACTAGTGGGTAGGTGAAACGTGTTATGCTCATTGTGCCATCTCTCAGCCAATGTTTTCAAAAGATCCCTATTATGTGCGATATCAACCATAAACAAGAGGTGACAAAGACCACAAGCATCAATGTGTCTAACCTCAACTTGGCACAACTCTGGAACCAAGTGGCGCATCACCGGGAATTTCTCCTGACACTGGAGAACATCAAGTTTCTCCTATTTAATCAAACAAGTTTTTCTATCAATCATCTATCCTATCAATCAAACATTTCAAGAAAATCTTATCTATCAAGAAAATCACACTATCAATCAAATGATCAACATATCAAGCTCTTCATCAAAGACTAAATTGGTCTCTTCAAGCTCCTATCAAATTAATCAAACCATCAATCATGGTTAAACCAAACAGCTATCCTATCGATCAAAACATTTGTCAAGAAATCAAATTGCTTATCAATCAGCAATCTATCTATCAAATCAAATCAATCAAATCATCGACCATAGTTATCAATCATCATCAATCATCTATAAATCTATCAAATTGGAGCATCAAACATCCAATCAAATCCATCAGAGTGAACTTAAACATTGCATCAATCAAAAAAGTTCAGTTTTCAACAAAAGTGTTGTGCATTTTAACATATGTGTGAGCCAAATATAAAGCGCTAACCAAAATCACAAATGCATGACCAAAATATACACAGGCACAATTCCAATCAAAATCCCTAACCAACATGACAGATGCATGAACACATAAGGTAAATGCATGAAACAAACAAAAGTGATAACAAAAAACACAAAGGTGCTAACTTAAGAAATGAAAGCATGAAACAAAAGGAAGAAAATCGGAAAAAAATCAAGGAGATCCTAAATCATGCAAAAAACATGGAAATTTGTATGAAAATCAAGAACAAAGCTCGGATAAACCACTCACCGCTAGGTCATACTCGACAGATCAATGATATCAATGAACGCACTCTAATCTGTTGTTCTTATATAGGATCACCATCTTGCCAGCTCAGCACTCCAAACAACTCCTCTTTTTTCTCCAAAAGCTAACAAATTGCAAATGAGGATAAAATGGGCCCATGGTTAATTTTAATATTACCTTTTTGATATTTTGAAGGGATAATTAATTTTTCAAAAATGGGCAATTTTATTTATTTTTCAAAAGTGAATTTAATTGAAGGGCCTATTTTTAATCAAATCTTTTCAATCAATTATCATGAGATTAATCGTTCAATCAATTTTTTTCATAATTTCACGATCAATCTCCCGAGGGGGCACACAATTAGGATTTTCATCATCATCAAGGGCATCATCGAGACTTGATTTAATATTTGAAACAATGTTGCTTCAACATCATTTCAAAGAGGGGCAAAATGTATACACATAAAATTGGCTATGAGCAATTATATTTATTTAAAGATTATTCTTCTATTAAATAATTAATTTGAAAAGATTAATTTATTTTAATTTATTTAATTCATTAGTATTTAATATTCTTCTATTAATTAATTGAGTTGAAACATTTAATTCATTCATTCATTACCCCCTTTCTTCTAAGCCAAATAGTTAAATATTTAATATTTAATTATCATCCCTTATCATATTTGTGCACTATTCACTATCCTATAGTTACATTATTAAATAATTTCATAATTATTTAATCAACACTTTCCAACCCACCCTTCATCTCCACCTTTACCAACTCATCCATCATGTGGCCAATTTAAATCAATAAAATCAAATAAAAATAAATTATTTATAAGCCACTTATCTCCAACTCCCATATTCATGAATAAAATGTGTATGTGCACATAATCTTTGAAACCTCCCTATTTTTGCTCCAACACTCCTATATTCTTGGAGGAGGTTTTGTCCACCTAGCCCCATTCCATCTCCACTTGTCTCCCTATCCCTAAATATTCTCCAACCAATCCTAGATTCTCTCAGTCTTCCCCTCTGTCAAGGTGAGATGAGTGACACTTATCTTCTCTTTCCCCCTTTCTCTCAACTTCCTATTGGCATATGTGCAGAGTTTGATGACATGATAAGATTGTATATTGTCATTGATGTCAATATGCTGAAGTATGAACCAGTATATTGAAGTAAGAAAACTAGCAAGAGAACCGGTATGATGGTATGATGTGAACTGGTATAATGGTATGAACTGGTATATGCAAAAAGGTGAACCGGTATGTTAGAATGTGAACCAGTATATGCAAAGCTTGTATCAGGGTTTCATTTGATATGACAACCGGTTGGTAGTCTCAGCTTCAAGGTTTCCATTTGATGCAATCCAAGTCTCTGTGATTCGACCGACGACATCCTGTGATGAGTTAGCATTGAAATGAAGATCAGATCATGTTGCCACGTCAGCATTATGCGCATGAAGAATCTCCTTGAGGATCTTGCATGAAGAATATTGATTCTATCAACCTCGGGAATGTGCAAAATCTTAGTAAACGATGGAGAGCGCATGATGGGTTATCAGCTTCCAAAAGCGGTGAAGAATGGACGATGGAGAACATCTTGAGATTTGTTCAAGATTGTTTTACCCCATGTAATATGTTTAAACAGTTAGGATTGGGCTGACTGTATTGTTAACCTAGATGCTTAGGGTTTTAGGTTTTTGCCACTGACCTAATTGTTGTCTATAAGGTCGATGATGATTCTCATTTGAAGTTGTTGGCAAATGAATGTGTGTGAAGTGATTCTTGCCAAACCGGAGCAGTGAGTAGAGATCTCCAGAGTGTGATTGTTGATGTAAAGGAACTTAAGCAGATCTGCCTTGGCATTAAGTGTTGTTATCAGATCAGTGTATTACCTGTTGACTTCTAACCATTTCAGCAGATGGAAAATCCCTTTATCGGGTAGCTTTAACAGGATTTTGTAAATCCTTTAACAGGGTGACTCAAAATCATTGAGTTCTTTAAATCCTCTGACAAGGTAACCTTTAACAAGGTTTTAACCTCTAACTGGGTATTTAGCCATCCCTTAACCGAGTGATCCCTAGCAGGATCGATTCCTAGCATAACCTATTGTAAAGTCTTTAACTGAACTAGGCTCCTAACAAAGCGGACTTCAGAAGAGTTCAAGAACAACTTGTGGGTATTCATCCCCACCATGGTTTTTCCCAGTTGGGTTTCCACGTGAAAAATCAGTGTGTTATGTGTTATGCTTTTTCATGTGATGTTTTAGTGTTTTCTATTAAGTGATAAAAGCATGTTAATCCAATGGTCATTATATTTCTGATGCATTACCTTCTTAAGCATATGGGTGGATTTGAGTTGAGATATTAGGTTTTGAGAAGATCTAGATGTTATCGGTTTATATCTTTTACAATCATACTATGTTACTGGTAGTGCCTTGATTTAGATCGGTGATACTGTTTGCCAGTTAGTGTAGTCTTTGTAGTTTAAGTTGTTTAAGAAGTTTTTGTGTGTACTAATTCACCCCCCCCTCTCAGTACCTGTTGGGTATTTACTGTTCATCATTATTCATCAATTGGTATTAGAGCATCCTCCAGGTCCTCTGTGTTATAAGCTTAACTGCTTGAGGAAAAGATCCTCTTCTAATGATGAAGAGAGAAGGTCCTAAGTTCAACAAAGATAACTTTAAGATATGGAAAGATGGAATGAAGATATACATTAAAGCATGGGTGCTCAACACTGGAACTATGTTGAGAATACTTATGTTGTCCCTACCGGTACTCTCACTGATGATCAAAGAAGAGAAATTTAGGAGAATGGGAAAGTCATGGAAGCTCTTATCAGTAGTCTATCTGATATTGAGTTTATAGATGTTTAGGATAAAGACAATCCCAAAGATGTATGGGATACTCTGGATTCTATCTATGGCAGTGATGAGCATGTGAAGCAAGCTAAGGAAGAAAACCTTAGAGGAAAATTTGAAGACATGCAGATGGTTGAAGGAGAGACCATTCAACAATATGGGATAAGGATTAAAATTGTTGTTGGAGACATCAAGAGTGCAGGAGGTACAATGGATGATTCCACCATTGTTAGCAAAGTTTTAAGATCCTTATTACCGGTCTATGCAATAAGGGTTGCCGCTATTCAAGAATTAAGATCTATTGACAAGACAAAGGTATCCATAGATTCCATTATTGCTAAGTTGATCGCATATGAGCTAAACAGTTATGATGGTAGTGTTCAAAAGACTGATTCAGCCTTTAGAGCATCTGTTGCACTATCTAGAAAGGGAAAAGAAGCTAGTACTAGTTGTGAACCCAGATGAAATAGAGATATGGATGATGAGGAGATCCTGATAGAATTTGAAGCTCTTTTGGCCAAGAGACTTCCTAAGGGAATTGGAAAATACAGAGGTAAGCTCCCTTTGAAATGCTTTTCTTGCAATAGGATAGGACACATTGTTGTCAACTGTCCTAATAGTGATAATAAGGACAAACCGGAGAAGTTTAAAAATTTCAAAGGAGGAAATAGAAGAAATTGTCTTGTTGTAGTCAATAAAGGTGTCACTGATGATGAATCAGAAGATGAAGAAAGTGAAGACATAGTATTTGTAGTTGTTAAGGAAGATGTGTTAGACAAGAAGGTTCTTGTCTCCCGCTTTGATAATTCTAATGAGTGGATTATTGATAGTGGATATTCTCACCATATGACTGGTGACCGAAAAAAGTTTCTGTGTCTGGAAGAGTATGATGGAGGTGTAGTCTGATTTGGTAATGATGCACCATGTATGGTAAAAGGCAAAGGGTCCTTCTCTCTAAATGGAAAAAGTAGTGCTGATAATGTGTATTGGGTAGAAGGTCTCAGGCATAACCTTTTGAGTGTTGCCTAGCTAAATGATAAAGGACTCACTCTAGAATTCAGAGATGGAGTGTGCAAAATAAAAGGAAAGAGTGGTGAACTGATGGCCACTGGTATGCAGACCAGAGGTAACTTATTTCAGTTAAATACAAATATCAATCAATGTCTAATGTCTAAGTTTGATGACAGTTGGATATGGCATAGGAGACTTTGCCATGTAAATTTTGATAATATTGTGAGGGCCAATAAGATCAAGACAGTTAGAGGATTGCATGTGCTGAACAAACAAAAGAATCCTTTGTGCAGAGAATGTCAACTGGGGAAAATTTCTTCCTCAACCTTCAAAGGTAAATCTTTCATAGCAGATAATTTACTTGATCTTGTGCATACCAATTTGTGTGGTCCTATGAAAACTAGGAGTGTTCAGGGACATAGGTACTTTATGACTCTTACTGATGATTTCTTAAGAATGATGTGGGTCACATTATTGAAAGACAAGTCTAAAGCTTTTGGAAAGTTTAAAGCCTTCAAAGCACTAGTTGAAAAGGAAAGCAGTAAGAGAATCAAATGCCTTTGAACCAACCAAAGAGGTGAGTTCACTTCTGGAGAATTCAATAAGTACTGTGAAGAGAATGGCATCAAAAGGCAATTGTCTGCCCCCCAGACTCCACAGCAGAATGGCCTCGTAGAAAGGAACAACTATACTGTAGTTGAAGCTGCCAGAATGATGATGATTCAAGGGAAGATTGCTCACACTTTTTGGAGAGAAGCGGTGAGCACTGTAGTTTACACTATGAACCGGGTACTCATCAAGAAAGGTAAGGATAAAACTCCTTATGAGTATTGGAATAGTAAGACTCTGGTAGTAAGCTACTTTAGAGTGTTTGGTAGCAAGTGTTATATCAAGAGAAGTGAATACCATACCAAGTTTGATGCAAAATGTGATGAGGGAATATTCCTAGGGTATTCCACCAAGAGCAAAGCTCTCAAGTGTTTTAACAATAGGACTTAGAGAATTGTTGAAAGTATCAATGTTAAAGTTGATGAACTCTAAGAAACCTGAGCAAACCAGCAGCGAGCAAGCAGTAGATGAACTAGATCTAACCTTCTAGGAACCGGTTGCAAAACAACCAAGTACAAGTAACAGTACTCCTACACCAGTAGATGCTGATGAAGATGAGGATGAAGAGGAAAAGCAAGAGGAATTAGTTAAGATCATTCCTAGGTATGTAAAGCTACATCATGATCCAAAGCAGATCATAGGGGATAAGGATGCAGGAATACTTACAAGAAGAAAGGTCAAAGAGAATTCTTGCATGATTTCTGAATTTGAGCCCAAAACATTTAAAGAGGCACACAAAGATGAAGACTAGTTTAAGGCTATGGAAGAGGAACTTGACCAGATAGAAAAGAATTCTACATGGTCTTTGGTACCTATACCTGAGCACAAAAATGTTATTGGCACCAAATGGGTACACTAATACATTTGGGGTTAAATTCCGATGGAGGTTTCTGACGGACAAGGAGCATTGTGTGAAAATTTGATTTATTTTTTCTAAAATGCCTTTGTTCATCAGAATTCTGACTACCTATGCCCGTGTTCATCAGAATTCTAATGACCTTGGACATTTTATTAAAAAAAAAAAACACAACGCATTTTCATTTTGAAAGTACAAGCGGCGACCATCTTGCCTCCCTACCCCTCCCACCGGAGTGATCTCTGCACAAGCAAGGTAAGGTTTTTTTTGAATTAATCCATTTTGTGCATTCCTATGATCTTGGTAATGTATTTTATCATAGGTTGAAAATGATAGGCTAGGGATTCTTTCAAAATCATAACCCCTCCAATTTCTTGCTATATTTTGATTGGCCTGCAAAGGTGGAGTTCAAATTGTTTGAGACCATGCCATTATTTACTTCTCCTCACCACAAATTGGCTGGGTAATACTTTTGGTATTCATTTGTTTGTTTGTTTGTTTTCATTTCACAGTTCCTACAAATCGTGGCAGATATATATATATATATATATATAGTATCGATATTTTATTGCTTAATTTCTCAATGTTGTCTCTGCTCTAAATTAAACCCAACCAAATATGCCATTATTTTCGATTTGCATTAACCTTGATTATTTTTGTTTAGCACCGATCTAGCGAAGTACATGGGTAGGGATCGATTTGGTTTGTTTGAAAGCTTAATCGGTACCCATGAGGGTAAATTCGCACCCTCCATATCTCCCTTTTTGAAACCCTATGTCCTGAATCTTGTTGGACAAGAACCAACCTATATTCCAATGCTCTCTTGATTATGCTTTGATGGATGTCCATACCTTGTTCAAAAGCTCCTATTTTGGCACACGCAAGGAGGATGCTGGCAAATGTTTAATTATTTGCTATATGTCTGTAAAAAAATTCTTTCGTTGTCAAGGTAAGGTTTATTTATCAACAATAAATATGAGAAAACATTAGTGTAATCTCTGAGACAGCATCCAAAATAGTAGGGTATAAATTAGGGAGAGATGAATGTCAAGACAAAACAAACACTAGTAATGATGAATTCTTATTAAGACAAATCAAAAGCCATCATCAGAATTCTTGACCAAAGACAATATTTTTCGAATCTTAGAGGGGCTCGTGGAAGTTGCAACTCTGAAAGTTTGTAATAGAAGTTTGTAATGGAAACAAGTGCATGGACAATTAGCTACCATGATAGTTTCTCACACCTATGAAGGAATAGTCTCCACTCTAGAACCAAAGGTTTCACATGGACAGACATCCTAACATGAGGAATTTGCACCATGAAGAGGGCAAATTAGTAGTCCATTGTAAAGAGCCATTACTACAAATAAGAGTGCAAAAGTGACAATATGAGAATAACGATAGTATGTCATATTGTCATGTATTTTTGTGACGGTATAGAGCAAACTCTAACAAGAGAAAAAGAAAAAGCAATTTCCTAGAAGCTTTCAATTAGTTGGCATATCAATAGTATGGTCCAAATCTTAATGAGCAAGGATCATGCTAGTGACAATCGTAGACTTTGAGGATGTTCCATAAATGGAGGTCAATACCTATAGAAAGACAATAATGATCATCCAAAAACAAGGTTTATAGAGTCCATCAGATAGAGACAACCAAAGACAACCAAACAAAAACAATGACGCAAGATTCAATTGAAATCACCTTTTTTCACGCAATCACATGATACAGTGCAGCCATCTAAAAACAATGATTAATGACAGCCAAGTTGTTGTAGACAATGAAGATACCTAAAAGATTTTATATCTTGAAGAAAACCTATAGAAAGGACTTACAAGATTAGTCCTATGACTATTGAGATAAGAGCACATCAAGTGACCAGAAGAAAAAAACATATTATTTGTTGAGTCCATTGGCCTTTAGGAAGGCACGAGTCGTAACCGTTCTCAAAACATCACTCATCATTTCAAAAAAAAATCTTTACATTTTCTATTGTAGGAGCAGCTATATGTAGTATTTTGCTTTCAGTTTTAACATCTTTTCACCCTGTGCCAACCAAATGATAGAGAATAAGGAGTGATTGAATCAAAGTTGACAAAAAAAAACCCTTCAAAATTGCAAAACACAATTAATTTAAATAAATGGCCCTGCTAACTCATAATTGTAATGTATCCATCAAATAAAAATGTGTACATTGCATAACAAAAAATAGAAAGAGATAAACTTGTTCGCAAAATGAAAGATAGTATAAAACATAGGGTCTTGCCCAATTTCATCAATTTGTGTTTTAACGATACATAAATGTCAATAAGTGTTTTGAAAATAATACATTTCATTTTAATCTTGTTTAATAGTCAAATCTAGACTAGATCCTACAAAATCTAGACCGTCTAGTTGTCCTACTTCTTCTCCTGAACGAGGTTGTGTAGTTCATAAACAGTAGATTAGATGAAAAATGATTGGCCACATGTTCAATCGAGTCAAAATACACTATAATTGTGGTTCGTCCTTTTGCATGGGTGTATGTAAACGTGCACAACAATTCAAACTATGGAAGAATCATGGGCCAAAAGATCATGGAAAGATGAATGTGCCATAGTTGTCGACCGACACCAACATGTGGCATGAGAAACCAATTCCAGTAATCAATTTGAAAGATCGACATAGGGTCCAAAAAGTGTTGTATTTTGACACGGACATTCCACGCATCCCTATTGGGGTCATCAATAATTTTTAGAACAATGGTTCTCATTACATTATCAGGAAGTGCCAAAAGACGTGACAGACTTTCACTACTAGCAATAAGAATTGCCAATAACCTGTAGATGAAGAGAATGAAATACTGTAAGTTTTGTGTTAACTATAGCATTCAAAATATGAAACAAATAAAGGCTTCATCTTGATTATAAATAGGGATAGAAAATCACAAACATTCTCCGCAACACACATGTAATGTACTTAATTTATGTGTCACTTAGATAATGCAAATCACAAGTGTGACAGACCTGTATAGACATATACATCAATAGAGTGAATATGAAGTGTATATAGATAAATGTTATATGAATATGAATGAAATATAAACATGGAAAAGGAAAAATAGACAATTGAATATGTGGGACTTTTTTGTTTAAAAGACAAATCAGTGAGGTGCCAAGTAAGCCCAAACTGTTAAGTTTGACAATCCATGTTGGATAAAACATCATGTATCTCATTGCAAGAAATCAAAACACAGGGAATTGTCAAGCATATCTACACTATCACTGCTAATATGAAATAACGAGTATAAATAAATGCATTGTTTGATATAAAAATATAGAAGCGACCGATAATCAGTCATAAACAGATATGCAAAGTGTACTTCATGCCATGTAATGGCCAACAATAATTTTTCTACAATAAGGCACTAGAGAGTATATCTATCTATATACATAGAGAATGCACATTGCACCAGTTGAATACCTTTGAATTACCTTCGATGGCCACAGATTGTCAACCTGCTAACATGGTATTTTATTTTGTCATTTACAGTCAATGACATGTATCTAAGAGAAATCAAAATGTCAACCACTAATAACAGTCCTACATTACTCTTAGAAATCATGTGAATGTTGTTCGCCCATAGCACTATCAAAATCCAAACACCTACCTGGAATTCTTTGGGCAGAGTTCAATGATGACTTCAACACCGAGGGAGCAATTTTTGCACCATTTTCATCAACAACAAAACATAAAACATCTAAAAGGACAAGAATCATTGAATGTTCGAATACCCCTTCACTGTGACAATTTAGAATGAACTTGTGTAGGATGCAATAGACCCAGAAACATTCACATGAGCTTCCTCTACTTCATCCATTCTCTTCTTCCTCTTCCTCCTCATATAAATTTATGAGGGGATCACAAACAACTCAAAACTAGGGACTTGCGTGTTTACATGTTTGTGCATCCTATTGAGAACCAACCTCACTATTGAGGAACTCAATAAATGTGGTGTTAAGTAGAAGAATGGAAAACTCAAGAAGCTATGGTGACATATTGTGGCATTAGTAGGGATTATCTCTATTGACCACACCTTTAAAAGATAGTATCCCCTAGTTCTCCTCATAGAATGGGCCATTGGATGGCTCATAGTGGTATCCTATCCTACATTTATCTTGACGGCATTGCTGATAGTTGGTATGTGGTTCTTGGTACGAGTTTCCTCTTACCCTATTATCCTATTTATATCTTTGTTCCAACATGTGGAGATTGATTTTTTTCATGCTATGATGATTTTCATGTTTGCATGTGTTTTGACATTATGCAAATAGATATGATGTCACACCATACATATGTTTTGATATAGTGTAGGTGATGGTTACATGTTGTTGATGGTAGCGATTTGGGTTCAAAGACACAATTCCACACACACACACACAAATATTTGAAGATGCATTTTATATTATTCCTTCTTAGTGGCGATTAGTGTTGGAATATTTGCACACATGTAGAGAGGAACTCATGTTAGATACAATAGGTTGTGTTTGATAACATATGAATGTGCCTCATGATGTATACATATAGCTTTGGTGTGTGACATGCATGCACATTTTTCCATAAGAAACATTGCTATGTGACATGTGCCCTATGCATGTCTTCTTTGTGAGTCACATTGCTATGTGCAATGTGGCCCTAGGTGTGTCTTCTCTATGAGGTGTATTGCCATGATATGTTAGGATTTGTAGTGTGCAGGCCACAAATGCATGCATGAGGGACTACTATTATAGTCATTTTTTTTGGGCATGTAGCCTAGGCATGTCTTCTCCATTAGGTACATGGCCATGCCATGTGGGAGTTTTTGTGTTCATGCCACAAATGCACACATGAGGGACTATTATTGGAGTCATGATGAATCTTCACTCTATTTAGCCACAATTTCTAGTCGTATAGTTATGTAATGTGCACTTTTAAGGATTGTGAAGTTTCCTTCAATTATTGATGATCTCTCATCTTTGTTGCATGGGCCAACAATTTTATTTTATCTTGTTTGAATTAGTTTAATCACTATTGTGAGTTTTCTCTATTGTGTAGTTATTGTGGCTATGTTTGATTTGCTATTGGAATTGAACACATTTATTTGACTTATTATTGGTACTATTTTTTCTTTCTTTCAATATTTATGATCTTTGGTAGTTTAGTGAAACTCTTGCTATTTTTAAATGTTGCCTTCTTTGTTGTGATGTGATTCCTCACCAAGATCAACATAGATAACCTTGGATGAGTGTATATAAGGAATCACACATTGGGAAAATTTGAGGATAGGGGTAAGTGTTTGTTGTATGGGTAGCTATGATCCACTTGTACATTCTTAGTGATTATTGATGGCTATGTCTTGGAGGCTAATCCCATTTAACAAACAAGGGGGAAGTCATACATAATCATGTGGATCCTCCCTAGTTGTGTGTGGATTCAAGACCATCATTTTATATGGTTCTTAGTTACTTTGTGAGACCATGGCATCCTCTTAGACCAATATGTGAGCCTTGTATTGTTATCCCTGCAATGTGGATGAATAAGTGTATGTTAAAATAAATGCTTTGCTTAGAATACTCAAAAATGTCTCTCAAAAAGTCTGCAACAGGCAAACTTTTAGTAAGAATTTGTAGACACAATGCTCATAAATTCACACAATCAGCTACATTAAATACATTCTCTATTAAGTTCAATGTTTTAAGATGAAAAAGAAGAGTTAAATGGTTTTGGTTCAATTTGCAATTTTTGTGAAGCTTTTGCACTGAAGTTTCCATAGCCTGATTTTTTTGCCTGTGAAGAAAGACCATGTCAGATAATATCAGCGAAGAACAAAATAAGGAGACAATTGCTAGATTATGGTCTAACTTAAAAACAAAAGGTGATGGGAATGTTATTGTCCCTACAAAATTTGTAAGGGCTTAAAGACTAGAAGACTTCTAATCAAAACAGCTAAGAAACATTGTAGGTAGCATGGTCACATTGAAGGGGGACATGATTATCATCCACTGGTAAGTTGTTCATTATATTGTTTTAACAATTTATATACATAAGAAATCACTTGATAATGAGATCATGATCATGGTTTATTTATGTATATCAATTTTATATAGGTGGAGCACCCCAGAGCACATGGTATGGATCAACAAAACCCTGAGAATATGGTTTTCGAAGTGGAGGAACATGGAGGTGTGAATATCAAAGCTGAAGATAATGATCCCATGGAAGATGACGATCATGCACCAGAAAACACAATTGAAGATGATGGTACAAATACATTGATCCATGACACATTTAGTACTGGCACAGCTGATCATGATGATCAAGATGACCTTGATGTTCATGATTTACCTCTTCTTGAGAAGGCATATGAGCCCCTTTAAAAAGGCTCCCAAACAACTCTTCTCTTTGTTGTATTGTTGTTGGTGAACTTGAAGGTTATGAATGGTTTATCCAACATAACAATCTCACATATGTTAAGGTGTGTCATACATGTCATTACAGTTAATAAATGGTGAATCATGTACCATTAATATTCTTTATATTCACACCTCAAACTTTTTTTTTTGCTGTAGATTGATAGGTGAGTTTTTCTTACCACCATCAAATATTCTACCTTGCTCATACCGAGAATTATTTGCCATTATGAAAGATATTGGAATGGAGTATCAAACAATAGATGCTTGTCCCAATGATCATATTATATATCATAAACAACATGAGTTTGGAACAGAATGCCCTGAATGTCATATCGGTAGATATCAAATAGATCAAATAACAAAAAAGGTGCCTCGCAAGGTTCTTTGTTATATTCTCATTATTCCACGTATGCAACGATTGTTCAGGTGCACTAGCTTGGCACAATTTATGGATTACCATGCACGCAATAGAAGTCGAGATGACATTATTCGAATGCCTTCGGATGGTTTATCATTTATGGACATAGAGGAAAAGTGGCCACACTTTAAAGAACAACCTCGTAATCTCAGGCTTTCATTGGCAGCGGATGGTGTCAATCCATTTGGAGAGTTGAGATCTGTTTACTTGGTGTGGCCTATTTTTGTTATCAACAATAATATTCCTCCATGGATGTCAATAAAGAGGGAGCACATAATGTTGGTAATGATTGTTCCAGGTATTTTATCATTTAATAGTCATCTACATTTAATTATAAATATTGCAATAAAATGGTCATAATAATTATGTAATGTTTTTGTTCATTCCACTAGGCAAGTACCAAGTTAAAGATATGAATGTATATATTGAGCCTCTTATCAATGAGTTGATGGAGTTATGGAATGGTGTGACCATGTATGACATCTCTAGACCAATAGGACAAAGACAATTTCAATTCCATGCAATGCTTGTATGGACAATACATGATGCCCCAGGGCTAACACATTTTTGTGGTACGTTATAGTGTTCAAGTTGCACATGATAATTATAATTATAAAAATTAATAAATTTAATAGAATTATACATTATCTTGTAGGTCTTCAAACAAAGGGAAATTTTGCATGTCCAGTTTGTGGTCCAAAGATGAAATCCCATCATTCAAAAATTTTAGGAAAGCAGGTGTTTGATGAGTATAGGCACTTCCTTCACAAAAATCATAAGTACCGGAATACTGAAAAACATCTTTTCAATGGGAAAGAAGAGACTACATCAAAGCCACGAAGAATGACTCCTCACTTATGGAAGTTGGAATATAATAGAATTAATCATCAAGGTAATGTCATTCCATCTAATGGTTTATGTTTGGAATTTGAATTTTTCTATCATGTTTTGTTTACTGATGATGTAATTGATGATACTGAAGTTCGTCAAGGAATGGATCCAGCCACCTTCCAAAGGGACTAAAAAGTTATCCTAGACAATTTAGTAGGTTGCCTTACTACGAGCAGCTACAAATTGTGCATTTGTTTGATACAATGCATATTGGAAATAATATAACAAAGACATTATGGAAAATATTGGATGGAAGGCGTGACAAAGAAAAAATTGTCAAAATTTGTAGTGACATTGTGGAATCCAATCATGCAATGAAAAATGTCATTCAATCAAATAGCAATGGAGATCAGATTAATATAAGTGCCCTTCCTTGGTTATTAACGGAGCAGCAAAGCAATTCTATAAAAGAAGTCATACGAAAATTTTGATTTCCCACAGGATTTGTTGTGAACATAAACAATCTCATATCAAAGAAGAGTGAATTTGGGCCAAGGATGAAAATGCATGATTGGCATACCTTCATTAAGGTAATTTGTGTTCTTGTGTATTTACTATATATTTGTGTAATGCCCATACCCTAGTCGGACTTGTAAAAAACTCGTTTGACCTTGATTGACTTCCTATGTGGCATCCTTGAATGGTAGGTTAACCGTGATGAAATGTGGAGTTTAGATAATATAAATAACTGTGCATACTTATTATTGTGCTTTTGCATCGATTCTCGTGTAAATGTAATTGTTCCTAACCCTTGTGATAAATCTTGAGCTAACGCCTTCATTGAATATGTATATGTATATGCATGCTTGTATGAATTCATGGGTGCAGGAGATTTTAGGTACAACATCGCTTAGGGCAAGGTTCATCTCCTTTGGGATTTGCAAGGTTGAGTATGCCTCTTTCATCTTTAGAATTCAGATTTGGTGGTCATATAACTCTTGTCTTGCCTTAGCCATGGTTAGGTGAGCATCGTGTGTGGATTCGTGGGGATTGTTTTCATTGGGATGCATGTCGAGAGATTTGGAAGACTTCCTCGATTTGCATGCCTTGCGCGAGGTAAGTGGAGTTTGTTATCCTAAGTACTAAATTCAATTTAATGAGTAGACGTACACATTAGTGATATAGAAATCTAAATAGGTAGTTTCTTCTATACGAGTAATCGTTAATTTAAAGGGATTGCTTTAATCATTATTGTAGCAAGCTTAAGGTATTTAACTTGGGTTAGTGTGCTCATTTACGCATTTGTAACATTTACGCGTTTGTAGTTGAGAAATTAGAATAAATAAGACTCTTGCATTAGATTAGTCATTTATTTAAAAATGTCGCTTTATTATGTTGTAGCGAGTTAATTTAATAGTTAATTTTAATAACTACAATTTTAATGAGTTATGCGTTTTAGAAAGGAAAGATTTAAAGTCATGTGGGAAAAAGAAATAAATTAATCATTTTTGCATGTTGGAAGAGAAAGGGAAAATTGGATTATTTAAAAGGAAATTATTCTTTTTACTTGCAAATTTATACAGTGTAAAGGATCGATTTTTGAGATCTAAACTAATTTAAATATCTCACCCTTGTTAATAGTTCCGAAATAAAAATGTAGGCCTAAATTGATATTGAGAGATTAAATAAGAAACAGAAGCGTGTTAATTTTAATAAGAATAAAACAAGTTAGATTTATTGAGTAATGGAAAATAATGATTTCCATTCTCATGTTTCTTTTATTTTCAAAAAAAATAAATGCCTAATTTCGAAATTGAAAATTAGGGCAAAAATAGGGTTTCTCATTTTTAAACTAGTTGGAAAATGTTTTTGGGGGTTCTTTTCTTTTGGTCTTTTTTTGGGAAAAATAAGGGATTTTGGAGGAGAGATTGGGGATTTTGGACAAAGATGGAGTTTTAGAGCAGCAGATTTGGGAGCTCTTCTTCAAATATACTCTTCCCGGAATGCGTTTTGAGGTAAGAATCTGATCATTAGCTTGATTAAAATGGTTACAAAAAAAAAGGGGGTTTTGTATTTTTCTTTCTTGCAACTTTGTTTTTTTCAGATTGCCCATTGATGTTTGTGAGTAAGTTCCATTGTAGAAAAAAAATGGGTAGAGCTTAACTTTTGTTGAATCCTTGTGTGGAAAATGGATTGCAAACATGGTGTGGGATTTGGTGGTTATTCTTCAAGACTCTTCTATTTTGCTTTCGTTTTGAAATCCATAACATTCTGGAAAAAAAAAAAAAAAAAAGGAGAAAAGAAAAAGGGAGAAATGGCTGTGACTATGATTGTTTTTCAAAAAATGGGGATTGCTGGAAAATACTTTAAGTTTTGTGTTTTCAGACTGTTGTTCTGATGAGATATTCATATCTCTTTTTTGTATTACTTACACATTCTAATTAGTTATAAAAATATATATATATATATATAAAATGGAGAGGGGTTGCTGGAACTTGTTCTTTTTCTTTCCTTGTCTCTGGCTATGTGGGAGCACAGAGGATTTGTTATTTTTTTTAAAACTGACTTTTTTTATTTACTGTAACAAAATAAATTTTAAAAAAATAAATTTAAAAAAAAAAGTGTTTTTGTGACCCCCATGGCAGCTGCTACCAGTTGGTAGCAGCGCTACCAGAGGTAGCGAACTGCTACCAAATGGTAGTAGCGCTACCAAAGGTAGCGCCCTGCTACCATTTGGTAGCAGCGCTACCAATGGTAGCTTGGCTGCCAAGGGGGGGGGGGCCACGTGGGTACCCTCCCTCTCTTTTTTTTGAAAACTTAGAAAAATGTTTATTTCATTTAATTTTTAATTATTATTTTTTAATTATTTTATATAATTTTTTTAAAAAAAAGAAAAAAAGGATATATGCATGGAATATATAAATAAAATAAGGAAGAATTCAGATTAATAACTGAATTTAAAATTAGTTTAAGGGATTTTAAATCCAGTCTCCTTGATATTATCTAATTTTAAATTCAGTTCTTATCTTATTTAATTTCAAATTAGTAAATAATATATATTTGGATTTTTAGAGAATCAACATTTAGTAAATCCATACTCCAATGCAAGTTTTTAATTTCATATTGATTACATCATACTCGAGTTAATACTTATTATTAACATGGACTAAATAGTTATGGTGGACTAATACGAATTTTTAAATAAAAGTTAAATTATCAAATCCGTAAACTTGATCGACATTAATGGTTAGACAGATATGGTAAACGAATATCTCTACCGGATAATGCCTATGTAGGTTTAAATTTCTATAATAGAATTTGGTTATGTAATGGTAAGACTTGTATGATAGTGGTTGGTTATAAGTCGGTCAAGCCCCTAGTTAGGGTACCGTCAAACAATAGAATCTAGGTTTGTGTGTATTTTTTTCTATGATTCAATTTGACTCGCTTCAAAAGGGATCACTATGTAATAGTCAATCGAGGTAGATGTTGAATAGTGTATATGTTCGCCTAAAAGGCAGGATTGTAAAAGACATGTAAATTTGTAATCTTAACTATATTAAATGCCAGAGGGGTCTTGCAGTTGAGCAGACCCGGAGATGTAGCCCTTTTGGGGTGAACTCCGAGATCATATCTGTGTTATGCGATGTTTTTAGCTTACTTGTTTTATGCTTTAAATTATCATGGATGGTTGTATTCTTGCATAAGTGTATGGTGGAAATTTAATGAATTCAAATCTAAGTGCATAACATTATTCATCTGGATAAATGTAGTTAATTAGGTTCATAAGACATTGTAAATTATGATTATGGCAAAGTATTTAAAATATGTTAATTAAAGTTATAATAGTGGAAAGAATCTTGCTAGATTACATCATTGGATTAACTTGTTTTAAGCATGTAAGTCGAACGAATGTGAATGGGTAACAAGTTTGAATTAATGTTATAATTTCTAAGTTGAAATCTAAAGGATGAATCTCATATAGTTATTTACCTTCTTACCTTTGTAAATGAGTATCTCCATGTTAATTGTAATTCACTTTATCAAATGAATTTACTTAGTTGTTTACATTTTAATCTTAACAAATAATCTTTATCAGATTAATTTCATACAAGGGTGAACTCAACTAGTATCCATATTTGTAACCTTAATAAAAGAATCCCTTATGGTTGCTAAAATGGAACTAGAAAGGGAAGTTTTGGTATAGTTGTTTAAATCTCAATCTTAATAAATGTACCTTCTCATATTAACTTCATATAACCAAAAAGAGTAATATGCAACAAGATAATGGTATTTTAATCCTAATAGACGAACATCACTATGGTCTTATTATTCAAATCTTGAAATGAAGAATTTCATCTAGCTAACGATATTTTAATTTAAAGGATGCTCTCGTGTCTCCTAATGCATATCCACCTTAATGAAATTAGTCCAATTATTTGCATTATCAAAACTTCAAATGAATTCTATGGCTACTCACATTTTATCTTTCATATAAGAATTACAACTCATTAGTTGGCTATGCACGAAATCAAATGAAGGGATCTCACTCTATTATTTGTAGTTAATCCTTAATGAATGAATCTCGTCTGATTGACCATACTTTTAATATTAAAGGGTGAAATCGATTGAGAATGGATTCCTTAAACCCAATAGAATGAACTTCATTATATTAAACGCATGAACCTTTTGGAGGCCTCTTAATGTAATTATGAATTAAAGTGCAATGAATAAATAACCTCTCAATGGCCTCCTAACCACCCAAAGTAATTGAACGCTTCCTAAAATTATAAGATGTCCAACTATAGAACACATATATAATCAAGATCTATGCATTATCTCGTAATTAAGATATCCAGTTTAATGGATCTAATGACGCAAGTTGAGTTAGGTGTAAGCTTGTGTAATCGCATTGGGAAACTCCTTAGGATCGTTTTAGCCTTCCGCTGTGTTATCTAGTCAGAGATAACTCTGAGATAACTTCAATCTATCTTAATATTGTAACTTTTCATTAACGCTCTTAATTAATTTTTTTTTAAAAATATTTACACTCTATTTGAGTGTTTTTAACTTAAACCCTTAGGGGTTTCCTGGCGGGGCATTACAATTTGTATACTACATATGTACTTTTCATTGTATTATGTTAGAAAACAATGAAAAGATCATTTTATAATTGTTGCAGTACGTTCTACCTCTATCTCTCTCAGACCACTTCGACAATAATATCAAGCAAGTTATATATGATTTTGGAAAATACATGAGGTAAGTAGTGATGTTTGTTCAATTTGTTGTATAGATATTATATTTGCCATTTGTTTTACTTGTTATGCAATATATTGTATATTATTTTGTAAAGTCTCGTTTATATATTTTTGCGTCTTCAATCTCTTTTAGGTGGTTGTCATCTAAAGAAATCCACAAGGAAGATATAAAATATTGGAAGAGAAAAATCCCTCATCTAATGTGTGAAATGCAAAAGTGTCTACCTTCAACTTTTTTCAATGCACAAGAACACTACCTTATACACCAAGTTGAGGAGATCAAATTGTGTGGACCTGTACACACTAGGTCAATGTGGATGGTTGAGAGGCACTTGAAATTTTTGAAGGCTTTGGTTTGAAAAAGAGCACATCTTGAGGGTTCTATGGTGGAGGGATATATGGTATACCAAACTATGGTGTAAATTACTGAATATCTTCCTAAGTTTGCAGCAAAAATCCACGTAGATCGCATTTGGGATCCCAGCCCCATTAATAAATTTGAAGGGGAGCATGTGATGGGGAAAGGTAGATTGAAGAAAGTGAGAGGTAATTATAAGATGTTATTGTAGTAAATTAATTCTTCATCTTTTAAATAAATCAATTGTAAGTGGTCTATTAATTATTTGTACAGTTGGTCGAGAGTGAGATGCGCTACATTTGTATATTGCAAACAATCTTGATTGGATGACGGTGTGGATTGAACGTTGTTAACATTCTGGTCGCACATTAACATGGGATGGTGTCGCTTCATTGGTTAAAGAAGCTCATCATAATGGAGATTCCAATGTTACACAAAGGGAAATTGATTTAGCATATGGTTTAAGAGATCAACAGGTATGTATAATTTTATTAATCACCCATATGTTTATCAACTCATGATGCAATAATTCTAATATGTTAGACATATTGTAGGTCAAACACCACAAGGCTATGTGTTGCAATGGTCATAAATTTTGCATCAAACAGTTGGATGACATGAAGAAAACTTGTGATTCTGGGATAACTACAGTCTTTGAGGTGACCAATATTTCATTTAGAAATGACATACATCCTCAAGAGTCTCAAAATCTATACTATGGAATTTTGGATTATATACTTGAGTGTGATTTTAATTCCTTCAAATTAGTTATGTTCGTCGTCAAATGGTATAGGCTACAACTGAATAAAAATGATCCTGATAGAATTGTTATCGAACATGATAATGGATTTACAATGGTTAATACAAGGTTGTTTGAATGAGTTGGGGATGAGCCCTATGTTCTTCCAAGTCAATGTGAGCAGATATTTTACTCGGAGGTTCCACATAAACTGGGTTGGTCATTTGTTGTTAGACATGATCCAAGAGGAAGGCCGATAATGTATAATGTGATGGAAGAAGAAGATACCAAAGAAGTAGAAGATGATATAGATGATGATCACAATCGACAGTTAGTCGATGATGTTCCTAACGGAAATGTACATGAAGAAGAAGCTGATGATGATGATGCTACTGCTGTTGATGATGATGGTGATGGTGATGGTATGGTGATGGTGATGGTGATGGTGATGGTGATGGTGATGGTGATGACGATGATGATGATGAACACAATGACGATGATGATGATGATGATCATGATCATGATCATGATGGTCATGATGATGAGTTGGATGAAGAAGAAGATCAATGACATGAATGAAATGTATGAGATGTGATTATTAAATTATCTATTTAATATTGATATCTTGATAGAAATTGATTTGACTTATATGGTTACATAAATAATTCATATGTTTTGAATTCTAATGCCATTACTTAATTAATTCATGATGCACCTCTAGCTATGTGATAGATGGTGATGGATTACATGCTTATGATGATACATGTGACATTTTTTGAACTTTGTGTTTATTTATGGAATGTGGACTACTTATTAGCTATGTGATGGATGGTGATTTATGATACGTATGTGATGGATTACATGTTTATGATGATACATATGTGATTCTTATGATGCTCAATTACATATATGATGATACATATGTGATACTTATGATGCTTATGATACTACAGTATTTATTGTTTATCAAATTACAAATGTAATGCTTATGATGCTCAATTGTTGGTGCAGGAACCTGAACCCCTTTGATGAGGATCATGCATAGTCTCATGGATCGACAGGTATAAGTCAATACACCTTATAGAAATAATATATTTTTAAAAAATTACAAGAAAAACAAACTTCCTCAATTTTTCAAACCTCAACATTAGCAGCAAATCTAATACAGTTATCAACACTTGAGGCCCTAGTTGGACTTACTCAAATTTTAATCTCAACATCAACATTATGGCCGACTTCATCAATATTACCCTCATTTGCAAAATATTTCTCTCATTACCAACTAACTCTCTCATTTGATGGTGCACAGGTATCACCAAATAGGTATTTGTCAGATGTGTCTTCCTCGAGTGAGGGAAATGCAGGAATAGAAGAGGAAAGTGAGACATGTAGTAGATCTCAAATAAGGAGATCAACTAGAGGTCAAAAGATTAGAAGAAAATTCAATAAACGCATGGAATTTTTTCTTGCTCAAGTGGGGTCATGTTCTTATGATGATGAGACCAAAGGCGACATTGAGTTGCCCTTGAGGTACAAACATCTACTAAAACAATGTGTACCCAAGGAACTTCCTCCAATAAACATTGATTTTTGTGTTAATGAGAGGATATATCACATAGCACCTTCGTTGTTACATGGTTTGGGCCTATTTTCCATGGACAGCATAAAGGTCTATTACAACAAAGTTGCTAAATTGATGGAGTTTGTTGGACCTTGTTACAATTATAATGATTGGATGCAGATTGTTCGATATAAAAAAAGTATGCGTAGGTATGCACTGTCAGCCAATTATATACAACAAAAAGATAATGATCAAAGTAAACGAGTGGCTGTATACATTGATGGAAGGCCAAAAGCAACAGGGAATATTGTAGGTTTTATAAATAGTACACGACTTGGGTCAACTAATAAGCAACCCAATTGCATATTTGAGGCACGTGAGGGAAATTGTGTGTTTGTATGTGCAATAAAATCAATAAGTGCAGGGGAAGAGCTGCTAATCGATTACAATTTGAATCGTAAAGATACAAACAAAGTTACTATCATGGGGGTGGTACGTACTATATATATACCATTTAAGCCAACTTCTAGTTAATGAATCCAATAAACCATTGTATTATTAAGTTTTTTTGCTAAGTCTATTGGTTTCATTTTGCTAACATTTTTATATTTTTTCTTTGTCATAGGGCCACATGGATCCACCACATAGCACAAATAGGGGTGTAGGTCCTGACACTTCTACGGAGCAAGTAAACCTCATTGTAATTGTACAAATTAGATAGAAGCAAACTATTACATTATGATCTTTTCTTGAGTGTTTTGAAGTAATTTTGATAGTGTTAATTATATTCTTGTCACAGACGGATGTTCAGGATAAGGGAAAGGAACCTGCAATACCTCACCACCTCCATAGGGATGTGGGGCATTCGATAGTGTTATACGCTAATGACATCGCACTTAGCGCAAACTCTATGCAATTTGTACAAAAGAATATTAGAAAAATTAGGCAAGAGATTGTTGATTTGGCAACCATAAGCCCTCAGACTGATGAGATAACAAAGAGGGTGCAACTATTATTGATGACAATGAAAACTTGCAAGTAAGCAGTAATGAAAGCTTTAATCATAACAAAAGTTCAATAATGGTTTATATTTTTTTCTCTTTTATGTCATTAACTAAAATATGTATGTGTTGTTTTAACAGAAATTTATAGGGCCTCATCATCCTAGTGGCGATGATCAGGGTATTGCGGGTAGTTCAGGTGATGACCATGTTCTATATATTAAAACCACTCCTTTGGACTTGTGAACTTGCTTTTTTAATGTTTTACATATTTAATGTATTACTCTTGAGGTGCTGACATGGGTCCAAGGTCGACCCCAACTGTATTGCCGACTGCAATGTTGGTAACACGTAGCATGCAGACATCATCTATTGCACCAGCTCATGTTGACCTGCCCACTGGTGGTAGATCCCTCTTTTTCTCTCTCTTTCATTATGTGTTTATTACCCTTGAAGTGTTCTTTCTTGGAGGCATTTCATAGTGGATTCATTTATTGTAGCAGGAAATGCACATGAGGATGTGCCAGAGGCGAGTACTGGTGATAATATACCATCATTTCCTGGATCTTCCCATATTGCTAGTACGGGAATGTTGTAGGCCACATTGGTGGTGAGCGACGAAGAATTGATTCCCTTGAAGATACAGAAGGTTCCAGGTACTTTAAAATTATTATTATATATAGTCTAATTGTAATTTACTTACTGATCACTCATTTTGGACTAATGATCCCATGTTTTTTTTGCAGGAAATGATATTTTTTATAAAAATCTTAATGACATTACATTGCAGATATTTGGGCCCACCATACATAAAAGGTGGAACATCATATGTGAACTAACCCTTATCCACTATTTTGATTTCATATCATTGCTAGAATAGTTTTCTTTTTATCCATTTCTTGAACTATATCAAAGGTAGCTTCAGTTTCTTTCTAAATCTAATAGGTTTATTTTTGCTTTAAAGGTGGAATGACCAAGAAAAAAAGTTAAAAGATGAACTCACAAACCGTATGGTAGGGTTGTTTGGAAATGACACATTTGACAAGACTAAACTCCTGGAAAAAGTTGGCACATATCTAAAGTATGTGAGGGACCAATACAGGACACATTTAGAGAAGAACGTAAAGTATGAGCATCCCCCCATGATTCCAGAGAGGGAGTGGAAGGACCTGATTTTGGATGAAAAGGAGAGAATTGAAAGGAAAAAAGGAAATACACCACCAGACACCAGAAGAAGGTATGTAATACTATGAAGAATATGAATATGTACTAATTATTCATTATATTTATATAATCTAACATATTTCAAACTTTTCATAGATTGAGTGACACGTCAAAGACAATCAAGGCAAGACAAGAAAAGCATGGGCAACACAAACTCGGCTTTGGTGGTTATATGAAACTTGCCGCACGAATTGTAAGAATCAGTAAATTAAGTATCACATCAAAATATTTATAAATTGTAAACAATTTTTTTTTATCAAACAATACAAGCAAAATTCACAATACTAAGCAAAAATGCAGGGCTCTGAATTCAATAGAGCACCCACGGAAGATGACAAGAGAATTGGCTACCAGCAAGGCTATATAGCCATGGCTGAACGGCTATGAGAATTGAGTGGGCAAACACGAGATTCTGATGCATATGTCACAATGGTAAATAAGCTAAATGAAAATTATTTCAAATTGAATACTTAACCAATAATCTATTTGATGTTAAGTTTCAACATAAAGTGACTATATTTTTTTTAAATAAGCAAGCAATGATAACACTACACGTGACATTGGAATGCAGCATGATAATCGTGGAACAAAACCTATACATGAAGGTCCAGATGTGCATCCTGGTAGTGGAGGTATTCATTTGCTATTCAAATTTTTTTATGTAATTATTAATACAATTAAACATCTTAAATTGAAAATTAGTGTAGTAATTAATGTAACCTTTATTGTTAATATTTTAGAGCATGTAGTTGGTGGTGACCAAGTGGAGCATGATCTGGGTAGACAACATCAAGAACGTGATGTTCCCCAATCAGGTAAAGAGGACCACTGTTATTCCTTTAAACAAATTTAATTGCAATTGGTGTATTGATTAATGTAACATTTCGTATTTCAACTCCAGAGGATCTAGAGGGTGTTCAGCATGTCAAGGTTGAGGCTAGACAAAATGATGTGGAAGATGATGTGGCCCCATCAGGTAAAGAGTGTAATGGTTGTGTTCTTTAAATTAATGAAATACTTGTAACAATAATAAAAAAAATGTTTTGAATTTAACCCAATTCTTTGTTATTGCAGAGGACCCCCTTTGGTTCAGCATCCTCATCCTATGTATAGGACTAGGCATACATCAAGAGCATGAGAAGAGGGCAGAACATCCGAAGATGGGGGAAATGATGAAGAAACCGATGTTCCACTTAGTCTTTTCATAGCTTCAAAGAAAAAACAAAGAAAGAAATGACTGTAATCTACCTTATTTGATAATGACTGATTTTTATGTGTTAATAAATGTAATTATGTGCTAATGAATGTTCATGAATGATATGTGTTGATGATTATTGATGAATGTTGCATTTTAATTAAAGTTAATGAATTTTATGTGTTAATGAACATTATGTGATAATGAATGAATGTTATATTTTAATAATGGATGAAAGAATGAATGAAAGAATGAATGAATGTTAGATGTTAACGGGGAATTTAGAGTGATGTTGGGGGGGGGGGGAGGAGCCAAACCAAATGAGCTTCCACCTTCACGCGGTTGGCCTTGTTAAGTAGAGAATATTAAACTATTCTCGAAACAAAGCGAAGCTCAATAAGATAACACACTTTTCAATATTTCATTATGTTGCATAATTAATCTTATTGAATAATGTATGTATATTGATTCTTAATTGCAGGGTCCAACAGAGCCAACACAAACAACACCATGGTGAGATTGCAAAAGTTGTGAATATGCCTCATCATGAATAAAGTTGAATTAGTGCATTCTCTGTAAATTCTCAAATGCTCTATACTTTGGAAGTTTTGAAATTTTTATGATCATATCGGTCCCCTGTCTAAAAGCTTTTTTCCTTGATTTGTTTGTGATACACATTGAGAGATTTTTTTTTTCCTTTTATTTATGCATGTCTTAACCATTCTCCACATGCTTCCCATTCTTATTTAGATTGTTGTATTTTTACATATGTTGGAATCTGTAGTTCCACGTACATGTTTTCTATGTTCTTTGTAACTGTATGAAAAGGTGTAAAATGTGGGTATAGTCCAAAATCTTGATTACCAACAAGCTATTGTTGTTTAATAGTTCCAGTGTTTGTATTAATTGAAACAGTTTAACCCTTTTAACATGTTTCATAGCAAAATTGCACTTTGTATGCAATCTTATTGTTACAGTTCAATTACTGAGGTCATGTGATTTATCTTGACAATAGAATGTTGGAATTTATCTGAATTTATCTTGACAATAGAATGTCGGAATTTAATACCATAATCCATGATGAAAACTGCCAAAAATGGAAATTTATCTTAGTTCGCAATTACAAAATGCTTTTGTATAGGCCTCTTGAAGATTAAGTACATCAAATTGAGATTTTATAAATTGAGTGTATGTATTAGCAATCTCCCAAATTGTTCAATGGTCTCCAAACCTTCTCAATTTTTTATTTTTATTTTAACTCAAATATGTATGGTATAGGCATATCATTGGTTGTGTGATTTTTTTTTCCTTAAATGCTTCTACAACCAAAAGAGACAAGTTTTAGATGAAAATGGGGTCTTATGGGCCTTTTTGACACAATGGTAGGTTCTTTAGACCTAAAAATGCCCCAAAAAATAGTCGATTGCCTTAAGTTACAAACAAATCCTTGTTTGTGAGCATGCTTCTTGATCTCCAATTTTGGTGGAATGAAAGATAATATTGAATTTCTCAAGCCTTTTGGATGCTTCAAAACCACCAAAAAAAAGCTACTTTGATCATTGAAATGTTGTAGTGACTTGAATAAAAAAAGAAAACTAAGTCCAAACTTTATAAGTTAGTTTTTTCTTGTCAAATTGTTTTCAATTTTCAAATCATCCAAGGATGCAAGAGGAGTATATTTTGTTATGACAAGATAAAAAAAAAAATTAGAATCCTTTGAAACCATTGAAACACGGGGACCCCTTCACCCCCTCCAAAATCCCTATTTTTTCAAGATGCAATACTTAGGGGAAACATCCCCTTGCCGCACCACTTAGGGACGTCCTAGGGACTCCAAGGAGTCTCTTGACCATCTTGAGGATGGCTATGAGTCTCCCATGGGCCCCAATTAGAAACTCCAATTCTAAACAAAAATGGTGAAATTATTGTGAAAAATGTCATCCGTATTAAAGGTTTGGCAATGCCCCCTAACCTTGATGGGGGCTCTGCCCCAAACCCCCCACAAGGGGCACTACCCATTGACCCCAAACTTCTACCCACCATTCTTATTGTTAATGAAATCATTTCCATTTTTTTTATGTTGACTAGTTTAAACACTTAGTATGCCAAAGTTTCATCTGCAATTCTTATACTTATTCTTAGTTTGTTCCCAAAGTTCCAAAACTCTACCACCACTGTTAATGTTTGAATTTCAATGCAATCATTGACATATTTTTAATGTTTATTGTAAAATTTACATAGTGTGGCAAATTTTTATTTACAGTTGTTATACTTATTCTATACACATCCTTTTATAATTAATTTTTTAAGTTGTATATATATTTGCATCCCACCCCGCCCCCTTTGTCATCCCCCTGTCGTCCCCAAACTTAAGCCCTTGGTATGTTAAGATATGAAAGCTCACAATAGTTTCATTTGATATGTTAATCGAGGAAAAACCTACAATATATAGCTTCCAAGATTCCAAACCCATGAGGATCATGAAGAGGTAGAAAACCAAAAAAAGAAATTGCTTATCCAAGTTTCTAAATTTGTGACAAGGAAAAAGTAGAATCTCAATCAAAGAAGGAGAATGTGCAACTCATTATCTTATTCTACCTAAGTAAAAATATTACCTAATTAAGCTTTTTAATAGTGGAATATCACACTTAGGATAAAACATATCCAAGGTAAATGAAATATTACATTGATAGGCTTCTTTGGTTGCTCTAAAAGTGGTGCCTTATGAATTATGTTCCTGGATACTAAAGTTTCCAAATTCTGGGCACTCTTGATAGCTTCTCATAGAGATTGTGATTTGAAGGCTTTAACCAAACCTTTCAATGGTTTATGTTGATGTGTTTTTTATGCACTATGCAACAAAAATTAAAATACTAAGTATTCTATCCTCTCTTGAACAAAATCCTCCCAAGTGCTAAACTACGTGATCAAATGGGATGACTCGAAGATTCCAATAGTCAGGTCTTGACTTTATATTGCAGATAGACTCAATGATTGTGATGTGATATCTTCTGGAATCACAAGGGGGACTTACATTGCTTGGGTCAAGACCTATCCATTCTCATGTTTCATGATTGATTTACACTCCATGGTTTAGGTCATCCTTGAGCAACATCTCGACTTAGCCAAATTTTGTTTTTTGTACCCTAATTCTTTAATTTTGACCCCTTACTAGCATTGCCTTATGTTTTATTAGAATTCTTGCTTCTCTAGCATGGGCACATATCTAGGGTTCATTCGCACAAATTGCTCTTGATGAGCAAGCTAGTATCATGACCATGACTTAAACAAAATTTTAACTTAGTCAAATTATCTCCTCCAAACTTCTATGAGTTCATCAGCTTCATTCTTCATCATTTGGATGTCTTTTGTCATTGGAAGGTAATTCTTGACCACCATACCTCAATCTTGACCTATGCTACCCTAAAACCCTATAACCTAGTCATGTTTACAATTGAGATCTTGGTGACTTGATCACTTAATATAGCTTAATCATGCAGGTCTCATCTAACTCCAACTCCAACACTTAAGGAAATCAACCCTAGCAACCAAGTACTTTGGGAAATATCTTGCAACTTGAAAACATGGGTAATGATGGAGGAATGGAAGGTGAGACCTATAGAGGTGAGAGAGAGAGAGAGAGGGTGAGAGGAAGAGATAATGACCTAGAGAGGGTAGAGAAAGAGAAGTAGAGAGGGAGAGAAGAAGAGAGGGATGGAGAAAGAGACCTAGAGAGGGGAGAGAGAAGAGAGATAGTAGAGAGGGATAGAGAAGAGAGATAGAAGAGAGATACCAATGTCAATCTTTTTCTATAAAAAAAAAAATTTTGAGAACTCGGCCTATCGTTGGATTTCCGACTCCACAGGGTAAAATTCTGACAGAGGAGTGTCATCGGATGCACAGCATCCTCATCGGAACTCTCCTGGAGGTTGTCATAAATTCTGACAAAATTACGACAGCCTCTAGGAGAGTTCCGACGAGGATGCTGTGCATCCAACGACACTCCTCTGTCGGAATTTTACCCTGTGGAGTCAAAATTCTGACGATAGGCTGAGATCGCGACATTATTCTTTCTGGGTATGAGCATCCATGGCGGCCGTCAAAAAGGTTGGAGGTGATGTCGGAATTGTGACGACCACAAGGATAGTCGGAACTTGCGACAAAATGTTTTCAACGGCTTTTTTTGTCGGTAGTGCGATGAAATTTCGTTGAAATGCCAACAATTTGCCATCAAAATTTTGACTTGAATGTACTAGTGGTATTTAGAAACAAGTTGAATGAAGATGGCACAGTGGTAAGAAACAAAGCAAGATTGGTATGTAAGGGATATGCTCAAGAAGAAGGAGAAGACTATGGAGAAACCTTTTCTCCAGTAGCTAGATTGGAAGGAGTTTGAATGCTACTTGCATATGCAGCCTTCAAGGGATTCAAAGTGTATCAGATGGATGTGAAATCTACATTCCTAAATGGAATAGTTGAAGAGGAAGTGTATATAGACAACCAGATGGGTTTTTCCTATTAGAAGATGGTGATATGGTATGTAGGCTACATAAAGTCGTGTATGGATTGAAGCAAGCACCTAGAGCATGGTATGAATGTTTACACTCTCATCTTGTGAAGATTGGATTTGAAAGAACAAGTGAAGATAGCAATATCTATGTGAAGTTAGAAGGAGATTAGATTCTGATCTGTGAAGTGTTTGTTGATGACATAATTTTTGGTGGAGATGACAAGATGAGCCATGCATTTGCAGATGAAATGAAGAAGGAATTTGAGATGTCACTAATCAAAGAGATTAAGTTCTTGATTGGACTACAGATTCAACAAATGAAAGATGGCATCTTTATCACTCAGTCCAAGTATGTCAAAGAGGTGTTGAAGACCTTTGGCATGGAAGACAGCAAATTGGTTGGTACACCAATGATTACCGGTTGTAAATTGTCAAAAAAAGATGACTCGGCATTGGTGAATGAGAAGGAATATCGGTCAATGATTGGTAAGTTGCACTATGTAGTACACAATAGACTAGACATTGCACATGCAGTGGGCATTGTTGCACATTTTTAGAAAAGTCGAAGAGAATCCCACTTCGTAGCAGTCAAGTGGATTCTTAGATATCTAAAGGGAACTATAGATTATGGATTGTGGTATCCATACAGTAATGATTTCAATATCAAATTGTTTACTGATGTCGATTGGGCTAGTAATGTGGATGACCAGAAGAGCACAACCAATGGTGCATTCTTTCTCGGTGGCAGACTAGTCTCATGGATGAGCAAGAAGCAGAGTTGTATCTCTCAGTCTATAGCAGAAGCAGAATATGTAGTAGCATTTATGAACTATACTCAGACAATTTGGATGAAGCATGTATTAAGTGGTTTCAAAGTCCTTGTATCTAAACCGGTGGGTATATTTTGTGATAACACAAGTGCAATTAATATTTCCAAGAATCTGGTATTGCATGCTAAAACCAAGCACTTCGAGCTCAAGTATCATTTCTTGAGGGAGAAAGTTCAAAACAAAGAGGTTGTATTGGAACATGTTTCCAGTAAAGAGCAGTTAGTAGATATATTCACCAAGCCTCTACTGAAGGCTACATTTACTTATTTAAGAGGTGAACTAAAGGTATGTGCTCCACATCAGTCAGGTATTGCATTGTCAAATCTTTTTCAGGATTGGTGTGTTGAAGGATGCTACTCCTCAGGGGGAGCAGCATAATGGAACATGGATGTTTGTGCCTCCACTTTGGCATTGTTGTCAAAGGGGGAGAAGATGTGAAGCAGAGAAGATATCTACAGTTGTAGAGATATCTTTGTGTATTGCCATCAATGCCAAAGGGGATGATTGTTGGCATATGTGCAGAGTTTGATGACATGATAGGATTGTATGTTGTCATTGATGTCAATATGTTGAAGTATGAACCAGTATATTGAAGTAAACAAACTGGCAAGAGAACAGGTATGATGGTATGAAGTGAACCGGTATGATGGTATGAACCAGTATATGCAAAAAGGTGAAACAGTATGTTAGAATGTGAACTAGTATATGCAAAGCTTGTATCGGGGTTTCATTTGATATGACTACCAGTTGGTAGTCTTAGCTTCAGGGTTTTCGGTTGATGCATTCCAAGTCTATGTGATTCGACCGACAATATCCTGTGATGAGTTAGCATTGAAATGAAGATTAGATCATGTTACCACATCATCCTTGTGCATGTGAAGAATCTCCTTGAGGATCTTGCATGAAGAAGATTGATTCTATCTACCTTAAGAATGTACAAAATCTTAGTAAACGGTGGAGAGCATGTGATGGGTTATCAGCTTCCAGAAGCGATGAAGAATGGATGATGGAGAACATCCTAAGATTTGTTCAAGATTGTTTTACCCCATGTAATGTGTTTAAATGGTCAGGATTAGACTGACTATACTATTAACCTAGATGCTTAGGGTTTTAGGTTTTGCCACCAACCTAATTGTTGTCTATAAGGTCTATGATGATTCTCATTTGAAGTTGTTGGCAAATGAATGTGTGTGAAGTGATTCTTGCCAGACCGGAGCAGTGAGTAGAGATCTACAGAGTGTGATTGCAGATGTAAAGGAATTGAAGTAGATCTGCCTTGGCATTAAGTGTTGTTATCAGATCAGTGTATTACCTGTTGACTTCTAACCATTTCAGCAAATGGAAAATCCCTTTACCGGGTAGCTTTAACAGGATTTTTGTAAATCCTTTAACAGGGTGACTCAAAATCATTAATTTCTTTAAATCCTCTGACAAGGTAACCTTTAACAGGGTTTTAACCTCTAACCGAGTATTTAGCCATCCCTTAACTGGGTGATCCCTGGCAAGATCGGTTCCTAGAAGAACTTGTTGTAAAGTCTTTAACCGGTCTAGGCTCCTAATAGAGTAGACTTCAGAAGAGTTCAAGAACAACTTGTGGGTATTCATCCCCACTGTGGTTTTTCCCAGTTGGGTTTCCATGTCAAAAATCAGTGTGTTATGTGTGATTCTCTTTCATGTGATGTTTTAGTGTTTTCTGTTAAGCGGTAAAAGCATGTTGATCCAATGGTCATTATATTTCTGATGCATTACCTGCTTAAGCATATGGGTGAAGTTGAGTTGAGATATTAGGTTTTGAGAAGATCTAGATGTTACAGGTTTATATCTTTTACAGTCATACTATGTTATCGGTAGTGCCTTGATTTAGATCGGTGATATTGTTTGCCAATTAGTGCAGTCTTTGTAGTTTAAGTTGTTTAAGAAGTTGTTGTGTGTACTGATTCACCCCCCCCTCTCAATACTTGTTGGGTATTTACTGTTCGTCATTATTCATCACCTCTAGCCTCTTGCTCATAGCCATCCAAAAAGAAAGATTTAATCATGACCATTGATCTCTACCACCTAAGCTTATGCACTCAAAAATCTATAAATAGAGAAGTTATTGTGCATTTTGAGCCCAATGTCCAATAGTCTAAGTTAACTAGGAGTCTTAATATTTGCATCTGTGAGTTCATTTGTCTAAGCATTTTATATTTTTTGAGAAAATTAGCATAAATCATTTTCATAACATATTAGCATATTATCACATAGCTTTTGCATATCATATATCAGTCCATTCCACACTTGCCATCTTGGAAGCTATCAGAGCTTGTCTGAGAGCAACATCAATCTACAACCAAGAACAATGGGATTAGGACACAATGAGACATAATCCATGAAGGTATAATTTCTTTTATTTATTTTATTTCATGTTGTTTCATTGGTGGAATCTTGAGTTCCTATAGCTTTTATTTTTCCTAGTGGACTAACAAGTTGTAGATCAATTTTTGAGGTGAAAACTTAAGGTGACACAGGTGGAGGTACAGGTTTCTTCACACTAGATACAGGTTCATATTTACTAGGCTTTGGCTACGTGGAGGATGAAGGTGTTAGAGTGGGTTGAGGTTTAATCACATCCTCTTCTCTCAAGATATTCTGATCTCTTGCTCTTTCCACTGCCTCTTTAGTCAGACCCATCTTTTATGCCACTGCTTCTACCTCCTTTCTGATCTTTCTTTTTTGGGTGGGTTTAGAGAACTTCTGATGTAGACTTAGGTCTTTTTCCTTGAAAGTGTCGAATCTTTCTTCTTTCTCATCAATCAGCTGACTCAACATATGTTGAGCATAGGCATCAAGGGTAGTAGCATCAACTTCATAACCCATTGGAAGAATCCACACAATCCTTGGCTCAACAGCTTCCATTAGACATTGGTCTTTATCAACCATGAAGCAAATTATTTTCTCATACTTCTCCACTATCTCTTTTGAGATTCTTTCTTTACTCTTCATTGTGGCTTGAAAAGTTTTAAAATAACCCCATAGAGTGGATATCCTCATTGTGCCATCACCTAGCCCCATAATCCCTTCATTTGCATAGCAACTGACTTTTCATAGGTCCATTGGACCTTTCCTTGAACACAGGGGATTTCATTCATGAAATATAGAGCCAAATATATAATAAGGGTGCCAAACTTAAAGTTCTGCTTATTGTCTTGTTTAATTTCTTAAAATTGCTCAGCAATTCATTCAAGAGAACCGTACATAAATCATACCTCTTATCTTCCTTCAACATCTGATAGGTAGAGTATATTGTTGTACCAGAGATATAATTTTGTCTACTTGACTGGTATAATTTATATCCAACCACCATTGATGCAAACTTGACATAATGCTCCAGAATGACATTGATTGTCATCGCTCTGTTGTCAAATTGAGAACTAATGGCAGAAATCACAGTGTTATTTGATATTTTTCTTAAGCTAGGAACTTCACCACATGCGCTCAAATAAGTCACGGCCTAGATTGCTTTCTTAGTTATCTTGTAAGGCTTATCCAACCACATAAATTCATCATTAAGTTTGTTGAGTGCGTATTGGATCCATTCTTTCTCATCAAATGTGAGAAATGTTAGTTTTTGGTCGAGCAACTCTTCATACTGGCATATGGCCTACCTAAATCCAAATTGGTGTGTGTACTCATTGGTCCCAAATCCCCTTGGTACCAAGAGACCTTTGCCTACCTGAGAGATAACACCATCCCACCCCACCTCACCAAAACACAACAACAAACTTTCATCCATCATTGCGCTTGTTACACCATCCTTAGAGACACCCTATTCTAAAGGCATTTCGATGGTTCCCTCCTAAGATGTCTAGACAAACAAGAGGTTGAATGGGCACTACACAAATTACACAAAGGTATCTGTGGGGCACACTTAAGTGATCTCATTTTGACTAAAAATCTCTTGCAAATGGGATACTACTAGCTTACAATGGAAGAAGATGCATATAATTATGTGAAGAAAGGTATCCCTTGTTAGAAGCATGGCGACAAGATTCATGCTCCATCACAAGATCTGTAGCCTTTTATCACACCTTGGCCCTTCTCATAGTGGGGGCTCGATCTCATTGGGAAAATCCACCCTGCATCCTCTAACAGTCACAAATTCATCTTGACTACCACTAAATACTTCACCAAGTGGGTGGAGGCCATCCCTCTTACCTTCACCACTAGGAAGTAGATATCTAAATTCAGTCTGAACTATTTAATCTGTCGATCTGGAATCCCCAAAGTTATCATCATGGATAATGGAAGACCTTTCAAGAATCAGGATGTTAAAGAGATCTATCAGAAATTTGATATCTAACAGTGCTTCTCCACTCCTTATTACCTACAAGGCAATGGTCAAGTTGAGGCTTCTAATAGGACCTTAATCAAAATCCTTAAAAAGAAAATCAATGAAGTTGGTCATGATTGGCACCTCCAAATCCATCCCTCTTTGTGGGCTTATCACACCTTCATCCGCATGCCCATAGGCACTACTCCATATTCCCTTGTCTTTGGCTCTGAAGTTGTCCTCCCTCTTGAGATTGAGATCCCCTCCCTAAGGGTATCCCTACAGAATATCCTCCCTAATGAGGAATACAGAGTTGCCAGGTTGCAAGAGATAGAATTGTTGGATATAAGGCACCTCAAGGCCTTGAATCATCTCCAAGTATACCAAAATCACTTACGCTTGAGCTACAACAAGAACTTCAGAACCTGGGAATTTGAAGTTGGTGATCTTGTCCTTATGGAAAATCAAAGGAACCTTCAAGAAAGAGAAAAGAAAGACAAGTTTGAGCCTAATTGACTTGGACCTTATGTGATCACAGCAAAATATGGATCAGGTGCATATCAGCTGGCTACTCTCAAAGGATATCCCTTGGTTGAGCCTATGAACATCATGCACCTAAAGATATTTTATGCCTAGTCCCCAAAAGGTTGCCAATTGTCTAAAAATCAAAAAATACAAAAAAATCAAAAAACAAGAAAAATACAAAAAAAAAGTGAAAAATCAATTCGTCTATCAGTGAAAACCACTTTGTGGCTCTATGGGCAAGTATCTTGGTGAAAACTTGTTTACAGGCGTCAAGGTAAATAATCTGGATCCATCATCTATCAGGTCAGACTCTATCTTCCCCACCCACCCACCCAATATCCATATTCTTTAATCCACGCTACTGCATAAACCTTCTCCCATGGCATCCATCACCTTGTTTGCTACCGATTGTCTCCTTCATTCTAAAAATAAAATTGATCTAATGACCCTACCACCCCCCCCTCCCCAACAAAAGGAAAAGGAACAAGGTGCTCTTGACCACCTCCATAGATGTCGTGATTCATTTTAGTATCCCCCACAACAACCCTACCCACTTCTCCCACTAAACTATCCTCAGCAGGTCAGTTATCCATTCTCCCCCAGTATATGATGTTGAGTCTTCGCTGGAATCATGAATAAGGATCATCCCATCAAATTGAGCTTTCATCCCATCAAACTTAACTTTCATCCCATTCAACTGAGCTTCCATCCCAGTAAAGTGAGCTTAATTCCCAGTCTTGAGCTTAGGATTTTTCTTGACTTGCATGTTATTCAAACATGCATCTACATATACTCCATCAAGTCTCAACAGTCAAGTATCACATCTGCACTCATGTGTCTAGGTCATCTTCTATATTGCATGTTCAGATCCATCAGTCATTCCTGCCCATTGGGATACATCTATCCCCTATCTGGTAGTATATCCACAAATCCTAAAGTTCTACTCTTGGCAAGAGATGTCAGTTGGCCTTCTGCATTTTGTTTGCATGATTTGGTTTATTTTCTTTGACTTGCATCACTTTTCCCTATGACTGTTCCTACCCATGGTTGCCAGGATTAATCTATATCTTGGTATGTTACGGAAAGGGGCATATTGGGGCATGTTTTGTCTGAGAGTCAATCCACTCCTTGGATTTTCCATAACATCCTGGTTCCTATAATCAGTGGTGTAGACTATCCTTGGAAAAATAAAAACTAAGCTTTCTCTCCACATTTTGCATAACAAATCCCTATCAATCAGTCATCTACATTTCATTCTATCATTATGCATTTTGGAGACCTCAATTTATTCATTTTCTTAACTTCTTCTAATCCTATGCTGTTGTACTATGGTTGGCACATTCCAAAAAATCACTTCATTGTGCATTATCATTTAACATCAATTGCATTTGTTCATTTAAGTTGAATAATCATTAGTTACATTATTATTTTATTACCAGCATAATCATTTTGTCCATTTAATAGCATTTAGTTAAATTATTCATTACAAACATGTAAAATTGGTGCATACAATTTGGACTATCTATCAAAATGTATATGTCATGCATGATTCACAATTACACATCTTAGGGTCATGATAATGTAAGGTTAATTAAAGCCCATTCAAACATTAGCATCTCATATAACATTATTTTATCCAACACATCATGTAGTCATTCATTTTGGAACACTTTACAAATGATAGGAAATTTAACAGCCTAAAAAAGTAAAGTTCACAACAGCGGTACCAAGTCACGTCCTGTAAAGCGGAAAAATCGAACCATAGCCGTTCTCCCCTCCCCAACTCCGAGGAGAGAGAAGGGAGAGTCACTAGGGTTGATGGTTTTCACTTAGGAGGGACTTTACATTCAAAAGAGGGTTTGAAACCCACAAGATCCAATCCCACGCAATGTAAGATTGGATTCTATATGAGTTTCAAGGGTTGTGATAGCAAGGATACCCTCTTTTGTAAAGAAATGTAGATAGAAAGATTGAACTAGGAATGCATAGAAAGTGAGAAAGATTCGCTTATAAACATAGATAGTGATATGATATGAAGCTGCGGACCTGGAATTAGCAGTAAAATGTCGAGACGGCGCTGTCCTGCAAATTTGAGCAAAAGTTGACGGGACGATGGCACCCAGCGTGCACATGGTCCTCCGAAAAATCCGCGAAACGAAGGGGGATCTGTTCATCTCTGCACAAGGATTCCAGATCTTCAATTTCAGCCACATACCTGCAACCTACACACAGAAAAGCGAAGACAATTGGGGGGTTAGGGATTAGGGGTTTGCCCTTAGGTCAAACCCCGTTTTTGGAATTAACCAAGAAATGAGAAATGCTTGTAAATGTAATGTAAACAAGTACTAATACCTTGTTGTAAGGATGTTTGTATCCTTATATGCGAAGGTATAGATGTTGTTGTATGTTGTATGTTGTATGTTGTATGTTGTATGTTGTAGTATGTGATCTCCTCTTCAATGGTTGAATCCTTGTCTTGAATGCAACACCTAGCCTTGAATGGAGACTTAGAATGATCAATTGCTTGAAGGAATGCTTGAATGCTTGAATGCTTGAATGTTTGAATATCCTTTCCATGCCTTGTACACATATGTCCTTCCTCCTCAAAATGGGAGAGGAAATGTAGTTTTTATACTTGCCAATTAGGGTTGATAGACTGATTTTCCCGACCTTAGGCCGACCAGGAAATGTTATTTTCCAAATTGCAAACAAAAAGACCCGAAGTCCCATAGGAGACCGGGCCAAAAATAGGGCCAGGGACCAAGGCGCTGGGCGCCATGGTCCTAGGGGACCAGGGCACTGGGCGCCATGGTCCTGAAGGACCAGGGCGCTAGGCACTCTGGTCCCACCTCCCGGGACAACAGGGTGCAAGGAGGATCAGGCCAGGGTGCTGGACAAATGCAGTTTTTGGTGTCGTGAGCAAGTTTCGGGGTCTCCATTTAGGTTCCATGTTGCATCACCATCGTGAAGACCCAAATGCAGTTGAAATTGCAAGTGTCGCAATTTTAGGACGCTACATTTAGCCCCCACTTTAGCAGGAGTATAAGCGTACGCTCATACTTCCGGTAAAGTACAAGGAAACAACATTGAAAAACTTTCACCATGTCAAGGAGGCAAGATACGCCAAGCCCCCAGTGGACTAAGGATCTTACGACTTTGATTGACAAAGTAAAAGGGAAGATCACGAGGGAGAACCATGACTATCAGTAGTAAGGTTCCCTCACTATGAGTCATGCAAGAAAGATATCAAAAATTTCCAAGGCAAAGCTAAATTTGTCAAGAAATTTTCAAGTATCTTGAAAAGATATGAACGGGATGTATGCCCCCCTATGTTAAAGCGATCGCACACGCCTCACCGGGGGTGATTGCTTTAAGGTACTGATACATATAATAAATGAGAAAGGAGCGCGTTATCGCAAGGATTTAGCCCCCAAGTGTGGGATAAGCCCAAGGATAATAGACACAAAACACAAAGCACAAGGTGACTTTGCTATCCTCGGGGTCAGTATGTTGTATGATAATTCATGTATATCATATGTATGTATGCATAATTGTTCTTCATTCCCTAATCAAGGAAGGTCACCTAGAAGAAGGGAACACATGTGTCTTTTGAGTCGACATGAGAGAGATCGAGAGATCTCAATGCTTTACATCGTCCTCAAGTAGACAACACTAAGGACAACAAATAGAAGAATGAGAATAACACATAGAAGAAGTAACAAAAGAGAGGGGGAGAGAATCTGCTATGCTAATGAAACTAGTCTAGCACGTCATCTACCCCCCGATCTTGCTGATCAATGTTTCGGGAAGGTAGGGAACACGCTAGAGGAGGAACATCTAACACAGCAGATGGAGCTATCACAAGATCCAAACAAGGGCTATGTTCATACCCCAAGCCACGGTGTTCTTGTCTAGGAGCTAGGATAAGTGCTTTAGAAAATGCATTAGATAAATGGTTATCAATATCAACAAGTTCATATTCACTATCAGAATGAACAGGAGTAATATTTTCATCATGAATAACATTTTCATCTATATCATCATCAAGATTAAAAAAAATAGGATCTTTAACTCGCACAGGATCAAGACCAACATGCATCTTATGTTTAGGAGATTTCGGCTCAACTGTCGGCTGAGGAGAAAATGGAATAATACTGGCTGAAGGTGTTTTTGGGGATTGCAAAGTTTGAGAAGCAGCTGCCTGAGCTCTAAGACGACGCTTTCGTCGGCGTTCACATGCAGAACGATTTCCTCTAGTCTTAGTAGGAAGATTAGGAGATTGAGGAGGAGGAACTGCTCCATACAAAGGAGGAATATTTAGTTTAGGAAGGAGACCAAGTCCATCATGACGAGGAGGTATAGGTCTACTTTTAGGAAGTTTATTAAATATAGGCACAGTCACATCCATAGGAATGGGTTGGGAATCTTCTTGAGGAAAGAAATTAGTTTTATCTTTCAAAGGAAGAACTTCCTTCTCAAGAATGATAGGGATGTCAAGTTTGGGTGTTCTAGGTTCACTTAGAGAAAGGATCATGTCTTTTTTCCACTTTTGATAAGATTTGAAAAGATGATCACTTTGTGGAGGAAGGGATTGGAATTGTTTAGGCCAACAATAATCAATAGGAACACTAGAAGTTCTTTCAGCTGGTTTAAAGAGATTATGATTAACAGTAACAACTTCACCATTATGGGGAAATTTCAAACACTTGTGAATAGGAGAAGCAATAGCTTTCATGGAAGACAACCAAGGATAGCCTAGCTTCACATGAAATTGTTCGGATGAAGGAATAATAGCAAAGTTCACATCAAGGGATTTGTTATGGACCTCAATAGGTAATGTAATAGAACCAATTGCAGGAGAAGAAAATGCATCAAATAGTTTCACAACCACATTTATTTCATCATAGATCACTTGATTCAATTGCAAAGTAAAAAGAAATTCTTCAATAATAACATTAACCATGCACAAAGGATCAATAAGCACTCCCCGGCAAGGTGTATTCTTGACTTTTGCAACTATATATAAAGGACCATCAGGTGCCCTGATAGTTTCACTAGAATCAAAGGTGATGGAAGGTTCTTTAGGGATTTTCTGCTGCTCCACAAAGTTAATCACATTCGGAGTCATAGACACAAGATCATCAAGTGAGACAGAGGAATCAGTAGTATCAATCGCATTAGAGGTATGAGAAGGTAATGGATCAGTAAAAATCTAAAGATTTTGGTTAGGGGGAGCTACAGATGTATTGCCTTTATCATTCACTCCAGAAACAGAAATAGTATTATTATCAATCAAATCTTGAATTTTCCCCTTTAAAGCAAAACATTTTTCAGTATCATGCCCAGGTTGACGATGAAATTGACAAAAAGATTTGTTATCAAAATAAGGTGAATTAATCTTTGCAGGATCAATTTGCCTTATAGGAGGAAGAGTAAGCACATTTTGTTCCAATAACTTATTCATAATACTATGCAATGATTCATTCAAAGGAGTAAACTTTCTTTCTTTCTTGAAAAACTTAGAAATAGGAGACACACCTAATGCTGCATTCACATTGTTGTTGATGATGTTTTCATTGAATTTAATGGACTCTCTATTTGGTTTAAACTTCCCAAATGGTTGTTGACTACTATCACCCTTATCACTCGGAGCCATAGGATGTGATTGTTCCATTTGACTCACAGTCAGTTGATAATTGTGAAGAGTTGCGCACAACTGTTGGAAAGAAGTAAACTTAGAAAACAGGAGTTTTTCTCTAATGTCTTTTTGTAAATTAGAAATAAAGATTCTTTGAATATCATTGTCAGGCACTGGAAAAGAAATTTGAGCATACAAATGCTTATATCTACCAATGAAATTAGTCACTTTTTCTTTAACACCTTGTTTACAATGCATTAAATCAATCAAAGTAACTTTAGGACTTATATTGTTTTGAAATTGTTGAATAAAAGCATTTGCAAGTTGTTTGAAAGAAGTAATAGAATAAGAAGGCAACGAGCAATACCATTGTAGGGATTTATCTCTTAATGTTCTAGTAAACAGTTTTGCAAGCAACCTTTGGTCATAAGCAAAATCGGTACATATTGTTTGAAATGTTTTAATATGTGTTAGAGGATCACCCTTACCATTATAAAGCTCCAAATGTGGAATTTCAACATGTTTAGGGGGGATAGCTCGAACAATGTCAAGAGAAAGTGGGCTCACAACGTCAAATGTGGGCACACTAAACTTAGATTGATTCAGAGAGGCAATTTGTTGCTGTAAAGAAGAGATAGTTTGTGCAAGATTGTTAATGGTCGCTTCAGTCGACGAGTTCATATTAGACGTGTTAGATTGTGATGGAGGCGTTATGTTATTGAAAGAAGGTAGAGAGTAAGGTGGTGGGACGCTATGATAGTTAGTCATAGGAGATGATTGGATGGGAGGAACACTACAAGGAGGAATGGAATGGTTAAATGAATTGCCCCCTTGCGTCATGTTCATTTGTGGAGATATAATAGGAACACTCACTGAAGGAATGAATGAAGAAGTTGGATTGAATGAAGGAAGAGGGTTAATTGAAGAAGAAGGATTGCCCCCATGATTAGTGATCATAGGAGGAATGTCTTGTATTGAAGTAGTCATTATGTTTGATGTAAAAGTAGGTATACTAGCAATAGGAGTCGTCAAAGGAATAGAATGATTGTCTTGAGTAGGAGGTTGTGTATAACCTAAGGTTTCGGCACAACTCTTCATAGGCATCACATTCGAATCCACTATGTGTGCAATACCACACAAAATATCAATTCCATTCTTATCACTTTGAAGCATATGTTTTAGACCCTCAATTAAAGGAAGAGCTTGACTATCAGGGTATTCTTGAGACATCCACTGTCGAAAATCATCAAATTGGTTATCCAATTTTGAAAGTTGTTCTACAGAAACCTCATGGAGAGCTTCTTCATCATTAAGAGGATTAGAGGAATTACCCATGTCCTCGTTAAAAAGGCCATTCAAATTAGGTTCCATCTCCTCGATAATTAAACCTTGGGAGGACTTAATTCTAAGGTTTCATCTAATGGGAATAGTGTAAGTAGGGCTTATTGTTGTAAAACTCATGCACTAAAGAAAGAGAGAAGATTTTGAATTTTAGAGGTAGCAAATTTCAGTAAAACCAGCCAATCTTCTAGATTTAAGCTGTTAAATACAATCAGGACAATCTCCCGAAATTTTGGAAAAAATGTCCGGGACCATGGCGCTCGGGGTGCACATGGTCCTCGTAACTTTTTTTGAAATTTGCAGGGATGAAAGCTATGATGATTTTACAAATATCCTAAAAAAATTGAGTGATTTTATGATCTGTAGATAGGCCAAATTAAAGTTGCAATCTCAAAATTGAACTCTACCAAGATTGTCAAAAAATGCAAAATTTGAATTTTGGAAAAGAGAGGGAAACTGAAATTTTGAATTTTATGATTTTAGAGGGAATACCAAAAGCAATGCAAGTTTTGAAATTTGAAAGTTGACTCAATTTCACGCAAAATTCAATTTTGAAAGTGGAAATCAAAGTTGTTGTAATTAAGCACTTAATATCAAAAGTCACAAATTTCAAAAATTTGAATGAATTACTGAAATTTCGAATGAATGTTAACACACTTTTCAGATTTAGGACTGTAAGAAACACAATTTTGACACAAATTTCAATTTCAACAATTTTTGAATGATTAGAAGCCTCAATCCAAGCAATCGCTAGACCAACTTTGACTGTAATTTTGAAGGTGTTAAAATTGATAAAATCAGCCAAAATTCTAGATTTTAGCAGGAAAATACAGTAAGATCTAGCTCCCGAAATTTTGGAAAAAATGTCGGGGACGATGGTGCTCGGGGTGCACACGGTCCTCGCAACTTTTTTCCAAATTTTCAGGGATGAAAGATATTGTGATTTTATTGCAGAATCCAAAGTTACAGCCGATTTGGAGATGTTTTGATCAGTGAAATTATCAGTCAAAGGTTGAATCAAGAGGGTTTTAAAAATTAGGGTTTTGACACTTAACCACTTAATTTTCAAAATTAACACACAAATATGAATTGATAATTTGTAATAGAAGGGCAGATCTGAAACAAGCATTAACAATTAAACATTTCACAAGTTTAATTACTTAAAAAGAAAATTTAGGGTTTTTATGCAATTAACCTCTAAAATTTTGCAAAGGATCAAACATGGAAATGTAAACAAGGAATCCAATTTTCAGATCTAACTATGAATACTCTGAAAGGATGTTCATGTCGGGTTCACCAAAATGTAAAGCGGAAAAATTGAACCCTAGCCGTTCTCCCCTCCCCAACTCCGAGGAGAGAGAAGGGAGAGTCACTAGGGTTGATGGTTTCACTTAGGAGGGACTTTACATTCAAAAGAGGGGTTGAAACCCACAAGATCCAATCCCACGCAATGTAAGATTGGATTCTATATGAGTTTCAAGGGTTGTGATAGCAAGGATACCCTCTTTTGTAAAGAAATGTAGATAGAAAGATTGAACTAGGAATGCATAGAAAGTGAGAAAGATTCGCTTATAAACAGAGATAGGGATATGATATGAAGCTGCGGACCTGGAATTAGCAGTAAAATGTCGAGACGGCGCTGTCCTGCAAATTTGAGAAAAAATTGATGGGACGATGGCGCCCGGCGTGCACACGGTCCTCCGAAAAATCCACGAAACGAAGGGGGATCTGTTCGTCTCTGCACAAGGATTCCAGATCTTCAATTTCAGCCGCGTACCTGCAACCTACACACAGAAAAATGAAGACAATTGGGGGGTTAGGGATTAGGGGTTTGCCCTTAGGTCAAACCCCATTTTTGGAATTAACCAAGAAATGAGAAATGCTTGTAAATGTAATGTAAACAAGTACTAATACCTTGTTGTAAGGATGTTTGTATCCTTATATGCGAAGGTATAGATGTTGTTGTATGTTGTATGTTGTATGTTATATGTTGTAGTATGTGATCTCCTCTTCAATGGTTGAATCCTTGTCTTGAATGCAACACCTAGCCTTGAATGGAGACTTAGAATGATCAATTGCTTGAAGGAATGCTTGAATGCTTGAATGCTTGAATGTTTGAATATCGTTTCCATGCCTTGTACACATATGTCCTTCCTCCTCAAAATGGGAGAGGAAATGTAGTTTTTATACTTGCCAATTAGGGTTGATAGACTGATTTTCCCGACCTTAGGCCGACCAGGAAATGTTATTTTCCAAATTGCAAACAAAAAGACCCGAAGTCCCATAGGAGACCGGGCCCAAAATAGGGCCAGGGACCAGGGCGTTGGGCGCCATGGTCCTGGGGGACCAGGGTGCTGGGCACCATGGTCCTGAAGGACCAGGGCACTGGGCGCTCTGGTCCCACCTCCCGGGACAGCAGGGTGCAAGGAGGATCAGGCCAGGGTGCTGGAAAAATGCAGTTTTTGGTGTCGTGAGCAAGTTTCGGGGTCTCCATTCAGGTTCCATGTTGCATCACCATCGTGAAGACCCAAATGCAGTCGAAATTGCAAGTGTCGCAATTTTAGGACGCTACACATCCGTTGTCAAATCCCAGGTCTATGAGCAAAGAAAATCAAATATAATGGAAAAAACAACAAGTCTAGATCAAATCGTTAAGCAAATATTTGATTAGTGTGTCAAATGAAATGCAGAAAGTATTTTTATTCCATTTAATTTGCAACAAGATGATTGGACAATTTGGGTTAGGATTTGTTTTTTCATTACAGATTATGAATTTGGTCCCAAAAGGTGCAGCCTCAGGGATATCTTCTTCATATCTCAGCACATATAAATCCAAAAACATGTACATCCACATGCATCCTGCATCCACAAACACGTAAGAAACATTACATACCATATTATATATGCATATGCATCCATCCTACATCACAAAAAGTTAGACAATATCCAACGCATGCATCAATGATCATAGCATCATCATCTAATAATAAAATAATAATCAAAGTCCATCAAACTCCATAGTAAAGTCCATACATGCATATACGTCACCAAAAATCATATCCCATATATATCTAAAAAATCAATGAATATGTCAATCATGGTACAATGATATAAATTTCTGAAGGGTCAAAATACAATATCACATACATAAGGGCTAGCTCACACTCTCCCTATTCTCGTCACCACCTCCACCTCCAACTTCACCTCCAGATGGTCGAGAAACCCCTCTAGGTAGCCCCATGCCCACTCATTTTCATGTCTACTCACTCTATGTCCTGTGCTGACTTTGTGCCCTATTTGATTGTATACTCTCAATATACAATGTTGTTGTCTACTCTATTGGCACTACCTCATGATACAAACTTCTATAGTATGCCACGTCCTGACTCAAACTCTCCACTCATCTTTGCTAGCTAGTAAGGTCTGCATATACCTATGCAAAACCGGCAGGTTCTAAAAGCTAGCAAGCCACATCCCTCTCCCCTCACAATCTAACCATGTCTACCTCTGCTCTGGGTAATCGGGCGCAGAGTGCATCCATCTCCCCATCCATCCTCTCTAGCTTTGCCCTCTGCTAGCCAATGGATCCCCCACTCCTAGCCTCCTCCAAGATCCACTCTATCTCCTCCCTCTCCTCCCTCAATGACGACACCTTCATCTGATACATCTCTAGGTTCTTTGTCAGTGGTGCGGGAGCACCTAGTTTTATTGAGGCATTTTCAAAATTTTGGAGTGATTGATCATGTTTGGGAACAATGAGTAAATAAAGGACTATTGAAAAGTCCAAATATATGTTTTAAGGTTATTTGTATTTTTTGTTGTCTCTTGTTTTAGCTTATTTTCTCAATTTTGGTCAATGTGCCTTTGTAAGCCAAAAATGGCATCATTTTGCAAAATAGGGTAAAACTCCTTGTAAGGCCTCATAAGGCTTCTAGACATGTTGTTCTAATGTTAGGGAACCATCCTAGGGGGTTTAGAATGAGTAACAATGTATAAGTTTAAAAAATGCATGGTGGAGCAAAACTTGTCATTGTTGCTTGACAACTTTTTACAATTTTTGGAGCAATTTTTAAGAAAATTATTAAATTGGTGGTTAGAGAACCGATGGGTGGTTGGTTATGAGTAGTAGGCATATATAATTCTTTTTCAAATTATTTTAAAGGGGTTGAAAGATCCAAAGAGAAAATTTTGAATAATATTTGAAGGCAATTTCCAGATTTTGCATAAAAACTTGCAATGTGCTTATAGCAGTCCGTACTAGATGGATTGATCTTGGTACTGTTCTTTCATGGTGGTTTAGAATTCATTGTTGTGGTTCTTTGGAAGTGATTATACTCCTTCATTTTTCAATTTTAGTGTTTTTTTTTTATTATTTCTTGAACTACACTGCTTGAGGTCTGAGCAAAGGGATTAAGACCCTAGCAATGGCCCCAACTTGAAATCCCATTGAGTGTTCTCAATGGCCTTTGGGATTCAAGTCATGGAGCCTGTGTACAATGTGAATATTCATTTTAATTCCTTGTAAGTTGTATTGAAACAAATTTCTATCATATCCTAGGCGAGCTCTGTCATAGCCCAACTAGGGATTATGACTGTTATTCTTATCATTGCTTGCAGGGATGGTCAATTTTGATTGAGCCAAGTGTTTGGCATGGGAGATGGGTTTCTAGAAGAGCCCCAATGTGATTATTTTGGTTTGAAATGGTGTGGAGATCAATAAACCCTATTGGATAACACTCTTAAACCTTAAACCCTTAAAAAGAGCCAATTTGGGGTTTGTTCCTATACAGACGTATCAGACAACCTAACCTCCTAAAACTCAAAGTATGTCCAAAAGGGTATCTAGATCTCTAAATATTTTAGGGGGTCTTTTGGAAGTTTTCTGAGAAATTGAGCAAAAACCATGAAGGTAGGGCTAAAAGGGGCTCTTAGGGCTACTAGGCCTAGAAAATAGGAACTTGTGAAAATGATGGAGAAATAGAGTGAAACAAGTCACAAAACCACATGATGGGAGTTGTTACACCATCTCAACATCCTCCTAGTCCCCTGCAAGTGAAGGTGAAATATTTTGACAACTGGATGGTTGGACTTACCCCAGTGAGTTCTATCCATGATCTTGAGTGATTTGAGAAAACTAGTTGATAAAGAGATTTCCAAAAGAGTTTAGATGTTGGGATTGATTCAAGAGGAGAGCAGGGTGTAAACAAGTATGGAAGCCCACTATGACACCTTTTACCAACCTACTAAACAAAGTGCAACCCTTTTGTGAGATCCTCCCTATCAAAGTGTTATCAGAGCAAGTTAAGATTTGGGAAGGAACTAGTTGATGTCAGAGACTAAGTCAGTAGGTGAAAATAGCCTTAGGATGGTGACCAATGTAGAGTGAGCCAAAAGGGTAGAAGACTAAGAGGAAGAGAATAGACTCCTCAGGGAAAAGTTGCAATGATTGGAGAACAAACTAGGTGAAGTAGAAGACAAAACTGAGAAGGTGACTATCAAAATCAATGAAGAAAAGGATAAACGAATGGTAGAAGAGGATGGCACACTTGAACCAGATCCTATTTTCCCTAAAGAACCTTTCCTTAGAGCCATCAAAGCCTTAGGAGGTAAGTCCTTAGAAGGAGTGCCACTTTTTTGTGGAAAAATGGAACCAGAAGTGGTTATGGAGTGGATTGAAGGGTTAGAGAATCACTTTGAATATGATGGAATTAGTGAATCACAAAAGGTGAAGGTAGCCAATCTAGATTGAGAGGAGCAGCCTTGACTTGGTGGAAGTTCATCCAAGAGGAGAGACAAAAGGAGGGTAAGAACCCAATTGCCACTTGGAAAGGAATGCTAGCCAAGGTGAGAGAAACCTATATCCTTGAAGACTATGAAATTCATTTACACAAGAGGAGACAAAATTTGAGACAAAGAGAACTAGATGTGAGCAGCTACACTGAAGAATTTCAGAAATTATGTTTGAGATCCAAGCTGGTAGAAGATGAAAGCATCAAGGTTGCCAGGTACTTTAATGGTTTGCGGTGGAATATCCAAGAAGAGTTAAGTTTGTTGTGTCCTAGTATTGTCCACAAGTTCTATCAATTGGCACTCAAGGTGGAAGAAAAGGGTAAAAAGAAACAAGAGAAAAGCAATTGAGGCAAAGGTAGGGGAAGAGATAGCAGAGGTCATAGAGGTAGCTATGGTGGAAGAGGTGTATACCAAAGATCCAAAGGGGAATCCAAGATGGTAGAGAAAACTTGGGATTCCAATAGCAAGAGAAGCTATAGAGGAAGGGGATCTAGCAACTCTAATAGAGGAAGGTATAGTGGATTAGGAAGAGGGTCCTATTTCTCCACAATGAATTGCTACAATTGTCATCAACTTGGACACCCGGCCTATAGATTCCCTGAGAAGTCTTCCTCATCCCAAGGAGGTGAAAGGAGAGTAAGTTATATTCAAGAAGATGTAGCAAATGTGAAGACATCAGAAGTAAGCTTAGATTTTGAGGTTGGAGAGAATCTCATGATAAGAAGAGTTTTGGTCAAAGAATCGGTTAAGGAGGAACCTAGTCAAAGAAGATATTTGTTTAGGATAAAGTGAAAGATCATGGGTAAAGTGTGTAGAGTGGTGGTAGATTCAAGATCCACTGATAACATAGTGTTAGAAGAAGCAGTAAGAAAACTCAAATTGCAAAGAATTCCACATAGTGATCCTTATAGGGTTACTTGGCTCAACAAGGGGCAGCATGTTTTGGTGAATGACCAAACTTGGGTGGAGTTTGCCATAGGAGGCTACAAAGACAATATTTTGTGTGATATCTTTCCAATGGATGCATGCCACCTACTCCTAGGTAGGCCTTGGCAATTTGATAGGAAAACAATACACCATGGAGAAAATAATTCATATACCTTTCAAAAAGATGGAGTTACCTATAAAACTCAATCCTTAGGAGGTCAAGAAGAGAGCAGATCTAAAGGTTCCAATGTGTTACTTTTTGGTGAGAATGAGTTAATAAACACTATCAAAGAAGGAGAAGGAGTGGGGTTTGTACTTGTTGTGAAACCAAAAGAGGAAAAGAAGGATAACAAGGTTAGTATCCCTGTTGAAGTGTAGAAAGTACTCAATCAATTCAAGGAGATCATAAGTGATGGAACACCTACAACCTTGCCTCCTCAATGAGACATAAGTCATCAAATTGACTTCATACCCAGAACCTCATTGCCTAATAAAGAACCCTACAAAATGACACCAGACTACAATAAAGAAGTAGCTAAACAAATCTAAGAACTTTTGAACAATGCTCTGATAAGGAGGAGGATCAGCCCATGTGTAGTTCCCACCATTTTGGCACCAAATAAGGGAGGTACTTGGAGACTTTGTACTAATTCAAAAGCCATCAACTGGATTCTAATCAGGTATACGTTTCTTATTCCAAGAATTAAAGATTTGATGGATTGTTTAGGGGGTGCTAAGTATTTTACCAAGATAGACCTCAAGAGTGGCTACCACCAAATCAGAATCAAGGAGGGAGATGAATGGAAGACAACATTCAAAACCATAGAAGGTATTTATGAATGGCTTGTTATGCCATTTGGACTCATAAATGCCCCTAGAACATTCATGAGACTCATGAATGAAGTGCTCAAGGATTAAATTGGTAAATTTGTTGTTGTTTACTTAGATGAAATCTTGATTTTTAGTAAGTTAAAAGAAGAACATATTAAGCATATATAGATTGTATTGAAGCAATTATGTGATGAGAAACTAACTATCAATCTGGAGAAATGTGAGATCATGAAATAGGAGTTGGTATATCTTGGGTTTGTAATCTCAAGCGGTGATTTGAAGATGGATACCTCAAAGGTGGAAGCCATAATCAGTTGGCCTACACCCAAAATAGCAAGTGAAGTGAGGAGTTTTCATGGTTTGGCACAATTTTACAAGAAGATCATCAGAGGGTTCAGTGAGATATGTTCACCTATGCTTGATACAATCAAAGGAGGTGTAAGGACTAAGTTTCAATGGACAAAAGAGGCACAAAAAGGATTTGAACTCTTAAAGACAAAGGTGGTTACTCAACCTATCCTTGTTCTTCCACGCTTTGACAAACTCTGCACCATAGAATGTGATGCAAGCAACATAGCAGTTGGAGCGGTTCTAAGCCAAGACAATAGACCGATTACATTTTTCAATGAAAAGATCAATGAAGCCAAGAAAAGGTATTCTTCCTATGATTTGGAGTTATATGCACTTGTTAAATCACTTAGGAAATGGAGGCATTACTTATTACCTAAAGAATTTATGGTTTATACTAATAACCAAGCTCTTAGTTTTCTCAACTCCCAAGAAAAGTTGAATCATAGGCATGTCAAATGGGTAGAGTATTTGCAATCTTATACTTTTACCATTGAACATAAGAAAGGTCAATTTAATAAGGTTGTTGATGCATTAAGTAGAAGGTTGCTAATAGTTCAAGAAGTGCAGCTCAAGAGCATTGGAGTTGATAATTTCAAAGGGCTATATCAAGATGATGAAGATTTTGCTGCCATCTACAAGGTTTGTCAAGAGTTTAGGAATCATTTTCATGGTGAATATGCAGATTTTACTTTACAAGATGGCCTTTTATTTAAAGGAGGACAGCTTTGTGTGCCAAGAGGGTCCATGAGAGAGAGCTTGATGCAAGAGAAGCACAAAGGTTGTTTAAGTGGTCATTTTGGATTGAATAAGACTTTGGAACTTGTTCAGATATTCTACTATTGGCTAAAGATGCAAAGAGATATCAGAAAATATGTTGAACAATGTGTTTTTTGTCAAAGGGCAAAGGGAACCTTTTCTAATGTTGGACTCTATTAGCCTTTACCTATTCCAAACCGGTCATGGGAGTGTGTAAGTATAGATTTTTCTATTGGTTTACCCGAGACCGAATATGGATTTGATATCATCTATGTTGTGATAGATAGATTTAGTAAAATAGCCCATTTCATTCCATGTAAGGTGATTCATGATGCTAGTCATACTACTCATTTTTTTTCAAAGAAGTCATTAGGATTCATGGCTTACCAATCAATATAGTGTTAGATAGAGATACCAAATTCATTGGTCATTTTTGGAAAAAATTATGCCAAAGATTGGGTACTAACTTGTCTTTTAGCTTAGCCTACCATCCCCAAATGGATGTCCAGAAAGAGGTGATCAATAGAACACCTGGGATCAGATCATCCATCAAGCTAAATTTTCTTACAATGATAGTGTGAATAGATCAACTGGTAAGAGTCCTTTTGAAGTAGTTTATGGGCTTCATCCAAGAGGTGTGTTGGAGCTTAGAGACATTGGAAATATGGAAAAAAAGACTGGACATGTTGTTGACATGGCTCAGTCCATAAAAGAGATTCATGAGCAGGTTCGGCAGGCTTTACAAGAAAACTCTCAAAGAATCAAGGACAAGGTGGATGAAAAGAAGAAGAATGTACAATTTGTTGTCCGTGACTTAGTAATGGTTCACTTGAACAAATCAAGGCTTCAGAAAGGTTTCCCTAGAAAGATTCAAATGAGAAGGATTGGACCTTGTAAGTTCTTGGCCAAGTATGGGCAAAATGCCTATAAACTTGATCTACCTAGGGACATGGCTTTGTCTCCTATTTTTTGTGTTGTCGGCTTGGTGCAGTACAAAGGCACACTTCCAAAGGAATGCAGTAGAGTCTTGGATGTCTCTCAATCACTTTAAGACCTGCCTTTGCCCCCTCCACCTATGCTACAAGCCGAGAAGGTGTTGGATTCAAGAATCCTCAAGAAGACTAAGCATACCACCTATATGGAGAATTTGGTTAAGTGGAAGCATCTTCCAGAATCTGAGGCCACTTGGGTACCATTCCAGAGTTTTGGAATTTCCCTCTCTTTGTTGCCTAAAGGAGTCACTTGACTTCTTTCTCATTGGGGAAGAATGGTGTAGGAGCACCTAGTTTTATTGATGCGTTTTCAAAATTTTGGAGTGATTGATCATGTTTGGCGTAAATGAGTGAATAAAGTACTATTTAAAAGTCCAAATGTGTATTTTAAGGTTACTTGTAGTTTTTTGTCTCTTGTTTTAGCTTATTTTCTCAGGTTTGGTCAATGTGCCTTTGTAAACCAAAAATGACTTCATTTTACAAAATAGGGTAAAATTCCTTGTAAGGCCTCATAAGTATTTTGGACATGTTGGTTTTATGTTAAGGAACCATCCTAGGGGTTTTAGAATGAGTAACAATGTATAAGTTTCAAAACTGCATGCTGGAGAAAAAGTTGTCATTGTTGCTTGACAACTTTTTGCAATTTTTGGAGCATTTTTTGATAAAATGATCAAATCAATGGTTAGAGAATTGATGGGTGGTTGGTTATGAGTATTAGGAATATATAATTCTTTTCAAATTATTTTAAATGGGTTGGAATATCCAAAGAGAAAATTTTGAATAATATTTGAAGGCCATTTCCAGATTTTACATAAAAACTTGCAATGTGCTTATAGCAGTCCGTACTAGATGGATTCATCTTGGTACTATTATTTCATGGTGGTTTATCATTCAATGTTGTGGTTATTTGTAAGTGATTATACTCCTTCATTTTGCAGGTTTAGTGATTTGTTTAAAAAGTTTCTTGAACTGCACTGCTCTTGGTCTGAGCTAAGGGATTAAGACCCTAGCAATGGCTCCAACTTGAAATCCCATTGAGTTTTATCAATGTCCTTTGGGATTCAAGTCATGGATCCTATGTATATTGTGAATATTCATTTTAATTCCTTGGAATTTTCATTGAACCAAATTTCTATCATATCTTAGGCGAGCTCTGCCATAGCCCGACTAAGGATTATGACAGTTATTATTATCATTGCTTGCAGGGATGGTCAATTTTGATTGAACCAAGTGTTTGGCATGGGAGATGGGTGTCTAGAAGAGCCTTATTGTGATTATAGTGGTGTGACATGGTGTGGAGATCAATAAACCATATTGGAGAACATTCTTAAACCTTAAACCCTTAAAAGGAGCCAATTTGGGGTCCGTACCTATACGGATGTATCAGACAACCTAACCTCCTGAAACTAAAATTATTTCCAAAAGGGTATCTAGATCTCTAAATATTTTAGGTGGTCTTTTTGAATTTTTCTGATCAATTGAGCAAAAACCATGAAGGTAGGGCTAAAAAGAGCTATTAGGGCTACTAGGCCTAGAAAATAGGAACTTGTGAAAGTGATGGAGAAATGGAGTGAAACAAGTCACAAAACCACATGATGGGAGTTGTTACACCATCTCAGCATCGTCCTAGTCCCCTACAAGTGAAGGTAAAATATTTTGACAACTTGATGGTTGTACTCACCCTAATGAGTTCTAGCCATGATCTTGAGTGATTTGAGAAAACTAGTTGATAGAGAGCTTTCCGAAAGAGTTTAGATGTTGGGATTGATTCAAGAGGAGAGAAGGGTGTAAACAAGTATGGAATCTCACTTTGACACCTTTTACCAACCTACTAAACAAAGTGCAACTCTTTTTGTGAGATTCTCCCTATCAGTCAGGTCCTTTGCCTCCCTCTGATGTCTATCCACCTTTGACTATAAGTCGGTTGCCCTGGCCCGCTCTACTGCCAGCTCCTCCTCCAAGCTACTTGTCCTCCCTTAGCCAACCTCCAAGGCCTATAACTTAGCATCTTGACTCCTCTCCCTCTCTTGGAGAACTCTGTCATACTCTGCCTGGAAAACCCAACTTGCCTGACCCTGTCCACCAATGTCCTATGCACTTGTAGACATCTAAAAATGGTCAATGCTTGTGGAGTCATACTTTAACATTTGCGCATTGCCTTATTTTAGGGTTCTTGCATTGCATTAACATTTCTTCTATGTTGCACACTTGGTCTTTATCATTTGCGAGCATCGAGTCCTTCTTCTGCATTCCTCATTTTTATCACTTTTGAATTAGGTCTTGTCGATAGCAATCTTCAGTCATGATTTTGGTCGATCTTATCCTATCGCATCATGGTGCATGCTCATTTATCATCATTTTGGACATCGTCATTCCTAATCGATGATAGAATTAGGGTTTTGTCCTCTTGTCAATCTTTCAATCATCTTTAGCTTGTTAGTAATCATTTGCAATTATCAACTTGTCAATCTCATCATTTTGCGATTGATTCATCATCGATCCTTGTCCTTGTCAATCTTGTCATTTTGCGATTGATTCGTCATCGATCCTTGTCCTTGTCAATCTCATCATTTTGTAATCGATTCATCATCGATCCTTTTCCTTGTCAATCTTGTCATTTTGTGATTGATTCGTCATCGATCCTTGTCCTTTTCAATCATGTCAATTTGGATCAATTAGTCATTGTTCCTTGTCAATTGGAGCCTATCAATTTGATCTCCTTGTCAATCTTGGTCAATTTGTCATTGATTTTTGTCAACCAATCTCAATCATTTATCAACATTGGTCCTTTGTCAATCAGAATCATGATCGAACCTACATTAATTTCTTGTTGTCTTGACCTAATTCCTTGTCCTCTTATTTCTAGGGTTTTACGATTTGTTCATTTAATCCTTTTCTTCTTCATTGTGGGTTAAATAAATCTATTTATTTAGTCCTAGGTCTCTTTCATGAATTAATTAATGGATGAAAACCTATTAATTAATTCACCTAATTTCTATTTCATCTTTTTCCTCAATTTTCTAATTTGCTAATTTCTCCTAATTCCTAATTTCTATTTCTCCTATTTTCTTTAATTTTTCTAATATTTCCCCTAATTTCATTCCCTTGTTTTCTCTTATGTTTATGCTTCCATTTGTTGCAATCATGGAGGCTATTTTCTCTCTTCCCTTTTGTCATGGGAATGGCATTTCAATCTTGTCATAATTTGTCATAATTTGTCATACACCTTGCATAGAAATTGTCATGCATTTGTCATAATTTTTCCATTCTTGATTTGAATTTCCTTTCAAATCTCTTCATGCTAATCTTGTCCTCTCTCCAATTTGTCTATAAATTGGGTGAGTTTCTTCAATGAAGAGGGAATCAATCACATTTTTGAGTAACCTTATACTGTGAATTTCATCTCTCAACAACTTGCTTTCCACTTGCATTTTGCACTTGTAGGTGAGATCCACATCAAATTTGAAGGTGAAAGAAGAACAATGGAGCCACATGAAGGAGATATCTACATCGGTTTGCTTTGATTTCATTTGATTTGAATATCTTGTCTTTATGTCTTCATTGATTGGATTGGGATTGCTTTCATAGAAGCTTTAGGTTTTGTGGTTGTCCTAATTGCTATTGTTTTGATGATTTTCAATTTCCTATTCTACAACACCCTTCTCATCTCAACTTGGTACATCTGGAATGTCCATCAGCTCTACATCCTCACCCTCCCTAGGTCCCTGCTCAATTTGTGTTGTTGTTGCCCCTACCTGTAATGGTCCCTTATGTTGAGGCACCTCCTATCTCCTCCGGATCCTCCAAATAGACTATCCTCTACCTCCCCCTCCCCCTCCTTATTTCTGACCTCCTCCCCCTACTTTCACTCTATCTGTTTATCCATCCTCATCTCTTCCCATGACCTCATCAACTGATGGTCGCAGCGCATCCTCCTCCAGAACTCTGGGAATGGTGAGATGAACTGGCATGTGAGCATCCCACCAGCAAGTGTACATCACTGATCATCCTAGATCCTCAGCCATCTCATACCGCTCACTCCAAAAAATGGTGTTTGTTGTCTCCCAGCTGATCCAGACCTATAATGGTCTAGGTGCATTTCCCTATGTCATAACCTCTCATGTAATGCATGGGTATAACCTCTCATAGCCTACCAACTCCTGCATATGCTCAAACTAATGCATAGCCCAGTGTGGTGCATAGTTCTTAATGACAAATAGATCTACCAAAAATCCAGCACTTTGTTTGTACGCACGCTAGCTGCTAGTCCTCTGTCCACCTCTCGTAATCCATGTAAGGGTGCCAGTAGAAGAAGATCATCTCATCAAATACTCTCCTCCAAACCCACATGGCTCCCAAATGATGATAATGTAACAGACCTTTGTATCTATACAAGTACGGGAACCATCGCCACCTATCCTATCGACCTATCAGCTGAGATACTACAATATGATCCCATGCCCAGATGTGCAGCAGTGTAACCCTTGTACCTAGATTCTGGCAATCCCAGTATAAACATAAATGCATATCATGGTACAGCTGCCCTAGCATAACTGCACCCCAACAGTATGTCACACAGTCCTCAACCATATAATATAAACATCTGGCCCATCTAATCGAGAATCCATTCCCACTCAGGTCTGGCATAACCCGCCCACTAATCAATCCACAAATAAATATCACAAGCCACGGGATGTGCAAAATCTACATAGCTCGCCCTAGGTGCATCCTCGTCCCCTCTATCGGTAGGGTTGCATACTCGCACACCTCTTATAAATAATAATCCCCACCATCCAATTTGTACTCTGGAATGATGCCTTGGATGGGGATATTCAAGATCCTCCAGACATCCAATAGTGTAATGGTGGTCTCCCCAGTAGGAAGGTGGAAAGTGTAGTTCCTATTGCCCCATCTCTCCACCAGCGTGGTCATCATAGCTATGTGTGCCCTGATCTTGGTCCATCTCCCAACAAATCCTAAGCCCACGGCACTAAGGATCTCCCTCTCATCTAACCAAAGTTGCCTATATATACTCATAGTTGGAGGCCAATGCTCTCACGATGTAAGTGGCCCCTCATCTGCTTGCACTCAACCAATTCACTTCGTTAACATTCATAAACCTATTTTACCCTATCCTATCTTACCCTATCCTAGCTTATTTTGGCCTATTTCTTATCCTCTACCTTTCTTGGGGCACCTAGAAGCTCCCTGAACTTAATCCCCCACTACTCTTGGTCCTTATTTTTGCCCCTTTCTTTCTTCCCTAGCAAAGACGTTGATCCATCCCTAGTTGAGGTGTCGAAACTATGACTCATACATTGTGCCACAGGCGGAGATGTTGAACCACAGTTTCTGCCCCTTATTCCCTCTCTTTGTCCCCTTTAATGCCTGCACTTGCATTGGACCAAAAGCACTAGCATTGATCCCCTCTGCCAACCCCTTGCAATGCCTATGTAGATATTGTACGCCTGTGGAGACGTTGCACCCCCGCGGAGACATTGAAACGGCGATCAATGTCTCTGCCTCGCTAGATTTTCTACCCTATTTATTAGCTCTAATAAATGCTCTAACCTACTAAAACACAAAGTGGGGTCAGGGTACCTACCGGTGGGCCATACGCCTCTGGTCTCTCAAATTGTTGGACTCTCTCTATGCAATGCTCATGAATAGGAATGTGCTCCATCTTTCTCCTAAGGCTTTGTGCTCAATGTTATCTCTAAAGTTGCATGTGGCAATGACCCTTCCTTGGGCCCCGTGGGCCTTATATGGGGCCCCCTATGGCCCTCTTTCTCACCTTTTCCCATCTTTCTACCATTTTCTTCACTTCCACCTCTTTTTCATTTTCCTTCTATCATCTATCATTCTTTCTTTTTGATAATTTTCTCGAAAATCTTCAAAAATTCCTAGTTAAATTCTTGAGGGGGCTTATACCACCCGCATTTTCATACTGGGGCATTCACTTCTTCTATCTTTTACCCCCCGCCAATTTTGCTGCTACGTAAAAAAGGGGCAAAATGTAGACGTTCAAAATTAATTAAATTAAATGTTTAATTAATTTTATCCTTTCTACATAATTAATTTATTTAATTATGTTAGTCCTTAATCTTCTCATCTTTAATTAAATCTAATTTAATTAATTTTGTCACTATAGTCCAGATAATTGGATTATTTAATAAATCAGTTATTCCCTATTCTTTTAAAACTATCTAATAATTTATTTCTTCCAAAATCCCCTTAGCTAATTAACTAAATTAAATGATTCCTACAAATCACTTTCTCTAAACTCTCATTAGCCTAATTAATTCTTCTAGAATCCCTCATAATCATGCTTAACATTATTCTTCAATTGTAAATTCCCCCACTCATTCTCTCTCCTCTTGTCAAATCCTCCTACAAATCCCACTTGCCTTCTAATTCCTCATTATCTCACCTAATACTCCTTAATCATCTACTAGTGGTTAATCCCCATGATTAGCCACCAAGTTAACTCATAGCCATTTATGGCTAAAATCCACTTGTCCCCTCCTCACCTTCCACCTTAAATGCACCCAATTGGGTCATTTCAAGGATCTCAAAATTTCATATCCTCCTATGCCTTTCACTTCCGAAGGAATTTTAAATTCCTTTTCTCATTCCCTTTTCCCATGCATCTCATTATTTAGGAATTTTTAATTACCTCTTCATCCCCCAAGGAATTTTTAATTCCTTTTTGTCTTCCCTATGTACTTCGGGATCTCTTCCCCATGTACATTGTGGAGTGTGGAGACAAGAAATGCCTTTATGGAAAATCTCTTGGTCTCCACACTTGTCATTTCACATCCTCTCAATCCATGTGTCCCCTTTCCTTCAATCTCCACCCTTGATTCATCTTCAATCTCAACTGTCCATTCATCCTCCCTCAAATCTATAAATTGGGGTCTCTTCCTCTTCATTTTCCATCTCCAATCCAAGTGATCTTATGTTGTCAGTTTGATCTTAGAAATCATCCAAAGTATCACCATTATAGTCAAATTTGCATCCATAATCACTTGAGAATTCATCCATCTCCCATATCCACTAGTGTTGTGCAACATTGGAGAGAAATCCACATTCTATCTAGGAGTGAATCGAATCAAGTGGAGCATTTGGGTGAATTCAACTTCATCAAAGGCTCAATCCGAGGAACAAGTGAAGATTGTGAAGGTATAATGGTATTTAATCTTGTTTTTGATGTATTTGAATGTTTTATGAATTAAATTAACCATTACCTCTCACTCCTATTTTCCCTTGCTTCACCCTGAATCATAGAATCATTGTAATACTCCAACAATTGAACACTTGTATATGACCCAAAATCAATCAAGTGAGCCTTCTGGATCGGCTCTAACCTGTATTGTGTCAAGTATTGCCTCGTGGTCAGATTCATGAACTTTCCATAAATTCTTGTTATGATGTCTACCATGATACTGAATCAATTGAATATGTGTTGCAACAACAAGGTTGGAGAAATGAAGAATATGTCTATGTGTTTCAAAGTCCTTGAACAACCAAACTTCAAAATTCTTGATAGGGTATCTCTAAAGCCATGTGTCTGTCATGACAACAAACCCTATTGGGTACTCAATACCCTCTTTGTCAATGATTGTGGTTGTCAATTTTCTTTTAGGTTCAATACAACGACACAAAAAGTAATTTGTTCCTTCTTCATTGTTCTCTTCTGTAACAACTGTGTATACATGACCTGAATTTTATAGAATAATAATTACTACAAAAAATAATGCGTGATGTAACAAAATGAGCTAAAAAAAATTCCTGCAAAAAATTAACCAAAAAAATCACCTCGTTCCACTAGGTCGGATACATGGTTGAAATCCACTGATGTTTCCATCTGATTCAATTTTAGTGCTTTGGTGACTTGATATGTATCAGTGGGAGCCAACGGTTTACAAGACCATTTTTCAACCCACTCTTATGATTTACATTCTTCCCACAAAAAATACATACATGAAGAGAAAAAACATACAATGTGTCTAGTATAAATTACTAGTGAACTTTCATTTGAACTTCTAAATGAGTGCATGTCACTTGATCCTGCAATTGTACAACAATCTTGATTGTTTTCAATGTTAGATTCACTGATCAACTAAAAATTTATATGAACCATTGATGTACCTACATTACCTAGTCCCATTATAAAGTTACACCATTGCACAATTGTTGTTGCATCTATCAACTCGGCACCACCTTTGTACTTCAATTTTTCTTTAGCTAGGGCTCTTTTTTATGCATGCTCCTGCACCATCATGCTCTCCCTTTCCATGTCTAGCCTCAGTGAAATTCCAAAAATGTTGTACACCGCTTGTCACATGCATCCTAGTCAGCCAATAGAACATCCTCACATTCTTGAATTGTGAGGTGCAATTATCTAACCATATTATGTGTTGGTTGTATCCTATGTTTCTTTCCCTTAAATTATCATAGAAAAATTTAAAGCATCCTTGCACAAACTCTGACGAATGAGTACAATCATCACTTATGTAGAAGTGATACTCTCTTACAGCATTTCTATCCTCCTTTGTGTTATCATCTGCATGCATTAAAGCTATGTGTACAAAAATAGAAACTTGTATAGAATGGTAATACATAGATTGCACTTCATTTTGAGGTTGTAGTGTATAATTTGTAGCAAAATCAATGATAGAGACAATGGTACCAAGAGGAAATGTGTCCTTACATAACTTGAATTTCTCATCTAACCATTGAGCTCTATGTGTATGTATTATGTACTCATAAACTAGTTTCTCTTGAAACATTTTCATAAATTCGGCTACACGTATATCATTTTTTACTAACTCACATCTCTTCAATTATTTTCCATCTTTAACCCCATATGTGACTTTCTTGTATTTTCCAAAATAAACTAGTTTCTTAACAATTTCATGTGTGCTCTCCAAATGTGCACATCTTGGTAAATGTTGCAAACCACCACATGTAGCACAAGAACCTTTCAAACACATCATCTTATAATAAATTCAACCATCATCTCTTTTAGATAGCACACTTGAAATAAATTCTCTTGGTGACTTAGGAGGTACTTGTATATTGCATTCCTGTAAAACATCGTTAGTGTGCAAAGTACAACATATATGATGATAAATATCATAGTGCATGGAAAATTCAATATGCATCCTACAACAACACGTGGTGCATACATGATTAATCTTAACATAAAAAGGTTTTGCCATTTCAAAAAATATTTGACTAATTCTTATTTGAGGAAAATTTTGAAGGAATCTTTCATAAAATTTTGTTTGAGTCATATCCAAATAGTGTTTGGCATGTGGCTCACTATTTCTAGATCTAATTCACCTTCTAACAACACCTCTTTGGTTGGGTGAAACCCTTGTGTTGTCATGCCAAAAAAATTCAATTAATGTTCTTAGTGCATCAACAACAACCTTGTCTTTGTGTGGTAGTCTACCCGAGAACGCCCAAAGAGAATTATTGTTAGGATCCTCTATTTTCTCCTACCTCTCTAATACTTTATGTAATGTTGTTGTACTTATGTTTAATGACTTACTTGTTTTTCTTATCAAACGATCTTTTTTTTATTTTCTTGCTCATTATGGTTGATGTAATAACACGTCGAGTAACATTAGAATCTTTAGTATGTGATTTTGAACCAATATAATGATATGCATCAAATGGATTTCTCATAATAGTTCTTTCACTATTAATTTCAGATGATCTTAAGACTATAATTTTCATTGTCTCTCTAAAATTCCATTTTTTAATCATTTCAACGATTAATTGGCATTTTGCAGTTTGATTTATGCTTTCAAAATAGTGTTGTCATATTCTTTTATCCATTCTTCTACACGTTCATTCATTTATTTTATCAAGCATTGGCCTAAAAAATATTATCATCGATGTCAATTAGATACTTTGGTTTCCTACAAATAATTCTAGAAGGTGTTAACATTGGTGCATTACGTGCATTAGGTACATTCATCGCATCAAATTGAGCTGGTGTATGTTAATCATTTGATTGATTATTCATTATGGTCTCTTCTATAATTGCATTAGGTTCATTCGGTAAATCAAATGTTGTTGGTGCATCTTCATCGTTTGTTTGATTATTGGTTGTGATTTCTTCTTCAATTGTATTAGGTTCATTTGGTACATTTAATTGAGATGTTGTGGATGACATACCTTCTTGTCAAATTGTTCTTAGTTCATGTAATTTCTTCATGTGTTGCCTTTGTCATTTCTTTTCAGCCTCTCATTGTTCGGTTGTTCCTCGCTTGTTCTTTCTCATTGTTAATAACACTTATCCTAAATAGAATCATTTTGTAAATATATGTTACAAAAACTTATACAATCAAATGACCATAAAAATGAATATTATCATTATTTTTAATAATCAAAACTATTAAACAATCACAATAACTGTAATGGTGGGAAAATGGTGAATGATGGATCAAGAGGAAAACTACCCTTTCCCTCAAAGAGAGATGAGAGTTTTAGTATTGATTATCCTTCAAGAAATTTTCACCATTACTTTAGGAAGGGGGGAGGATAACTCACCAGATCCAATCTCTCCACACAAAGATGGTAGATTGAATTTTGAATGAATTGGGAATGCTAATTTGATCCCCACTTCCTTGTTTGATTCAGAAAGGAAATTCACTGAATTGTGTAGTGCAAAAGTGGCAAAGAATCGATTATAACTTGATATTAGAAAATGGGATGAAGTTGTGCACCCAGATCTGGCAGTAAAATGTCAAGACAAAGTCGCCCTATGAATTTTAGGAAAATTTGCCTAGACCATGGGGAGAATGCACATGGTCCTCCAAAAACTCAGCAAAATAAAAAGGGTTTTTCCGCCTATGCAAATGAAGCCCGAATCTGAAAGTAAAGTTGTGCACCTACAACCTACACACAAAAAAGAGAGAAAAATGGGTTGGGATTGGGGGTTTTCCTTTAGGTCAAACCCCAGTTTTGGAATTAACCAAGTAATGAAAGAAATTACTTGCAAGTAGATGTAAATGAAAGACTGAATTGTAAATCACCTCAAGGGAGGTTGTAGTAGCAATGTTGATAGAAATAATTGTGTGGAATCGAATGTTGAAATCAATTTCATCTTCAATGGTTGAATCCTTGACTTGAATGCAACACCTAGCCTTGAAGGGAGACTTCAGAATGCTCAATGCTGGAAAAGAATGCTTGACTGCTTGAATTCTTGATCACTTGTGCAACTTGAATCTCCCCAACTTTGACTTCTCCAACTTATCAAAATTATCCTCCTAATGAGAGAGTGAATGCCCCCTTATATACATGTTTGAAGGATTTGAATTTCATCATGGACCGACATCAGGAGAGTTTTCCCTCTCAATGCACAACCCACAATGCATGCTCTAGGAAGGTCCTGTCCAAAAATAGGGTAGGGACAGGGGCACCACTCCCCTATCCTAACCCTTTCCCCAAGGCAAAATGTGGTCGGGGTGATGCAGAGGCCAAGGAAGAAGTTTCTTTTGCAAGTCGAGCAATCTTCAGTCTCCAATCAGGCTAGAGGATTCGAACTCACATGCGTGAGGACCCTAATGCAGTCAAAAATTGCTAGGGTCACAATTTTGTGACACTACATTTACCCCCACTTTAGCGGGAGTATAATCATACGCCAATACTGTTGGTAAAGTACAAGGAAACAAGATTAAAATACTTTCACCACATCAAGGAGGCAAGATGTGCCAAGCCCCCAGTGGACTTAGGATCTTACGACTTCGAATGACAAAGTAAAAGGGAAGATCGAGAAGGGGAGAACAATGACTGTAAGTAGCAAAGTTCCCTTCACTATGAGTCATGAAAGAAAGGATACAAAGATTACAAAGCAAAACAAAGTTCACTAAGTAATTCTAAGTATCACAAGAAGGAAAATGTGAGTGGAGTGTATACCCCCATGTTAAAGTGACTGCATGTGCCTTATTGGGAGTGATTTCTCTAAGGTAAAATATGCCCAAAATAGAGAAAATAAAGGGTGCACGTTATCACAAGGATTTAACCCCCAATCAAGGTATAAACCCAAGGATAATGAACACAAAACATGAGGTAGTGTCACTTTCCTCGGGGTCAATATGTTGTATGATAACTCATGTATATCATGTATGTATATGCATATAATAATCTTCATTCCCCAAAGAAGGACACTACCTTAGAAGAAATGGAAGAGATTATGTCTTTTGAGTCAACATGAAAGAGACCAAGAGAAGATCTCAATTATTTGCATCATCCCCAAGTAGACATTAAGGGAACAATAGAAGAACAGGGATACACATAGAAGAATGGTCACAAAAGAGAAAGAAAGGAGAGAGAGAGAGAGAGAGAGAGAGAGAGAGAGAGAAGATCTATAGTGCTAGTATCACTAATCTAGCACGACATCCACCTCTAGATCTTGCTGATCACTATTTTGGGAAGGTGAGAAACATGCTAGAGGAGGGACATCAAGAACAACAGATAGAGCTATCACAAGATCCAAACAAGGACGATGCTCATGTTGTAAGTCACTTTGTTTGATTCGAGGAGCTAGGATTAGGGTTTGTGAAAACTCATCCGATAAATGTTTGTCCACATCAACATACTCATACTCACTATCAGAAGCATTAGGAGTTGTATTACCATTATGAATAACATTTTCACCCATTTCTTCATCAAAGTTTAAAGAAAGAGGAGCAAGAACACTAATAGGACTAAAGCCATCACATGTTTTATGAAACTTATGATTTGGAGATGTTGGTTGAACATCTTTCTTAGGAGAAAAGGGAATCATGTCAACTATCAGAGTATGGGGAGATTGAGTATTTTGAGGGATAGCTTCACGAGCTCGAACACGGCATCTTCATCGGCGTTCTTCGATACAATGATTCCATCGAGTCTTAGTGGAAGGCTGAGAAGGAGGAGGAACAATCAAAAAAGTAGGAACGTTTCTCTCCTTGATAGTGGAAGGTTTAGGCTGAGGTCTTTTTGGAAAAAGGAGAAGTTGACCTCTTCTCTAGATAAGAGGAAGGAGGTGGAACTGTGCATTAGAAAGGAGGAATATTAGGTGTAGGAAGGAGACCAGGTCCATCATGAGGAGGAGGTATAGGTCTAACCTTAGGAATAATATTGGTGTTCTCCTTAAATGTAGATAAAGTCACATACATAGGAGTAGGTGGACAATTTTCCTTAGGAGGGAGATTAGTTCTATCTGAGAGAGGAAGAATCTCATCTTGAAGAATAATAGCAATGTCAAGTGTTGGCGATCTAGGTTGACTTAAGGATAAGACCATATTGTTCTTCCATTTTTAATAAGATTTAAAAAGAGCATTGCTCCTTGATGGAAAATATTTTATTTAGGCCAAAAGAGATCAATAGGAACACCGGGGATTCTTTCAGATGGACAAAATAAGCTATGGTTCACAGTTATGATTTCTCCATTGTGAGGAAATTTAAGACACTTGTGGATTAGAGAAGTAATATCCTTCATGGAAGATAGCCAAGGATAGCCCAACTTCGCACATAATTAATCAGAAGAAGGTATGATAACAAAGTAAACATCCATGGATTTAGCATGAACTTCAATAGGAAGGGTGATAGATCCAATGGTAGGACAAGAGAAGCCATCAAAAAACTTCGCAACCACATTAGAAGTATCATATATTGGTTTATACAATCCTAAAGCAAAAAGATACTCTTTAGTTATGACATTAACCAAGCAAAGAGGGATCAATCAGGGCAAGGACCATCGGGTGCTCTACTGCTCTCGCTAGGGTCAAATGTAATACAAGGATCCTTAGGCTTATCTTGTGTTTCTACCATATTAACCAAATTTGGATCCATAGAAGTGAATTCTTCAGTAGTGAGAGAATTAGGCACAACCTCAATAACATTAGAGGTATGAGATGGCAAGGGATCAGTGAAAATATTAAGATTTTGATTAGGAGGAGCTACTGATTTATTCCCTTTATCATTCACACCTGCAACATATATAGTATTATTATCAATCAATTCTTGAATCTTATTCTTCAATGCAAAATATTTCTCATTATCATGACCAGGTTGACGATGGAACTGGCAAAAGGAATTGTTATCAAAATAAGGAGATGAAAATTTAGAAGGCTCAATTTGTTTTATAGGAGGAAGTTTGATAACATTTCTTTGCAATAACTAAGACATAATACTATGTAAAGATTCATTCAAAGGAGTAAACTATCTTTCTCTTTGGAAAAATTTAGAAATAGAAGGTACACCTGTTGTAGCATTCACATGGTTGTTGTTGATTGGATCATTAAAATTGATGAAGCTTTTTGTTGGTTTGAACTTCGTAAATGGTTGTTGAACACTATCCCTCTTATCACTCGGAGACATAGGAGTGGATTGCTCCATTTGACTCACAACCAGTTGATAATTGTGGAATGTTGTGCACAACTGCAGAAAGGAAGTAAACTTAGACAAAAGAAGCTTTTCTCTGATATATTTTTGCAAATTAGAAATAAAAATTCTTTGAATATCATTATTAGGTATATGAAAAGAAATTTGAGCACACAAATTCTTATATCTACCAATGAAATCAGTCACTTTTTCTTTAACACCTTGTTTACAATGCATTAAATCAGTCACTTTTTCTTTAACACCTTGTTTACAATGCATTAAATCAGTCAAAGTGATTTTAGGACCAATGTTGTTTTGAAATTGTTGGATGAAAGCATTTGCTAGTTGTTGAAAGGAAGTGATAGATTAAAAAGGCAAAGAGAAATACCATTGTAAGGCCTTATCTCTTAGTGTTCTTGTAAACAATTTTGCAAGCAATCGTTGATCATAAGAAAAATCAGAACACAAGGTTTGAAATTTTTTGAAATGCGTAAGAGGATCACCTTTTCCATTATAGAGTTCCAATTAAGGGATCTCCACATGTTTAGGTGGCACGGCTTTAACAATATCAAGAGAAAGTGGGCTCGCAACATCAAAGGTGGGCACACTAAACTTGGATGGACTCATGAAAGCAATTTGTTGTTGTAAGGAAGACATAGTTTGAGCAAGATTATTAATTGTCATTTCGATGGAAGAATTGATGTTAGACATAGGTGATTGAGAAGGTGGTGTGATATTATTAAAAGAAGGCATGGACTAATAATAAGATGGTGGGACTGTTGGCATACGATGATATGATAATATGATGATAATACATGTTGTCATTGATGTCAATAAGTATAGGTCAACCGGTATGAAGATTGGGAAGAAGTTGTTATTGATGATCAAGTTGGAGAACCGATATGAAGAGATGTAGTGAACCAGTGTCATGGTTTCACTAAGTGTGACTATCGGTTGGTAGTCTTAGCTCTAGGGTTTCCAGTTTGGCAATCTAGCTTGTGAGATGTAACCGGTGATATTTTGTGATGAGTTAGCTAAGAAATAAGGATGAGATCGAGATGCCACATTAGTTTTGTGCACATGAAGGATTTCCTTGAGGATCTTGCATGTGAAGATCGACTGCATTAAATGTCTACCTCGGGAATGAACATTCTTCTTAGCGATATGAGAAGAAAGCGTGATCGGTTACTGATTTATATGTGCAGTGAAGAATGGACAATGCAGAATGACTTGTGATCTGTTTGAGATTGTTTCATTCTATGAAAAGTGTTTAGACGATCAGGATTGGATAGCTTGTAATTGTAAACCTAAGATGCTTAGGGTTTAGGGTTTGTGTTACCGAACTAATTCTTGTCTATAAGTTCGATGATGTTTGTTATTGTAAGTTGTTGGTAAAAGTTGTGTATGTATCCAAGTGATGAGATACTTGCCAGACCAGTGAGTGAAAACTTTAGAGTGTGATTGCAAAGTTGAGGAACTGAAAAGGATCTGCCTTAGCATATACTGTTGTTATCATATCAGAGTTTTACCTGTTGTCTTCTAGCCATTTCAATAGATGGAAAATCCCTTTGTTGGGTAGTTTTAATAGGCTTACTGTAAATCCTTTAACCAGGTGAGTCAAGTTCATTGAGTTCTTTAAATCCTCTAGCAAGGTAACCTTTAACAGGGTTTCAACCTTTAACAGGGTATATAGCCATCCCTTAACCGGGTGATCTTTAATAGGATCGGTTCCTAGCAGAACCTTATTATAAAGTCTTTAACCAGAATAGGCTCCTAACAGAGTGAGCTTCAAAAAAGTTCAAAAAAAGCTTGTGGGTATTCATCCCCACCATGGTTTTTCCCATTTGGGTTTCCACATGAAAAAATTGTGTGTCATGAGTTGTGCATTTTTCATGTGATGATTAAGCATTCTTTATTTAAGTGACTATGCATGCAGAGCTAATGGTTATGGTATTGCTAACACACCACATGCATATATTTATGGGTGAAGTAGTTATCAAGTATTGAGTGTATTTGAAGTATTTAGTTTTATCAGTTTATGTTGTTTGAAGTCTTACTGTGTTTAACCGGTATTTCCATGGTTAAGTTCAGTAATGAAGACAACCGGTTAGCATTGTCTTAACTTGATAAGTTGCAGAGAAGTTTTTGTATGTAATGATTCACCCACCCCCCTCTCAGTACTAGTTAGGGTATTTTTTGTTCATCATTATTCATCAATTGGTATCAAAGCCACTCCAGGTCCTCAGTGATATAAGCTTAATTGCTTGAGGTAAAAGATCCTTCCTTAATGATAAAAAGGGAAGGTCCTAAGTTCAATAGAGATAACTTCAAAATATGGAAGGACAAAATGAAGATCTATATCAATATTTTGGGTGCTCAACACTGGAGCTATGTTGAGAATGTCTATGTAATCCCCACTGGCACTTTAACCGATGATCAAAAAAGAGAGATTCAAGAAAATAGGCAAGTTATGGAAGCCCTTATTAGCAGTTTGTCCGATATTGAGTTCATTGATGTACAAAATAAGGACACTCCTAAGGATGTATGGGACACACTAGAAACTATTTATGGTAGTGATGAGCATGTCAAGCAAGCTAAGGAAGAGATCCTTAGAGAAAAATTTGAAGACATGAGGATGGTTGAAGGTGAGACCATTCAGCAATATGGCATAAGGATCAAGACTGTTGTTGGAGATATCAAGAGCACTAGTGGAACAATTGAAGATGCCACCATTGACAGTAAAGTTTTGAGATCATTGTTACCATTCTATGCAATCAGAGTTATTGCTATTCAGGAACTAAGGTCTATTGACAAAACCAAGTTATCCTTAGACTCTATCATTGCAAAGTTGACTGCATATGAGTTGAATAGCTATGAGGGGCAGTGTTCAGAAGACTGAGTCAGCTTTTAGAGCATTTGTTGCACCAACCAGAAAAGGAAAAGAAGTAAGTACCGGTTATGAATCCATGCAAAGTAGAGGTATGGATGATGAAGAAATTCTGATGGAGTTTGAAGCTCTTCTTGCCAAGAGACTTCCTAAAGGCACTAGAAAATACAGAGGTAAGCTTCCTTTAAAATATTTTTCCTGCAATAAGATAGGACATATAGTTGTTGATTGTCCTAACAATGACAATAAGGATAAACCAGAGAGTTTAGAAAGTATAAAGGAGGAAATAGAATAAATTGTCTTGTTGCAATGGATGAAGGTGTTACTGATGAAGAATCTTAGGATGAAGAGAATGAAGACATAGTGTTTGTAGCTGTAAAGGAAGAAGTGTCTGACAAGAAAGCACTTGTCTCTCGCATTGACAACTCTAATGAGTGGATTATTGATAATGGTTGTTCTCACCATATGAATGGTGACTGGGGAAAGTTTCTGTCTCTAGAAGAATATGATGGAGGTGTTGTCATATTTGGCAACAATGCACCATGCTTGGTAAAAGGAAAAGGATCCATTTCACTGAATGGAAAGAGCAGTGTGGATGATGTCTACTGGGTAGAAGGTCTTAAGCATAACCTGTTGAGTGTTGCTTAGCTAAATGATAAAGGACTCATTCTGGAGTTCAAAGGTGGAGTCTGCAGTATAATTGGAAAGAGTGGTGAGCTTATTACCACTGGAAAGCAGACCAGAGGTAACTTGTTTCAGCTGAATGCCAAGATTAGTCGGTGTCTGATGGAAAAGTTTGATGACAGTTGGATATGGCATAGGAGACTTTGTCATATGAACTTTGATAATATTGTAAAGGCTAGTAAGATCAAGGTAGTAAGAGGATTGCCTTTGCTGAACAAACCAAAGAATGCTTTATGCAGAGAATGTCAACTTGGGAAGATGTCTTCCTCAACTTATAAAGGTTTTTCAGCAGAAAACTTACTTGATCTTGTGCATACCAATTTGTGTGGTCCTATGAAAACTAGAAGTATTCAAGGAGATAGGTATTTCATAATTCTTACTGATGACTGCTCAAGAATGATGTGGGTCACATTCTTGAAAGACAAGTCTGAGGCATTTGGAAAATTCAAAGCCTTCAGAACATTAGTAGAGAAGAAAAGTGGTCAAAAGATAAAATGCCTAAAAACTGATCAAGGAGGTTAATTCACTTTTGATGAACTCAACAAGTACTGTGGAGATAGCAGTATCAAGAGGCAGTTTTCTGCCCCAATGACACCACAACAAAATGGCATAGCAGAAAGGAATAATAGGATTATAGTTGAAACGACCAGAACAATGTTGATCCAAGGAAAGGTTGCTCACACTTTTTGGAGAGAAGCGATGAACACTGCAATCTATACTATGAACTGGGTACTCATCAAGAAAGGTAAAAATAAAACCCCTTATGAGTATTGGATCGGGAAGACTCCCACAGTGAGTTATTTTAAAGTATTTAGCAATAAGTGTTACATCAAGAGAGGTGATCATCTAAGCAAGTTTGATGCTAAATGTGATGAAGGAATATTTCTAGGATATTCTACTAAGAGAAAAGCTCTCAAATGCTAGAACAATAGAACATAGAAAATTGTTGAGAGTATCAATGTTAGGGTTGATGAATCCCCTAAGGAGCCTAAGGAAACTTGCAATGAGAAAGTGGAAGATGAACTAGGTAGAGCCTTCTTGGAACTGGTTAAGAAAGAAACAAGTAAAGACCTCAGTGTTCTTGTACCGATAAAAGCTGCAGAAGAAGTAGTAAGTGAAGAAGAAGAGGAGAAGCAAGTAGAAATAGCTAGAGTCATTCCTAGATATGTGAAACTACATCATGATCTGAAGCAGATCATAGGAGATAAAGATGTAGGGATACTCACAAGAAGAAAGGTGAAATAAAACTCTTGCATGATTTCTGAATTGGAGCCCAAGACTTCCAAAGAAGCACTTATAGATGAAGACTGGATTAAGGCAGTGGAAGAGGAGCTAGACCAGATAGAAAAGAATGCAACATGGTCCTTGGTACCTAGACCAAAACATGAGAATGTCATAGGTACCAAATGGGTCTTCAGGAATAAGCTAAATGAAGAAGGCACAGTTATGAGGAACAAAGCAAGACTTGTATACAAGGGATATGCTCAGGAAGAGGGAGAAGACTATGGAGAAACCTTTGCTCCTGTGGATAGATTAGAAGGTGTATGAATGCTACTTGCATTTGCAGCATTCAAGGGATTTAAGGTATACCAAATGGATGTGAAGTCCACATTCTTGAATGGAATCGTAGAAGAGGAAGTGTATATTGAGCAATCGAATGGGTTTGCCTTATCAGAAGATAGTAACATGGTGTGTAGATTACACAAAGCCATGTATAGATTGAAACAAGCACCTAGGGCATGGTATGAATGTTTACACTCTCATCTTATGAAGATAGGATTTCAGAGAACAAGTGAGGATAGCAACATCTACCTGAAATATGAAGGTGATCAGATTCTGATCTATGAAGTATTTGTAGATGACATAATCTTTGGAGGAGATGATGAAATGAGCCATGCATTTGCAGATGAAATGAAGAAATAGTTTGAGATGTCTCTCATTAGAGAGATAAAGTTCTTCATTGGTTTACAGATTCAGCAAATGAAAGAGGGTATCTTTATTACCCAGTCCAAGTATGTCAAAGAGGTATTGAAGACCTTTAGCATGGAGGAGAGTAAACTAGTTGGTACACCGATGGTGACCAGCTGTAAATTGACTAAGGAAGATGATTCAGCATTGGTGAATGAGAAGGAGTACCGGTCAATGATAGGTAAGCTACACTATATGGTGCACAACAGACCAGATATTGCTCATGCAGTGGGCATAGTAGCTCATTTTCAGAAAAGTCCAAGAGATTCCCACTTGGTAGTGGTAAAGAGGATTCTTAGATACCTGAAAGGGACTGTTGACTATGGATTGTGGTATCCATACAATGGTGATTTTAATCTCAAAGTGTTTACTAATGCAGATTGGGGAGGTAATGTGGACGACCGGAAAAACACAATCGATGGAGCATTCTTTCTTGGTGGAAGACTAGTCTCATGGATGAGTAAGAAGTAGAGTTGTACTTCTCAGTCTATAGCTGAAGCAGAATATGTGACAACATTTATGAACTACACTCAAGCAATCTAGATAAAACATGTATTGGATGGCTTCAAAGTACCTATATTTGAAGCGGTGATTATATTTTGTGACAATACTAGTGCAATTAATATTTCCAAGAATCCGGTATTGCATGTTATAACTAAGCACATTGAGCTCAAGTATCATTTCTTGAGAGAGAAGGTTCAAAACAGAGAGGTCGTATTATAACATGTTTCAAGTAAGGAGCAACTAGCAGACATATTCACTAAGCCCTTACCAAAGACTACATTTACCTATTTGACAAGTGAATTAGGGGTTTTGTCCCTTCATGAAGTAAACTAAAGATGTGTACTCCACATCAGTCAGGTATTACAATGACAAATATTTCAGGATTGATGTGTTGAAGGATGCTACTCCATAGGGGGAGCAGCATAGTGGAGTATGGAAGCTTATGCCTCCACTTTGGCATTGTTGTCAAAGGGGGAGAAGATATTTGATGAAGATATTTTAGATGCACTGGTCTATAATGTTTATAATTGCAATGCTACAGTAAGTATTGACATCAATGCCAAAGGGGGAGATTGTTGGCATATGATGATAATATATGTTGTCATTGATGTCAATAAGTATAGGTCAACCGGTTGAAGATTGGGAAGAAGTTGTTATTGATGATCAAGTTGGAGAACCAGTATGAAGAGATGTAGTGAACCAGTGTCAAGGTTTCACTAAGTGTGACTACCAGTTGGTAGTCTTAGCTCTAGGGTTTCCGGTTTGGCAATCTAGCTTGTGTGATGCAACCGGTGATATTCTGTGATGAGTTAGCTAAGAAATAAGGATGAGATCGAGATGCTACATCAGTTTTGTGCACGTGAAGGATTTCCTTGAAAATCTTGCATGTGAAGATCGACTACATTAAATGTCTACCTCAGGAATGAACATTCTTCTTAGTGGTATGAGAAGAAAGCATGATGGGTTACTGATTTCTATGTGCGGTGAAGAAATGACGATGCAGAATGACTTGTGATCTATTTGAGATTGTTTCATTCTATGAAGTGTTTGGACAGTCAGGATTGGACCGCTTGTAGTTGTAAACCTAAGATGTTTAGGGTTTAGGGTTTTTGTTACCGACCTAATTCTTATCTATAAGGTCAATGATGTTTGTTATTGTAAGTTGTTGGCAAAATTTGTGTATGTATCCAAGTGATGAGATACTTGCCAGACCAGTGAGTGAAAATTGCAGAGTGTGATTACAGAGTAGAGGAACTGAAAAGGAACTGCCTTAGCATATAGTTTTGTTATTAGATCAGAGTTTTACCTGTTGTCTTCTAACCATTTCAATAGAAGGAAAATCCCTTTGTCAGGTAGCTTTAACAGGCTTACTGTAAATCCTTTAATTAGGTGACTCAAGTTCATTGAATTCTTTAAATCCTCTAGCAAGGTAACCTTTAATAGGGTATATAGCCATCCATTAACCAGGTGATCTTTAACAAGATTGGTTCCTAGTAGAACCTTATTGTAAAGTCTTTAACCAGACTAGGCTCCTAACAGAGCGAGCTTCAAAATAGTTCAAAACAAGCTTGTGGGTATTCATCCTTACCATGGTTTTTCCCATTTGGGTTTCCACATGAAAAATCTGTGTGTCATGAGTTGTGCATTTTTCATGTGATGATTAAGCATTCTTTGTTTAAGTGACTATTCATGCAAAGCTAATGGTTATGGTATTGCTGATACACCACATGCATATGTTTATGGGTGAAGTAGATATCAAGTATTGAATGTATTTGAAGTGTTCATTTTTACCGGTTTATGTTGTCTAAAGTCTTATTGTGTTTAACCGGTATTGCCATGGTTAAGTTTAGTAATGAAGACAACCGGTTAGCATTGTCTTAACTTGATAAGTTGCAAAGAAGTTTTTGTATGTACTGATTCACCCCCCCCCCCCCTCTTAGTGCCAGTTAGGGTATTTGTTGTTCATCATTATTCATCAGGGACATTATGATAAGTAGGCATAGGTGATGATTGGGTAGGAAAAGGGACACTTAAAGGAGGAATAAAGTTGTTAAAGGAATTGCCCCCTTGTGTCACATTGATTGGCTGAGGAATAATAGGAATACTCATGGAAGACATAGGTAATGATGGAGGATTAAATGAAGAAGAGAGATTTCCCCCGTGTCCTATGGTTGTAGGAATGACATTTTGAGTTGAAGTGGCCATGATGTTAGATGTCAAAGTAGGGATACTAGTCATACGATTAGTCAAAGGAATAGAGGAATTTACTTGTGTTGAAGATTGTGAGTAACCTAGGGTTTAGGCACAACTCTTGATAGGCATGACATTAGAATCAACAATATGTGCAATGCCATACAATATATCAGTTCCATTCTTATCACTTTGAATCATGCGCTTAACACCTTTAATTAATGGAAGAGTTTCACTATTAGGGAACTCTTGGGACATCCATTGTTGAAATCTATCAAATTGATTATCCAATGTAGAAAGTTGATCTAAAGAAACCCTAGTTTAAGATTCTTCTTCATCATGAGATCCATCAATAGGCACATGATTAGGACTGGAAGAATTGATATGATCCTCATTAAAGAAGTCACCCAAATTAGGCTCCATCTCCTCGGTAATTAAACCTTGGGAAGCCTTAATTTTAATGCTTCGTCTAATGGAGAGAGGATAGGCAGGACTAATAGTGGTAAAACTCATGCACTAGAGGGAAAATTGTGAATTTTAAATTGTAGAACAAGGCTTACCAAATTGAGTAATGCAAAATTCAAGAAAATAATGATTACACAATGTGAACTTTGTTGGGTGAAGAGAATGATATAATTTCCAAAAATGAAAAGAAATTGGAATTTTAAAATTAGGGCCAAGGGAATACCGCTTAATTTTAAAATTAGAATTTTTAAAATCAGAGCAGACTATAATTAACCTCTTAATTTTAAAAAGTTTCTTGAAAGTTGAAATGTTGAATTTTGAAGGTGTTTTCGATTCTAGAGGGTTCAAAAATCGATAAAATCAACCAATCTTTCGGATTTATGCTATTAAATACAATCATAACAGTCTCCCAAAATTTCGAGAAAAAAGTCGAGGACCGTGGCAGGAATGCACATGGTCTGACCAACTTTTTTCAAAATTTTTAGGGATGGATATTACGATGATTTTAAAGCTAACCCCAAAAAATTGGCAAATTTTACGATCTTTAGATGGGCGAAATGAAGGAGCAAATGTGAAAATAGGACCCTATTAGGGTTTGAAGAAAAAGAGGAATTGAATTGCAATTTTGAAAAGGGTCAAACCTAATGGATAGGGACACCTTGGAGAATGTCTAAATATAAGTGAAATTGATTTGAAATTTGCACAAAATCCAATTAATTTTAAAAATTAGGGTTTGATGACCTAACCACTTAATTTTGAAATTTGAATTTTGGGAAGAAAAAGGGAGAAAATTAAAAATTTGAATTGTAGGATTAAAGACAAATCTGAGAACAATCAGAAATCTGAAAACTAAATGGAAATCCAATTTTTGCACAAGTTCAAGATGATATTTGAAAATTAGGGTTTTAACAATTAACCTCTTAATTTTGTAAATTTGAATTGCAAATTGAACAAGACAATAAGGAAATTGAATTTGACAAACAAAGCAATTTTTCAGATCTAAGATAACCACAAGCAATTTTTTACAAATCACAAGTTCAATTTTAAATTTAAAAACTAGGGTTTTGAATGATTTAACCACTAAGTTTGCAGAAATTTGAAACTTGTAAATGAAAAATATGCAATGTTGTTCAAAGGAAAGCAAGCAAGATGTCGGGTTCACCAAAATGTAATGGTGGGAAAATGGTGAATGATGGATCAAGAGGAAAACTACCTTTCTCTCAAAGAGAGATGAGAGTTTCACTATTGATTATCCTTCAAGCACTTTTCACCATTACATTAGGAAGGGGGGAGGATAATTCACTAGATCTAATCTCTCCACACAAATATGGTAGATTGAATTCTGAATGAATTGAGAATGCTAAGTTGATCCATGCTTCCTTGTTTGATTTAGAAAGGAAATTGATTGAATTATGTTGTGCAAAAGTGACAAAGAATCGATTATAACTTGAGATCATATATGGGATGAAGTTGAGATGAAGTCACCCTGCGAATTTGAGGAAAAGTTATCTGGACTATGGTGGGAATGTACACAATCCTCCAAAAAATCCACGAAATGAAAAGGGTGGAATTAACCAGGTAATGAAAGAAAGTACTTGCAAGTAGATGTAAATGAAAGACTGAATGTAAATCACCTCAAGGGAGGTTGTAGTAGCAATGTTGATAGAAATATTTGTATGGAATTGAATTTTGAAATCCATCTCCTCTTCAATGGTTGAATCCTTGACTTGAATGCAACACCTAGCCTTAAAGGGAGACTTCAGAATGCTCAATGCAGGAAAAGAATACTTGAATGCTTGATCACTTGTGCAACTTGAATCTCTCTAGCTTTGAATTCTCCCACTTATCTAACTTATCCTCCTAATGAGAGAGTGAATTCCCCCTTAAATACATGTTTGAAGGATTTTAATTTTGTCACGGGACGACATCGGGAGAGTTTTCCCGCTCACTGCACAACCCACAGTGCATGCTCTAGGAAGGTCCTACCCCAAAATAGGGTAGGGACAGGGGCACCACGCCCCTATCCTGGGAGGACAAGGGATCCACACCCCTATCCAAGGGGGGATAGTGGCACCACGTCCCTATCCTACCCCTTTCTCCAAGGCAGAATGTGGTCAGGGTGATGCAAAGGCCAAGGAAGAAGTTGTTTTCGCAAGCCGAGCAATCTTCGGTCTTCGATCAGGCTAGAGGATTTGAACTCACATGTGTGAGGACCCTAATGCAATCAAAAATTGCTAGGGTCATAATTTTGAGACACTACAATAACATTGACCAAACTAATTAGAACAACAATTCAATCATTTAAAATCATGCAAAACAAAATTTTCACTTACTTTCACATATAAAACTATCACAGAATCGTAGTATCAATTGCAATGGGGCCTTCAACGACTTCAAAAACTCCTTTTGTGGTCATTGAGATTATTGACCAAATAAAAATATATGAAAGAGGCATGTATGGGTTATTTCATAATTTTGTTGGAGACTCTGAATGAAGGTGATCCCACTGTTAAAACTGCAAAACTTGAATGTTACCAGGTAAGATATGAAAACTTGAAGATGAATGAAGATGAAAGAATTTCTGCATTCATGGAAAGAGTAAATGAAATTGTATTAGGAGTTCAGTGTTGTGGTGGATCTTTGAGTGAGGAAGAGATTGTTTCAAAAGTATTAAGGGTTTTGCCACTAGCATATAAGATGAAGGCAACTGCAATTAATGAGCTAAAAACCATGCCTAATTCTTATGTCAATAGAGATACTCTTGTTGGGAAGATATATGCTTTTGACCTTGAAGAATTTGGTCCTCCAGGAGTTGCAAAGATTGATAATGCATCTACATCATCAATCGGCAAGCAAGATTGGAAAGTTTTGTATGCAAAGGAATTGGAAGAGATTAGGAAAGAAGATGAAGAGATTGAACAACTTGAAGCCCTATTTTCTATAAGGATACCTAAAGGTCCGATAGGAAGTAAGTATGAAGGAAAATCTCCTTTCAAATGTTTTGCATGTAATAAGATAGGTCATTTTTCATCTAGATGTCCTGAAAGGAATTCAAAATTGGAAGAAAGAGCAAGAAGATATTTTAAGCCTAACCCTGAATATCAGATCAAGCATAAGTATAGGAGAAACAAAAATAAAACATGCTACCATGTTGATGAGGAAGGAGTAACTGATGACTCAGAGGAATAACTGGTAGGAGATTCAGCTAGTGGATCCGGCAATGGAAGAGACTGGGTATTTTATGCTATGAAGGAAGATGATCCAGAACTAGATATCAAAAATGAGGAAAAATACCTTGCAACAAAAGTTGAAGACAAAGATGAATGGGTAATAGATAGTGGATGTTCTCATCATATGACAGGAGACAAAATAAATTTTCTAACCCTGCAAGAATTTGATGGTGGTCAAGTCAGATTTTGTAATAACAAAGCATGTATGATCAAAGGAAGAGGAGCCATTTCATTGGATGGTAAGCATAACACTGATAATGTCTATTATGTTGAAGGTTTGAAGCATAATCACTTGAGTATAGGATAGTTGGTAGATAGAGGATTTCAATTATAATTCAAGGATGGAAAGTGAAAAATCATTAGCAAATCAGTATTGGAGATTGCAACCGATACACAGACAAAAGGTAACATCTTTCATTTGAACTCTGGTGAAAAAAACATGTTTGATTGCACATATTGATGAAAGTTGGCTATGGCATAAGAGGCTATGTCACGTAAAATTTGATTGCATTGTAAAGATCAATTCAACTAAGTCAATTAGAGATTTACCTAAGATTATGAAGCCTCATAATTTGGTATGTAAGGAATGTCAAATGGGTAAGCAAATTAGAACTTCTTTTAAGAGCATACCTAATAAATCTAATGATATTATTGATTTGATTCATACTGACCTATGTGGTCCTTCTAATACAAGAAGCTTTCAAGGAGATGGATATTTCATGTTAATCATTGATGACTATTCTAGAATATTGTGGGTCACTTTTCTAAGGGATAGATCTAAAGCCTTTGAGAAATCCAAGATCTTTAAAGCTATGGTTGAGATAGAGATGAGGATGAAAATCAAGTGTCTGAGATCAAATCAAGGTGTTGAATTCACATCTGGTGAATTCAACAGCTATTGTGAGAAAAATGGCATTAGGAGACAGTTATCTACACCCTGGACACCTCAGCAGAATGGCATTGTGGAAAGAAAGAACATAACCATTTTGGATGCAGCTAGAACCATGATGATGGAAGCTAATTTGTCTCATATCTACTGGAGAGAAGTAGTAATTAAAACATTTTATACATTCAACAGATTTCATATCGAAGAAGCTATAGGTAAGACACCTTATGAATTATGGTTTGGTCATTCCCCTACTCTTAAGTATTTTAGAATCTTTGGAAGTAAGTGTTATATCAAAAGAGATGATTCCATTGGAGAGTTTGACCCTAGATGTGATGAAGGAATATTTCTTGGTTATTAAACTAAGAGAAAAGCATATAGATGTTATAACAAAAGATTGCAGATAATTATGGAGAGTGCTAATGTGAAAGTGGATGAGCAGCACAAAGACCAAGCTAAATCTTATGATAGAGAATCGGCAGTGGAAATGATCATAAGTGATCCAGTAATGCATGTACCAGAACAAAATGTTGAACCAGTTACCCCGACATTATCCGAAAACTCAACTGTAACTGAAGAACAACACAGAGAACCTGAAAGTTAGAAAACACCAAGGTATGTAAGGCTAAATCATTGTGAAAATCAGATCATTGGAGACAAAAACAAGGGAGTTATGACAAGAAGAAGATTGGAAAATCAAGAGATATGTTTCATTTTTCAGATTGAATCGACATTGGTAATTGAAGCTTGTAAAGATGAATGTTGGATGAAAGCTATGGAAGATGAATTAGATTAGATAGAAAAGAACAATACTTGGACTTTGGTTCCCCGGCCTAAAAATAAGAATGTCATTGGAACTAAATGGGTTTTTAGAAACAAACTAAATGAGGATGGACAAGTTGTAAGAAACAAGGATAGATTTGTCTGCAAAGGATACTCTCAAAAGGAAGGAATTGATTATGGTGAAACTTTTGCACCGATAGCTAGAATTGAAGTTGTTAGACTATTTCTTGCTTATGCAGCCTATAAGAACTACAAGGTCTATCAAAAGGATGTTAAGTGTGCATTTCTGAGTGGATAAATTGAAGAGGAAGTCTTTATTGAGCAACCTGATGGATTTTTATTGACAGATGACAAAAATATGGTTTGCAGATTAAGGAAGGCCCTATATGGATTAAAACAGGCTCCTAGAGCTTGGTATGCAAGGTTGGATAAGTATCTTTTGAAGCTTGACTTTATAATTATAAAAGGCAATGCTAACAATAACCTATATTATAAGATCACTAATGATGATATTCTGATTATTGAAGTATTTGTTGATGATATCATTTTTGGAGGTGAAGAAAAATTGTACATGGAATTCTCTGATAATATGAAGAGTGAATTTGAAATGTCTATGACTGGAGAAATAAGATTTTTTCTAGGTTTAAAGATTACTCGGACTGACAAAGGCATCTTTATCTGTCAAACTAAGTATCTAAGGGAATTATTGAAGAAATTTGGTATGGAAAATTCCAAACCAGTTAGTACTCCTATGGTTACAAGTGAAAATTGTCAATTAAAGATGTATCCCCTCCAATAAATGCTATAAGATATAAATCCATGATTGGTGGTTTTCTATATTTAACTCAGACTAGACCTAATATAATGAATGCAGTCAGTATTGTATCAAGATTTCAAATTAATCCAAGATAAAATCATGAAAGTGTAATAAAAAGGATATTTCAATATTTGCAAGGAACAACTGAATATGGTTTATGGTACCCTAAAGATGATGACTTTACTTTATGTGCATATATAGATGCAGATTGGGTAGGTGATGTTGATTACCAGAAGAGAACATCAGGTGGAACATTCTTTCTTGGGAAGAAGTTGGTCTGTGGATCAGTAAGAATCAGTCATGCATTTCTTTATCTTGTTGAAGTTGAATATGTTGTAGCCGCAACTAATTGCACTCAAGTTCTATGGATGAAGCAGATGTTGAAGGATATACAAGTGAGTTGTAATAATCCAGTTTCTATTCATTGTGATAACTCTGCAGCTATTGACATATCAAATAATCCGATATTTCACTTCAAGACTAAGCACATATCAATCAAGTATAACTTTTTGAAGGAAAAGGTGGAAGCAAAAGAAGTCAGATTGGTTTATGTGAACACTAAAGAATTGATAGCAGACATCTTCACTAAACTTTTGTCCCGAAAATCATTTAAGCATTTGAGAGGCAGATTGGGGCTTTCTACCCCTCTGTTAGAGACTTAAATGATGCAAATGTGCATCAATCTGATATGCATTATTAGAGCTATCTTTTGCTCTAAATTGATGAAATAATGCTACTACTCAGGGGGAGTAGTCAGCCTTGAGATTTAGAGTTTTCATATTCTGTTTGATATCTATGGCATATCTTTGGCATTGTTGTCAAATGGGGAGGAATATATGTGAAAAACCATTGCTATTTATTTTTTAGATTGATTGCACTCCTCAGGGGGATTTTGGCGGTATTTGGTCTTTTGATTCAGATTTGGTTCAAAGCTTCATTGCTATATCATTTTATGGGAGATTTTTGCTTGTCTTCCATAGGGGGAGACTTGTTTGGCATTTCTTTGGCACTTGGATGTTTTTCACATCTAGTGTTGCCAGCAATGCCAAAGGGGGAGATTGTTGGCAATTTGGAGGAATTGATTATGTGTTGCATTGATATTTTGTCATTGATGTCAACACTAGTTGTTATGGTTGTTTACTGGCTTCTGGTAGAAGGATTTGATTGGGAAGATTATCAATTGATTGTCATGGGTATGATCAGAATGATGGAATGAGTTTGTATGAATGGTTCAAATGCTTTTGAAGTATGTTTCAGTCAGTTGGTATTGACTTGATGATCGGATGCTATCTTATGTTCTAGTAAGCCTGCTTTGTAGGTCTGGTAAGGGTTTCACCGGCAGAGCTTTATTGAAGATCTTTGATGTAATGCTAAGTGGTGTTGGTGAATCTTCTAGAAGGGATTCAGGATGCTAATGGTGATTGTGTTCATGCCTCAACTGATTGGTGTCATTGCTTTGGCGTGTGTGGATCTAATTTAGGTTCGGTGCTATCTAGGTTATGAACCGATTTCATGAAACATGTTGGTGGATCCTTTTGATGTGCTTCCAGGATGTTTTATTGATTGGATGATATTTATTTGACCTTAGGCCGACATGTTTTATGATTTTATTTCAGGATTATGTAATGGAACTATTGAATTATCATTTGGGTGGCCGACCTAATTGTTTAGGTCTAGGGCTTGTATAAATATTTGTAAGATCTCATTGTAGATCATATAGGCAAAGAGCGAATAATGTAATAATCATTTGTGTAGAGGATTTGGTTGATCATAGGTGATTGAGTTGGATTTATGTAAGAGGTTTTAGACCTCTGGTATTGAGCTTAATCGGAACTGTAATCTGGCATGTTTGATGCTATCATAGGTAGTTCTTCTTTTCAGATTGTTGTCTGAATACTTTGAGGTGGTTGACCTCTTTTGTAGTCAGTGAGACTCCATTATGATGAGCAGTGTGCTCTAGGAAGTGTGTCTTCTTGCGTGTGAAAGCCCCTATTGTAATCATATACTTTCTACAGAAGTATCATTTGACTGTGGGTAGGGTTTCCCACCATGGTTTTTCCCTTTACCGAGCTTTCCATGTATAAATCATGGTGCTATGTGTTATGGTTGCATGGTATTGATTCTCTGGGTTTCAATTATGCTTTAATGCTTTATCAGTTATTCCAGTAAAAGGTTTTAAGTGCTTTAATTCACATAATTTGTTGACAACTGATTCACCCCCCCCCTCTCAGTTGTCCATCGGTTATCCTAACAAATATATACAAGAAACACGTATGGGTTATGTTTATTTAACCCGTACACATAATTAGTCCCTAAAAATATCCCCAAAAAGCCAACATTCATAATTCCCATAACCCGTATGCAATTCTTATGTTAAAAACCCATACGAGTTACTTATAGTAAAGAAAGGGTTAAAGAAAAGGGAGAGAGAGAAAGAGGGAAATAGAGTTGGGGAGGGAGAGAGAGGGAGAGAGAGAGGATGGGAAAGGAAGAGAGATAGAAGGGGGAGAGAGAGAGAGAGAGAGAGAGAGAGAGAGAGAGATGGTTTATCTTGCCCCTTAGGACACCATATGACCCCTTAGGACACCATACAATGCCTTAGGATATCATATGGTCCTACTTGGGGTCGTATGGTGTGCTAAGGAATCTTATGGTATTGTTAGGGATCATGTGGAGTCTTAAGGGTTCGTATGGTGTGCTAAGGGCCCGGGTGATCTGAACTTATTTTGGTAGGAAATATTGGCACTAATTTTTATATTATAATAATGGTTTATCTTTCCCCTCAAGACACCATATGACCCCTTACGACACCATAGGATGCTTTAGGATATCCTATGGTCCTACTTGGGGTTGTATGGTGTGCTAAGGGATGGAGAGAGAGAGAGAGAGAGAGAGAGAGAGAGAAAGAGAGAGAGAGAGAGTGTGTGTGTGTGTGTAAGGACCCACTTGTCCTAACCCTAGTTAAACCAAACTTAAACTCACTGTTTTAATTAAAAATTAAATTAACCATTATTGCGCATGCAAAAGCAATGATTATCAACATGCAAGTAATAGATAAGTAACTGAACAACCATGCAACTCATAAATAACATGTAGAAATTAAATGTGCATGTGAAAATAACAAACTAAAATTACGCATGAGGACTGAATAGAATGCAAACCATAATTAGTTAAGATGTCAAGTTATGTATGTGCATGTGTAGCATAAATTGTATGCATGAAATTATTACAAATTAAATTAACATGCAAAAACTTATAATTAAATAATCTATCAGATAATTAAATATGACCATGCATGCATGCGTAAATGAAAACTAATCTAAGAAAGTAAATCATGCATATTAGTGGTTTAGTATGTTAGTAGCTTTTTCTCTTCTTTTCTTTGTTAGTTACATTGCATGGCGACTTCTTGTTGCTTTACATGATGTGACCTTATAGGTCTTTACATAACTTTTCATGTGACCATCCTGGTCTTTTCACTAAGATAAAAATATACATCAGATGATTATTACATAAAATTTTATCTGAAATCTCTGACTTTCTCTGTCTCCAGATGTGTCACCTCCGTTTGACCTGGATAACCTCCTCTCGCAAACTGGATGACAGACATATGACCCAGGCGTTTTATCCGCCCAACCAAATGAAGCATAAGCTTCCCGGTGCTCTTGATAAGCTCCCGTCCCTCACGACAGAGTATCCTAGCAAGCCGGTACCAACTAGTAGTAAAGGAATCCTATGCAATCATGTAGAACTAACAACCCATCCTAGTTGAACTAACTACATGTGTTATAGCAGGGAGATAAATAAATAAATAAATATGATGGCCATCATTACCCTATTGGGGAGGTGAAGAAAATCACCCTTCCCTGGTTAACCCATAAACAAGCACTCTCGTTCCATAATCATCCCTCATAGACAGAAAAATAATTAGCCCTCCACGGATTAATCTCAGAATAATATTATTATATGTTTTCTTTATAAACTTTTATAAATTTTCCCTTTATAATATAATTTCCTCAAATCAAAATTAAATTTTAATATTTTCAATAATTCTAAATTAAGAATCACTATTTAAGTTAACATAATATTTAAAATCAATTCCTAATATATATTTATTAAATATTTTTATTGCTTTTATTGTTTTCTTAAAAATTCTTAAATCAATCTTGAAGTTAGAATTTACCACTATCAAGACTTTCCAAATATAGTCGTAATGTTTTAGTCTTTTCTTAAAAACCCAGATCCCAATTTCTTTGAAATTTTCACAGTAGTTAGAAATATTCAAAATGAAAGAAACCCAGTAAATTTCCTTAAAACCCAGTTTCTACTTTTTAAGATACATCAAGAAGAAGGTGTTGATAACACAATTGACACATCAAACAAACTAGCATTAAATCTAGACAATATCCAATTACTCTCTGCAAAAAAACAATACCAGTCATTCGATTTCATAGATAGAAGTCTTGTGGTAAATAAGAGATTAAAAACCTACCTCTAACAAATTTATTCCCTGTACTTAAATTTTTAATCAGAAATTATGACAAAAGGCACAATTTTTAAAGGAAAAGATCAAAGTAAGACTCAAATAAAATATGTAAAATAAATGAACCTGGCTGTGAGAAAGAAGAATCACAGGCATTTCCCAAATTTTAGACAATCTCTTCAGTCTACCTTGTCGACTTCATAGCAATCACACGAATCAAGAAGCTCAAAAAGAATTGGAATGATCAAATAAGAGATTTATCCCTATATTTATAAATATTAAATTTCTAAAAATAAAATTTAACTGATTGCATGATTAAGTTCTAAAAATAAAACTAAATTTTTAATTATAAAATGCATGATTAGAACTCACAGAATAATTCTTAAATTAAATCACAAATTTGTTAGCATGGTTTTAAAGATTTAGTTTTAAAGAAAATAATCTACTAATTTAATTATTTAGTTTTCATCATGCCTTGCATGTCGTCATAATTTTCCCTAAATTTAGTATCTTACTATTTACTCATGCATTGTATCTTGCATGTCAAAAATATAATTTATAATCTTGATTATACATATATATTTAAATTATTTTATTAATTAATATTTTAATAAATTCCTTGAATTAATCCCTTTTTTTCTAAAATTAGTCCTCTAATTATTTACAAGATGTTATCTCTTTAAATAGCTTTAATTTATTTTGTAATTTAATTATCAAATAGCTTATATTTTTTAATTACTCACTTTTAAATAATTATATTATAATTAATTTCTAGCTTGATTGCAATATTAAATACTTGTATATTCAATAATTTATCCTTATTATTATTTTATTTTTATTTTAATAATTTTATTTTATCATTTTATATTAAACTCCCTAATTTAATTTACTAATTGCTTATCTAATTGGGTACTTTGCACAAGGTTCCAATACTTAGGTTGGTACTGGCGAGCTAGAAAAACCCCTCCTCGGTCATATGTCTGCCTTCGACGATTAACCTACAACTTACTCCAACTCAACAAAAGGTCATCAGATCACGATAATAAAATGCATTATTCATATTATCAGGTTTAAAATCTAGCTAAAGCATTAATATCATTAATGATCATAATTGAAAATAATAATTCATCATCATTAAATAAGGATATTATAAAATAACTGACCATCATTAATGTCATTAAACCACAAAATACCATCTAACATCATTAAAAAGATAATCAAATAATTACATGCAAAATGTAAACAGTATAAGTATCTGGCATAGTAAAGTAAATCTAACTAGGGTTTAAGTCAGGTCGTGACAGAGGGAGAGAGAGAGAGAGAGAGAGAGAGAGAGAGAGAGAGAGAGAGAGAGAGAGAGAGAGAGAGAGAGAGAGAGAGAGAGAGAGAGATGTGGTAAGGGAGGGAGGGAGAGGGAGAGGGAGAGGGAGAGGATGGGAAAGGAAGGGAGATAGAGGGGGGAGGGGAGGATGAGAAAGGAAGGGAGATAGAGGGGGAGGGAGAGAGAAAGAGTGGGGATAGGAGAGAGAGAGAGAGAGAGAGAGAGAGAGAGAGAGAGAGAGAGAGAGAGAGAGATGTGGTAAGGGAGAGAGGGTGAGGAAGAGAGAGGATGGGAAAGCAAGGGAGATAGGGGGAAGAAAGGAGAGTGGGGAGAGAGAGAGGGGGGGGATGGGGTATGGAAGAAGGGAGAGGGGGAGCATACTGGTTTATTATTTTCATCCTTGAACCTCATGCTCACTCTTAGGGGATGATCTGAACTTATTTTTGTAAGCAGTATTGGCACTTCTTTTTTATATTGTAATAATGGTTCATCTTGCCCCTTAGGACACCATATGACCCCTTAGGACACCATGACCCCTTAGGACACCATACAATGCCTTAGGATATCATATGGTCCTACTTGGGGTCGTATGGTGTGCTAAGGGATCGTATGGTGTCATTAGGGGTCATGTGGGGTCCTAAGGGGTCGTATGGTGTGCTAAGGGCCTCGGTGATCTGAACTTATTTTTGTAAGCAATATTGGCACTATTTTTTTTATATTGTAAAAATGGTTCATCTTGCCCCTCGGGACACCATACGACACCTTAGGATATCATATGGTCCTACTTGGGTTCATATGGTGTGATAAGAGAGAGAGAGAGAGAGATGTGGTAAGGGAGCGAGGGAGAGGGAGAGAGAGAGAGAGAGGATGGGTAAGGAAGGGATATAGAGGGGGGAGGGAGAGAGAAAGAGTGGGGATGGGAAAGAAAGGGAGAGAGAGGGGAGGGAGAGAGAAAGAGTGTGGAGAGAGAGAGAGGGGATGGGAAAAGAAGGGAGAGAGAGAGAGAGAGAGAGAGAGAGAGATGGGGTATGGAGGAAGGGAGAGAGGGGAATCATATTGGTTTATTATTTTCATCCTTGAACCTCATGTTCTCTCTCAGGGGATGATTTGAACTTATTTTTCAGTATTGGCACTGATTTTTATATTGTAATAATGGTTCATCTTGCCCCTCATGACACCATATGACCCCTTAGGACACCATATGAGCCCTTAGGACACCATACAATGCCTTATGATATTATATGGTCCTACTTGGGGTTGTATGGTGTGCTAAGGGATCTTATGGTGTCATTAGGGGTCATGTGGGGTTGTATGGTGTGCTAAGGGCTCAGGCGATCTGAACTTATATTTATAAGTAGTATTGGCACTGATTTTTATATAGTAATAATGGTTCGTCTTGCCCCTCAGGACACCACATGACCCCTTAGGACACCATATGACCCCTTAGGACATCATACGACACCTTAGGATATCATATGATCCTACTTGGGGTCGTATGGTGTGCTAAGGGATCTTATGGTGTCGTTAGGGGTCATGTTGGGTCCTAAGGTGTCATATGGTGTGCTAAGGGCCTAGGTGATCTGAACTTGTTTTTGTAAGCAGTATTGGTACTGATTTTTATATTATAATAATGGTTCATATTTCCCCTCAAGACACCATATGACCCCTTAGGATACCATACGACCCCTTAGGATATCATATGGTCCTATTTGGGGTCGTATGGTGTGTTAAGGGGTCTTATGGTGTCGTTAACAGGTCATGTGGGGTCCTAATGGGGCCACACATGTGTTACAACACCATATGACCCCTTAAAACACCATACAACCCCTTAGGACATCATATGGTCCAAAAGGGTCATATGGTGTGTTAAGGGGTCATATGGTGTCATTAGGGGTCATGTGGGGTCCTAGTGGTATAACACATGTATTACAACACCGTATGACCCATTAGGACACCATATGACCCCTTAGGGCATCATATGCTCCTAAGGGGTCTTGTGGTGTGCTAAGGGGTCACATGATGTCGTTAGGGGTCACATGGGGTCCTAATTGGGTCGTGCATGTGTTACAACACCATATGACCCCTTAGGCTATCATACATGGTCCTAAGGGGTCATATGGTGTCATTGGGGGTCATGTGGGGTCCTAATGGGGCTGCACATGTGTTAGAACATCATATGACCCCTTAGGACATCACATGACCCCTTAAGATTTCATATGGTCCTAAGGGGTCATGTCATGTGCTAAGGGGTCATATGGTGTCGTTAGGGGTCTTTAGGGTCCTAATGGGGCCACACATGTGTTAGAAAATTATATGACCTCTTAGGACACCATACAACCCCTTAGGACATCATATGGTCCTAATGGGTCATGTGGTGTGTTAAGGGGTCATATGGTGTCATTAGGGGTCTTGTGGGGTCCTAATGGGTTTACACGTGTTAGAACACCATATGACCCCTTAGGACACCATACGACCCCTTAGGACATCATATGGTCCTAAAGGGTAATGTGGTGCGCTAAGGGGTCTTATGGTATCGTTAGGGGTCATGTGGAGTTCTAATGGTGCCACACATGTGTTACAACACCATATGACCCTTTAGGACACCGTGTGACCCCTTAGGACATCATATGCTCCTAAGGGGTCATGTGGTGTGCTAAGGGATCACATGAAGTTGTTAGGGGTCACGTGGGGTCCTAATTGGGCCACGCATTTGTTACAACACCATATGACCCCTTAGGATATCATACATTGTCCTAAGGGGTCATATGGTGTCACTGGGGGTCATGTGGGGTCTTAATGGGGCCGCACATGTGTTAGAACGTCATATGACCCCATAGGACATCATATGGTCTTAAGGGGTCATATGGTGTGCTAAGGGACCTTATATGATGTCATTAGGGGTTATGTGGGGTCCTAAGGGGGAGAGAGAGGAAGAGAGAACAAGATTTAAAGAGGGTAGGAATACAATGTACTAAGATATTGAGAGACAATATATATGCATATATTTTACATACACATATACATTATATGTGTGTGTGTGTGTGTACATTTTATATACATATACATACATATTATATATATATACATATGCATACATATTATATATATACATATTATACATGTACATACTATATACATACATATATGTATACACACACACACATATATTTAACATACATATATGTATACATACACATACACATATTATATACATATACAAACTCAATGCTAAACCTCAATGTCCATCTTATCAACACCCATCCTAGCCTTATAAGAGGATATGGGTTTTTAAAACGGGTGTATTCAAAATCCCACAACCCAATGACAAAGAGGGAAACCTTCCTAAAACAGGCCAATGCAAGTCAGCCTCTTCGTCAATGATTTTTGAACAAACCTTAAACAATTGGGCCTCAATAATTTTGTTAAGCTCCCCCTCCAAATAGGCAAACTTGTACTCCATTAAAAATTATCTATTTGATTCCAAGATTGTTGAGTGGACATTTGCACAAACCATATGTGAAAGAGACTGACTTTGGGATTGAGGAAAAAAACCACATGAATTTAGAATGTTGAGGAAGGAAAAAAACCTTCAAAATTTGTCCCCATTAGGAGGAGACAAATTCTCTCTCTCTGGAATAGATTGAATCAACTAAGATGTCTGGGTCTCATTAGAAGCAGAGCATACTGAGAGAGATCCACCTCTACATAAGAGAGGATCTAAAGTTTGACCCTCACAAACTTTAATTTATGCCTCTACAGTGTCAGAACATTGAAATGTGAAATGCCTTAACTTATTTATTTTATTTGAGTTATAGTAATATAGTATATTTTCCTCTACACTTTTTATGTTAAGGAAATAATCTTTCATTTGTTTCTTGAGGGACATGTCATCACTATTATCTACATCCAAATTTGATTACAACATTTTGAGTTTACAAGATCTTGAAAAGAATAATTGTAGCTTAATAAAAAATGCATTAGTATCATTAGTATTTTTGAGATATTGTGGAATGATTTTATTTTTAGATCAACAATATTGTATTCGTGTATGAATTGTTTGAGAAAAAGTTAAATAAGAATGAATAATATTCATTTTTAGATATTTCTATCAAAAATAAATAAATTAGATTTGTTTATGCGAAAAATTGCATTAATTATTCATGTAAAAAATACATAGAAGGGGACTAAATATCATAAAATTTGAGTCTTGTGTGTCTACCATTCCACCATCAAGGTATCTAAAAAGATAATTTTATTTCATGGATAAAATATTTTAGAATACAATGTTATAACCACATATTGTTATACAAATAAAAAATGAATCAAAAGATAGTATATTGATATATTCATATTGATTTAAGACTTATAAATATGGTATACAATTTTAATGTATTTTTTTAATATGAAATTTTGTCAATATTAATGCATTTTATTATCACTATCAAAAGATAATCTACATTAAAATTGATCTAATAGATGTATGGCCAAACATCCTTTATCTTTTTCAATTCAAAAAAGCCATAAATGTATATATTACTCAAATAAAAAATTGTTAAAATATGTAAATTAATGATTGTCCCGATTATCCCTATACACCTATACAGATAGAGGACCCCTCACCATACCAAACATCCTTTATCTTTTTCAATTCAACAAAATCCATAAATGTATATATTACTCAAATAAGAAATTGTTAGAATATGTAAATTAATTATTGTCATCCATGCCATAAGGCAACCTTATCCTTATGCAACTAATCTTATCACTATGATGTATTTGCCTATAAATTAATAGATTAAGCATAGATATTTCAGAGCTCTTTTGTGAGTTTCTCTTCGGATCTATGCTTTTCAAAAAATATATTAAAAATAAAATTTCTTATAAATATAATATAATTTTATATATCAACTATAATAAATGTAAATATAAACATTTATATTTTACATTTATATATAAAGTTAGATTAGATTTTTCGTTTAATCCTATTGAATCACTATGATTAATAATATACATTAATGTTGAATATTGATAATGTCATATAAATGTCCTTTCTGATTAGATATATTTTCCACATTTAGAAATGTAAACACATATATGTGCCTAAAGGAACCTTAACATGTCAAGGTGCATAGTATTTTCTATTTTATTTTCTTGAAAAAGATCCATCACAATTTATGTAAATTGAATCGCAGTTATATTTGCAAAAATGAAATTAATTGTTTATGATTCCAAAGATTCAAATATCAAAGCTTTATCTGAATCTTACCCAATTTTCTGGTCAAACGAAAATTGTCAACTTTATTAAAAACAAGGTATACTGAATATGCAGCAGAAGATGCAATAAAATTAAATATACTATTAGAATACTACAGGTCAGTTTACAGTTTATTATTTTAGTATGGAAAAAATTTAAATTTACGATATCGTTTCTTTTAATGTGCATGGATTTTTTTATGTATATTTTTGAATCAATGTTTATGACATTTATCTTCTTTTTTTATGATGGATTACTGAGTGTAATCTGTTGATTAAAAAATATACACAATTTTTTGGGAAAATTCATACACATGGAATGTGGAAAGCTCATGCCTACTATTGTTTCTTTTTGTTGGTGATGATAAGAGATATGATCTAGCAAATAAAATGAATAACTGAGTATCAAATTACATTTTCTGAAAACTTGTGTTGGAAAATTTTTTGCTTTCCAGGCAGGAGAGACCAAGCCAGTCAAAATTGGGACTTTTAAATGGGCAGACGAAAAGGCATCAAGCTGGAGGCCACATACACTGGAGAACTCCATAAATAACATGAATAAATAAAATATGAACTCATACCTAGAAAATAATCACTTAAGTCACTGCTATAAACAGAGCTTTTATTAATCTCTTAGATATCATTGGAAGGAAACCCTGAGATTGTTTGTAAATTGCACATGCAATGTACATCATGAAAGTGAAAACACTGAACTTTCAGGTCTGGTTACAAGCTTTTGCAATTTATTTCTACATGTCAAGAGATTAATTATGTAGGAAGTTAGGAACCCAAATTAGACAAACATTTTCTATCAGAATTGCAGAAAAGACCTTTTGTTATCCTGCTAAGGAGCAAGGAAAAAAATATAATATTTGACCCTTAATCAAACTGACTCATTCAAGATAAAAATTAGGTCGGATTGTTTCCTCTGATATTCTTTGTAATAATTTCAAGGTTCAATGTTGAATCTAAGAAAAATATACCTTCTCCCTTTCCCCAATTAACCATACATTGCAAGTGAAAATGCATTCCAAATAAAAATATTATGGTAAGACGCCACTCAAATTCCAGTCAATTGACAACAATTATTAGTAAGCAGGAAAACTGAACCTGCTATTTACCATGTAAATCTGAATCCAAACTGATGCAGGAGCATCCGGGTGAACGGGCAATCCTGCACACCCAAAAAATGATGTTTTTCACTTTATTTTATTTTGTGATTTTTGTTGTTATGTCTGCAGGCATAATCTTTATTTAAATATTTTTTCCCATCCAGCTCCTTCACAATCAAGTCAATTTTTCATTATTGATGAGTTTGGGATTTAATATGCAAGAAGTGGTTGAAATTCAAAATTTGGATGTCCCACAAATCCCACAACTAGGCATGTGGAGGCCATTTTTGGCATCTTGTAACTACACTATGCTGATTAAATTAATTCAAATTGAATGGGAGAAGAATCTGGGGCACCTGGAGGTGGTAGTAGTGGGATAAGGTGTTGAAAGGCAATTTTTGCAATTGATTTGTAACTCTTGCTAAGAAAATGAAAGAGGGTAGAAATGAAGGAATCCCATGCCCATAAAAGCAGAGGAAAAATCATTGAATGGGGCTGGCCTGAGAGAGAAATGCAACGCCTAGGTTGAGAGATAAAAAGTGAAGCCTGAAAATGAAGAAAATCATAGAAGAATGAAGGTAAAATAGAGAAACATGATCTTGGTGTCCAGGAGAGGAGTTTCAGAAATTTGGGAATGTATTTGCTGGTGCCTGCTGCTCAATTTGAAGCATTTGGGTTTGATTTGCAGAGGTTGTGTTTACTCTTGCCTGTAGCAGAGTTTGACAGTGACTAGTTTTGCTTCCTGTAGCTTCTTGTTGCAGATATGCAATTTTAATGATCAAATCTGCTTTATCTCTCAAGTTTGTTATTGTGTATGAAAGTTTTATTCTTATATGCTCATTCTACTTTAGTTTTCATTCTCAAGTTAAGGCAATAGTTTGTGGTTGGGTTGTTGGGCTGCAACAATTGACAAATCCGATAGGATTCTCTATTGTTGATCTGCACCACAAACCCTTTATTCGTTTTTTATAATCCCCTGTTAAACAAATGCAATGCTTATAGCAGAGCAGCAGAAAAATAATAAAAATTAAAAGCTTATGTACTCGTAGTAATAACAACAACAATAACCTTTTCTAAAAATCCTGGTTTGAACCTGTTTTCCTACCGATCAACTTCATTATTGATGATTAAAAAAATAGTTTTAGAGCATTCTCACCACATCCACTCCTAGTTTGACATTTTGCATGTCCAATGATTTTTTTCATTTTACTTCTCCATTTAGTTTGATTTGATCTACCCTGCAATTATTTTGATTATTCTTCTATGGATTTAATGAAGGACTTAACTTGGTATCAGTCTCTGTCAAATGCCTTAAATTTGTGTGTCTGCTGAATAAATTGAGTAGAATAATACAAAGAAAGAATATCTTCTGATTCTAATATATAACCTTTTATCTGAAGAATTCATTCCATCCATCAAAATCTTAAAAATGTATTTGCAATAACTGCATAGTCTCAACATATGCATAAACTGTCTCATGCAGCCTAACTTCTGTAGGGTTTCAGTTTTGAAGCGAATACTAAAAATCAGTGCCTAAGTATTATCAACTTAAATTTCCTCTACATATGTTATTTCCATCCATGGTAGTTATTTCCAATTGAGATGTTTAGTCTAAGGTTTGAATTCAACAATTTATTCACTATGAAACCCAATCACATTGTCCAGAGATCAACGTGACAACCGAACTTTCTACACAAAGCATAAACAATATCTCTACCAACAAAATTCTCTAAATACCACCAGCAAGGAGAGACGTACCCTGCATACATAACTGGAACTTACATCTCTTTCAAAACTTTTGAACCGACATAAATTACCCAAATTTTCTTAACAGCCCTATAGTCTAAATCTGTCACAAAAATCTAAGAAAACCCTTTTTCTTCTAATACTACATAACACTTTGGAAATCTTCATTTTGGAATCAATGCAATGTAACTCTACTATAAATTATAAACCATTTACAACACTATGAAGTCTCGGCTTATAGCGAAAATAAGAAACCCAAAGTTCATTACAATCAACGGACTTGGATTTTTGGTTATCTAAACCCTATTCATAATGACAGACAAGAATCCCTGAGAAGAAATCTGGCCCTTAAGGTAACAAAGAAAATATAAAAGCCTGAGGCTTATACTCAATAGTACCAAACCTCCATGCAACTCTTGCATATTAAAATACCTTCAAATCTATTTTATTTATCCTATTAAAACCATGAATCCTAACCATACAGAGCATACATTAGCACTTATCTCGACAACTTAGGACTATAAACCAGAAAACCCAGGTACTCAACTTATCAACCTTTCCAATGAAATACACAAAAGAAGATATCCCCCTCAACTGCAAACTTTCCAAAATAAAAACTCACAGAAAATGCTCTTGACTGAAGAAGCTTTCTATTTGAAACCCAAAAGAAAACAAAACCCTTCAGAAAAAATTCTCAAACCTCTCTTCACAAACCATATTTTTCATATAGATCTCTTGACCTCGCTTCTAATTAAGATTTTTCCTAGTTTTTAACATTTTTTTAAGTACTTATACTACCATCCAAAGAACATACAAACGAAAGAATTTTTCACATCACAAACAACAATTTATCTTCAAAATTCATATTAGAAAGTAGCAGAGGGGTTGGTTTGTTCAATGTTCAATTTTAGCTTTTCACAAGACTTTGAATGTTTTCCACTTCCATCATGCCTGTATGTTGATAGTAAGAACCACAAAATTTATAGACCATGATGTTCCACCAAAAACTCCAGATATTAATCCCTGCAAAATCTGAGGTTACAAAGAGCAAAGAGGAAAACCACACTTGTCAGACAATCAGCATTTATGCTAATGAACGAGCATCAACCATAACACAAGTTTTTAAGAATGTCAAAACTGTAAATCAAATTGAAACAATCAGATCATGCTCTTCAAGATTGCACTTGGGAACTACAGAAAGTCAATGTTTAACTTTACTTACACCAACTTATGATTAAACCCATTGTCAATGTGTTTAAAATCCTAGTCAAGGACATCAGAAGAACCATTTCCCTGGAATATCTAGTCACTGCAAGCAGTATTGCTAGGAATAAACCTAGTGTGAAGGGCATAGGTTATATTTGTTAAACTAAGTTTAAAAATTAGATGCATTGTAAAATAATGAATCATGAATGGGAACTTGTGCTGCCGATACCTACAAATTACCTTTTCTCTTGATTTTCAATTTCAAAACCCTTTCATTTTTGCATCGACTTTTTTCTGTTTTTTTCATCATTTGTGTAACAGTGTAAGTAATAAACGTTTTGTGTGGACTTTTAAAGTTTTGAAGCTTACCAGTTGCTGCTTTGTTGTCATTTGTACAAGTGATAAATTGTTGTGGTTCTTTAACAATTTAAAGTTACCGGTTGTTTTTTCATAATTTGTGTTAAGTGATAAATGGGTGATCTTTTTAAGTTTTTAAGCTTACCAGTAGCTATTTTTTCATTTGCTTATTTCATTAAATTTAATTTAGATTTTGGCAGGAAGAAGCATCCATCAAAATGAAAATGGACATCAGAGGACATACCTAGCAGTTGTCTCTTGGAGACAACTCTTGTAGGGAAATTTCTAACCATATTTAAGACATGTCAAAGAGAAATGAGTAACAGATAAGGTATTCAAGTGAAAAGAATCGTTCCATTCCTACCTCGCAACTCAATGGATGTACTATTTATCTTTCATTTTGTCACTACCTGTGGTCAGTAGCATTTGTGCAAATGCAACCGAGAAGTAATATTTTCTACAAAACTTTCAAGCTTGTAGTAATGTACCCTATTTATATCTCAGTAAAGTGAATATAGTTAGTCTTAAAAGGAAATCGAATGCATAAGATCATCCTTCCCTCCAGAAAATTCCTCACACCTGCTTCTCACATAGAAAATGATACACGGGATGAAACAAATGTTAAAAGGATCAGTATCCAGGGAACATGGAACATGGAACTGAAAAGATGCCTAGATGTTGACATTTGTTAGATAATAAATGCATTTTGGATGGCTGTCATTTCCAAGGAAATACCACATAAAACCCAAATACTAAATGCCATTGCTAGATACCCGAGCCATTGCCAAGGAAGTAACCAAAAAGGAAAGATGAATTGCTTGACTGGCTTGCAAATGCATACCGGCCAGAGCAATACAGTTTATCCCAAGCCAAGTTTGAAAAAACCCTTTCAATAGGACATCATCATGTACTACAGCAGTTCAATGAAAGGAGTTTTAACCCTTCCTGTTGTACTTGACAATGGGGAAAGGCAGCATGCATAACATAATCAGCATTGATCATAAAAGTTTGACTAGTTTAATAATATTTTCTATCCATAAAAATAACAAATAGGCAAGAGCGGGAGTTCACCTGATTTTTTGGTCAACTCTGAAAAGGTGTAATGTCCCTACTTTGAAATATAATTTAATAATAAATAATAAAAAAATTAAAATACAAAAGAATAAATATAAAAATTAAAATTAAAATATAAAAGAATATAATTAAATATTATTTAAATTTGATTAAACCTAATGAAAGGTCAAAAGGCATGAAATGATAAGTTGTGACTCCCTCAAACGTGAGATATAAAAGGGAGAAGAGAAACTCATTTGAGGGGGGGGAGAATTTGAAAAATGAGAAGTGCTGATTTAAATAAGAACTGCAGATCTGATTATGAAAGTTTGTTTCCCTTTCGAAGGGTAGAAATAATGAAAAGTTGCACTCTTTCAAAAGGTGCTAATGGTGAGAGGGTGTGTCTCTTGCCAAAAGGCATGCATGATGAAGAGGTGTGACCTCTCCCTCACATTGAGAGATATAAAAGGAAGGAATAAAAGCATTCAGTAAGAGCACCATCAAGCAGATCAGATCAGAATTGTTATTATTGAGTAATAGGAAGTAACATCCTTGTTCTTGGTGGTATGCATGGGATATGTTTAATAAGTATGCTTAATATATGAAGCCTGATAATGTTCTTATGCAGAACTAATAGTAACATTAATATGGACTGCAATATGTATGACAATCATACTTAATTTCATATATATTCATAATACATGAGAAATTAGTATACTTACAGTCTAAATCATGTTATTACTGTCAGTATTTAAGAAGATGGGAAGGAGATGTTCCAAAGAGGGGCAGTCTAAATCCAAGCACTAGATTAAGTCCCAAGATAGGGTGGGGATCAGTGACCCATAAGCCTTGAGGGTATAGACCCAAGATAGGTAAGGGCTTGGATCTGTAAACTTTGAGGGAACCTACTGCTGTATTTGGTCTCTAAGCGCTTTGGTAACATACATAAACCCTTCTCCCTTAAAACTGAAGTAGTAGCAGGGCCTAATAATTATATTAAGAACTATAAATAATGAAATTAATCATCTAATGAGGAAAATAAATAAGAACTTGTTAATAACGAATTGAATAATATCAATCAATTTTAGTATATAGAAATAGATCGGGTAGGGGACATTACAAAAGGGAGACAAAGATGAGAAGGAAGATGTTTGGGGGAGGCTCTCTGGATGAAGAGATGGAAGAAAAAGTAATAGATTTATGGATGGGACACCCATCTAAAAGATTGCAAATCATCTGAGAAGTATGCGATTTCAGCTCAGCAGATTATGCCGTTCAGGGAAGCTCTGTTAGTGCTGAAGAAACTAATGGCAGGGTTTGGTCGGGTTCCTATTCAACTGGCTTAGTTGGCTCTCTGCTTGTTTCTGGCTCTCCAGTGGCTCAATCAAATTCTACTTATTTGGTTGGTTCCACTGCTGGAAGGATTGATTCAATGTAGTAGCATAGTGGGAAGGGCTTGCATCATGGGTTTCTCCTTCCTCCCTGAGAGCCTAGGATTGCTGGTGTTGTGGCCAATTGTCTAATTGGAGTCCCTGGCTGCACCTTGGGATTTCTTTAGGATGTCTGTTACCGAGGATCTGAGTTGCAGCTATGGTCCTGTCTGCAAGGAGGCTGAGAAGAGTTTCTAAGCTCCTAGAATGCCCCATTAGTCCTTACAGTTCTATGGTCGGATCTATTTGAGATGGGTCCACCAGTTTTAAGGAAGGAAAAAGGTCCTATGCAGAAGAGACCATAAGGAGGTTTTAGGAGGAAGGGTTTCTAAGAAGTCTCTAGATCTCGATGGGGCTGAGGGAAAAGAAAGGTTGCAGTTGGTGAACCACAAAGAAGGTTAAAGATCTTGGATAGAGGTATTAAGGGTAAGTCCTGCTCCAAACCTGATATGTCTTGCTCCTTGGAATGGGTTTTGGATAGCAAGTGCATTCTTCTTAGGGTTCCAGATTCAATTGTTGAAAGCTCGTCCTCTAAGTTAGGAAACACTCTTATTGAGAAGTTTTTAGGTGCTAGACCAAATATTGATGTGGTTAAAAGATGGGCTCAAAGGAAACGGAAACCAGGTGGTCAATTTGAGATCTCAACTTTAGTTAAAGGTTTCTTTTTTATATCCTTTTCAATTTGGTGAAGATTGTGTTTGAATCCTCTTGGATTGTCCTTGCTTTCTTGGGAAAATAGAACCTTTCCTAAGGAAATAGAAACACTGGGTTTTGATCCAGATGAGGACTGCATTAATAGGTACCTGTTTACAATAGGCTTCTGGGCTTACTGTTGGACTTCAGGGAGGAGGAAATTATAATGGGTATTGCTAATTCTTTCGGTGAAATATGGGACTGTTGGACTACTGTTTGCTAAATTTTGTGTGAAATATGGTGATTGGGTGCAAAAGATTGAATATGAGGATGCCTTGGTGGTTTCCCAAAATGCCATAAGTTAAGCCATACTAGTGATGCTTGCCTGGTCAATAAAAGAAAGCAAAATTTAGAGAAACAGAAGGAAAAAGATAAGCTTTGTCTACCACAAGAAAATGAAGAGCTTCTTTCCACGGAGAAGCTGATGTGGTTCACCAAGTAGAGGAAAACAAAGTTTTTGAGTATTGCCCTTTGGTGGGTAGGACAAGCTCTGAAGGAAACTCGGTTTCTTCAGATGTGAGGCTTATGGAGGTGGTTGTGGGGAGAGGAATGTTATTTGTGGTGATCCATAGGGTCCTGCTTCCAACCCTTTGTGGAGGACCTTGCTTACTTTCTTATCACCATCTTCAAGCAAGGAAAAACAAAAATGGAGGATTCAAGCACAAGAAATCTTTCTGGAGTAAGTTCTTTAAGAAGATCTATGAAATCCTCCAATTTAGGGTTAGGCATTTAAAAAAGAACAGCCAAGAAGGAAATTTGCTTCAACAATTCAGTGGGCAGGACTGCTGCTAGTGTTCAGGGCTCTCCAGAGCTCTTTGGTTTCAAGCCACCTGACTGTCCATTCTTAGGGCATCAAGTCCTGTGCTAATTGAACTAGTCCCATTTTGTGAGCTGTTAGTGTAGTGTTGTCATTTGATAGTTATTGTGTTGTCGATCCATGTAAGCGTTTTGTGGTTGTCTGTGGGTTTAAAAGCCAACCAAAACTAATTCGCGATCGAAAAGATATATTAAACCAAATGGGGAAGTATGAATAAGGCTAGCAATACTTGGTAGATTTTTTAATTCTATGAAAAAAATATGTATATGACAAAAGATGCGAGATGTATTACGTTATGAATATACAATCATTTGCTCATGTCAGTCAAATTGGTTTAGAAAAACATGATCCTTTGCCTTCTAGTACAACCAAACCAATCTGCCCTAATTCTCTTTGGTTACCAGATTAAGCAGATATGAAGCAGAGCTCGTAGTCTTAATTATAAAACCCATGAAATAGACTTGCAACTGATACAAGCAACAGAACAAGGATAAAATAATTTGAGATCTGCAAATGCTAATAACTATCCATCTTGAATTGTTTAGACAGCCACAGAAATGAAAAAAATAAGGGGCTTTCCTCCGCTTTTTGGTTTGGAAATCCTACAAACAAATTTATTTCTCCCTTTTACCATTCTTCACATAATGCAACATAGTCTCTTTAGGCTCGCTTCATCGCATCCATCTAGTTAGCTTCTGCACTGTCTTGTTGAGGTAACTCTATGTAATCTTCAGTGACATACCCATAGGCTAAATCAGACAATAGCCTTTCACAGCAACTTAATACCTTCCTGAAATCCTCAATCTTATATAAATGTTCCTCTTTTCTCAATTGCTTCCTTTCTCGAAGCATATGCATAAATACCTTGGGAATGGCTTGCTCAATAGAAACACTAATGATGGCTTTCTCATCATCCAGATCATTCAAGTAGGGAATCTTTTTCCAAAATTGCACAGTGCAAAGACTGGCGCTCTATTTACACTGAAGGTCAGCATGGCAATAGATCAGGAGGCTCCTTATTGTGGGTATCAGCAGGAGACTATATTTTATAAAACTTTACGAATTAGATTCCTATTCTTCATTATCCCTTTGAATGCTAGACTCTTTAATATAGGACGATATTTCCAAGGTAACCATCATGTTTACGAATAAAGTTTGCAGAAGCAGTCGAGCCACCTAAACCAACAAAAGCACATTACAACCTACAATCATCCAGAGGTTGCAAAGAAATTAAAACTCAAGCATTAAGCTCGGGCACAGAAAGACAAGCTTCTTCAACCCTGTGAATTCCAAGAGGGCTGTAGGCAACAATGAACATACATCAGAGAGTAATTAGCAAACTTTAATCCACTGAGAGTTTCTAAGATCAAAATCCAAATTCGTATTCTGTATACTATCCATACATTGGAATTTAAGAACCTGAACGTGTTCCAAAACCCTTTACTCACTACTCACCAAGTTGCCTCAGCATTTCTTGGTGAGATTTAAAAACCCTACTTTCCGCCTTTCTACAGAATCTCTCAAAGAGTCCAATACTTTTAACCTACACAGAGTTGATCTGATCATCTATATAGGTTTCATAGGAACAAAGCTTCGTGATTCAAAAAGCAAAAGCTATTCCAACTTGTGAAGATCCCGCACTTGTTGCTGACTAATCTATTTTCTTCCATGTCTTCTAGCTTTCCCGCAACATCCAGAGGAAAATTTAAATCTACAAGTAAAGCTATATATATTTGGGAAGCAATTCGTACGTCTGATCGTTGACTTCAAAAATTAGGCGATAGTGAAACGATTTGTAGTTGAGGTCTTTCAATTTTTTGTGATAGCAGTTGTTGATTTAATATCTCCTATTTGTTGATTTAATGTTTAATTTTTGTACAACATTGTATCAATAGTTGTGACTTTAAAGTTGTTATTCTTGATGATGAATACCAATAATTGACCAAAATATACCCTTTGTTGTAAAAAACAACCAATCATTTGATGCCACATCAACTGCACAAGTATTGGGGCCCCTTTTGCACACCTATTGGTCTCACATTTTTCTTGGGTTGTTTTGAACACCTTGACAAAAAGCATGGTGATGTGGCATCATAATTAATGATGTGGCCTTGAAACCTTTATAAGTAGAGGACTTGCCAAGTAAGCTACTGTAAAAAATTGGGAGTGATTTGAAATTTCCACGTAAGATTTTGAGAAGTGCGAAGTTAGGGTGCACAACTACTGGGTCCTCTCCCCTATCTATTACATTGACGATCATTTGATTGTTTATAAGTGTTGTAGGCAAACAATAATTTTTATTGTTTATGGAAAATGAAAAAGAAAGAAAGATTGTTATTATAGTCCACAATGTTGGGAGGTTTGTATATGGGTCTACACATAGCTTATAGTAATATGGAACAATTTGTATATGGGTCTGCAATGGCTTATAGTAATATGAGACTATAAATGAAGCATACATACCTTACCCTCTAGTGGGATGTGAAGTTGTGACCTCTCTTTCAAGGGCACAAGTTCCCCACCACTAAGCTAGCTAGGTTGTATTTTTCATTTAGAAATGATTGGGTCATTTTTCAACATTGGGTGGGATTTTGTGTTTTTTCATTTTTTATCCCACTTTTAGAAGTTTTTAAAATTTCTCTTACCCTAGTATTCTCTCACTTGATTTTATATTCTTTAAATTTTTAGAGAAATACAGATAAGAGAGATATAGTTGTTATTTGAGAATATTTGGATCATTTTTCTCTATTGGGTGAGATTTTAGGCTTTCTCGTGTTATCAAACATTTCCTTCCTCTTCTATTTTAATAATTTTTTAAGATTTCTATTATCTCTGTACTCTTTCCTTCAATTTTTTATTCTCTAAATTTCTATTTTGTCTTACTTGTCAAAATTTTAGACTTTTTCATGTCAATGTCCATTTTCCTTCATTTCTCATAAGTCCTTGATTCTCCAAGTCCACATGTTTTGATTAATTAAAAACAAGTTTTTGAAAGGAACCCGAAACCTTGTTACATAGCAGGAGAAAGATAAAGCATTAAAGAGGCATGAAATAACAATGCCTGGACACCCATGTAAAGAACAGATCCCAGTTAAAACAAAAAGGGATCACAAGACAAAGAGAACAGCACTAGACAACCTCAGGACAACACAAAGACAACACCGAGACAACACAAGGACAAGGACAACTAGATGTTTCTTATGAGTTCTTTCGCATGAACCACCATCTGCTTCATATTGACTGCAGAACTTTTCATATCATCCAACTCTTTTTCCTTGATACCAACCTGTTTCCGAGTGTTGGCCCTTGAGCTTTTTTCATGACCCTTCTTCTCAGTTCGATCCTTATCATCCTCCTTGCCTTTAATCTGTTCAAATTTATTTATCGGCATGTTAACATGGTCGATAGTGGCCTTAAGGATCTGGAAGTTTTACTCAGCAATCCTCTTCATAGTAAGCTCCATCTTATCCACTCTATTGACCAGATTGTTCAGGTTAGTTTCTAGACCCTTATCATCTCTGATCCCTTCCAACTCCAAGTCCACATATTTCAAGCTTTTGAAGTTTCCTTTATTAGCATGATTTGCCTTTGTATTTTATGCCCGTATAACATTACTCCCTTCTATCCCACAATATTTTGATTTCTATTTCTCTCCTTACTTTCCTTTTGAATGAAGTGGTCATTGATCCCTACTATAAGATTTGGCTATGGAGATAGCCACCTGGGATCTAGAGGTCCAATGAAGCACAATGACATGAGAAGATCAATATGGAAAGAATAAATTGTACTCTTATTAAGAATGCTAATAGAATGGATGTACAATGTATGAGAGACCCTTGGTTAAATATAGGCCAAGTTGAGACATATGATAGCTTGAGATTATGACAAATGTCTTAATCTTATTATATGAGACATAAAGTAATAACTTATCTACTTAAGGTGAAAAAGTGATAATTATCCACTTGAATTGAGAATAATCATATGTTTTCCCTAAGTAAACTTAAGTAACATGTGTGATTAGAACCTAGATGATGAACTTACTAGGTACTACACCTTATTCACATCAACACCCCCCTTAAGTTTAGCTTAGGGAGGAACAAACCAATGCAAAGATGGGTCCAAGCTACAAGGTGTGATGGGGTACTTGCATGTACAAATGCAATTTCTCACAAACAGAGAAAAGGAGAAAGCATAGGGACAAAAATCCTCCCCAAAAGAGAGAAAATACAAGAAAATAGTCTCAAGAAGAAATGAGGAAGACAAAACTCCATGTGAGGAAAAAGTACCCCATAAGAGAGAAGAAGATAAGCCATGTAGCCTCCCCTCAATGTAGGAAATGCATCACTTGTAGATGCTCAAAATTGGTTGTAGAATATGCTCCATGATCATCGATAATGTTTCTACCCTTAGGAGGAATCAAAACCAAAGTTGTATATGAATGATGTATGTTAATGAGGATTCGATTAATACTAAGAGGGGGGTTGAATCAGTATTAACAACAATTTAAAATCATCAACTTAGACTCATAAAACTTTTACCAAATCAAACATAGACCAACACTAGAGTCATTTACTAGTACCGGTATCTATTGATAAACATCTGCTAAACTAATATATCAATGTTGCACATTAAGTGTTCATTAACCATGCATAAATTGAAAGTAAAGCATAACATCACATCAAAAGCATTCACCACATGAACACCATGATTTTCACGTGGAAACCCAAATAGGGAAAAACCACAGTGGGAATTGGTACCCACAAGAATTTTGCACTCTTTTGGAATGCACCATATTAGGAGCCTAGCACGGCTAAGATCTTACAAAGATGCCCTGTTAGGAGTCACCTGGTTAAGGGATTTACCTCAGCCCTATTAGGAGCTTTGATCTATTAGGATCAACCTCGCAAGAGGATTTAGAACTCAGATGTTGAGTCACCCTGTTAGGGGATTTACAATGTGAGGCTTGTCAGGACCTACCCAATTAAGGGATTTTATCTGCTGCAACTGTTAGGGAACAATAGTGAAGATCTATGTATAGCACTCAACTGCTTGCTTGATCAGATCCAATTAAGCTCTAAGTCTACAACGCTCGAGCATAACTTCTCATACTCTGGTTCGACTTCACACACTTCTCAAAAATCGCTACCACAACAATCATCAACTGTACCGACATAAATAACTTTTACAACTAGGTCGGCAACAAAACCCTAAGACTTACAACATAGATCATCACAGATCTTTACAGCTCATTACAAATCGTCATATGGATCATTACAATCAATTACAATTCAATATCAACCGTTGAGTGATTACAACTCATCACAACAACTCGATTTGATACAAAGTCAAACCCTTAGAACACTCCACTAAGCACTTTGCATATTCCCAAGAAATTCTCTTTCCAAATGCACCAAAACATCTTTCAAACACTTCACGCGGTTTGTGCCACATCATCATCAACATGTGAACTTGATGTAGATCACCGCCAAACCAAAAATCATTACCAGTCAAGAGAGTTCTTTGTTGGCATTATACACTCAGATGAGAATGGTTGATGTTGTCATTGATGGCAACCAACTGGTAACAGGGTTCAAAGATTCTACCGGCAACAGACTTCACCTACCGACATCGGTAGTCACTACAAGGGTTATTCACATCGGCATCCAGTTTACACAGCAATAGATTATAATGGCAGTCCAAGCCGACTTGGAAATAATATTATTTATGCAAAATGTATTGTAATGTAATATTATATTTGTATGGTCGACATGATGTATTGTAAAGACTCATATATATATGAGATCTTGTAGGTCATTCGAATATAGGATATGATATGTAATGTAAGGAAGTGGTAATATGCGATAGGTTATGATAGTGAATAATTGTATATGCATTTTGATGTATTTATCTTAAGAGCGAATAAGAGCAGAGCAGAGTGAAGCAAGGTTTTGGCAGAGGTATTAGACAGAGCTTAAACCGGTACTAAATCCAACATTGCAGATGTCATTTTGAAGTAGTACATTGTTAATAGATTTAACCATCCAATTGTAGTCAGTGTGACTCCATTTTGTTGTTGAGCAATGAGCTCTAGGTAGTTGGCCTTCCTGCATGTGCAAGCCCCTATTGTACTAAGTAATATTTATTCATATTGGCCAGTGAGAAAATATTGTTGGTCACAAATCCCATTGAGGTTTTTCCCTTAGCGGGTTTCCTCACCAAAAATATCTATGTTATGGTGTGCATTGATGCTTATTCTTTTGTTTCTCTTTGTTGCATTATTATTTGCTTACCCTGGTATATTAATTTGAGCTGTAAAGTTGCAAATAAGTTGAAATCTTTCATCCACTGGTTAGACACTGATTCAACCCCCCCCCTCTCAGTGTCTTTGGGACTAATCTAGTATCTAGCAATTGGTATCAGAGCCTCGTCCTCTATTTGCAGAAGCCTAACAACTTGAGTAATATTATGAAACCGGTACCTATGGAAAGCTTGAGACAATAGTTGGAAGGAGCTTTTGAAGATTTTGATGCATACAAATTGAAGAATATCAAACTGGAAGATGAACTTAGACCTTCTCGGGAATTTATCGAAGCACTTCAAGAAAACCTGGTTATAGCAAAGAATAAGAGAAAATAATTACATGTGCAACTGCAAAACCAAGATGATGAAGAAAAAGAAACTCTCAGAGATATTGCAAAGAAATTGAGGCAAGAGAACAGTAACATGAGGAATGAGATGCAAGATTTAACCATGAGACTATGCAAGAATATTGAAGATAGAAAGAGGAATGAGGAAGATTTGGCCAGAAGACTTAACGAAAGATCAGATGAATCTCTAAGGCTTAGTTATGAAAATGATATGCCTAAAATAGATTTGATTCACGTGCAACATGACAAAGAGGAACTTATGAGACAAGTTAGTACTTTGGAAAGTGAGTTGGTCGCTGCAAATGAATACAAAGACAAATAAAAGAAGAGTTCAGACAAGCTTGATGATATGCTGAAAAGTCAAAAACCGGATGGAGAAATAGTTGGACTTGGATTTGAAAATGGAGAAAGTTTCGGAACTGCAAACAATCATGATCACAACAAACTGGTAAGGCAACCTAATTCTTATAAATTCAATGGCAAATGTTTTAATTGCAACAAATTTGGTCATAGAGAAAATCAGTGCAGATTTAGGAACAATTAGAATACAAACTCACCCACCGGTCAATGTTCCAAATGCAATAAAACTGGTCATAACTCGGACAATTGTAGAATGAATGTGAAATGCTATGTTTTTGGTCGATTTGGACATCTATCTAATCAATGCAGAACTCAAACCAGTCAAGGTTATGGAAAAACTATTCAAAGAAACAATGTAACCTGTTATGCATGCAACAAGATTGGGCATATTGAAGGATTTTGTAGAAGCAAGAATGTACCGACAAACAACAGAGGATCTAATGATAAAGGAAAAGAAAAGGTGAATGAAATGAAGCAAGAATTCACTAAACAATGGATCAGGAAGAGAGATCAGAGGAATGATGAATCTGGCTCTGCACCGACAGAACAAAGTAATCCTGCACCGGCAGGAGATTCTTCATCTAACTAAGGAATAATCCTTAGGGGTAGGGAAACTAATTGAATATCATGCATTTACACTCAGTTGGTGGTAAGAAGTCATATTTATTCTTTACCGACACATATGTTGAGTGTTCACTTCATCGACGAAGCATTTATTGTGGTTGTAAGTTAACTTTTTGGTTATAAAGCACTTGAATTTCTCATTTCGACTCACCAAGCATTCAAGCATTCGAAGAGAGTAGAGTTGAGCACCAACATCCAAGACATGAAGCAACAAAGGTTTTTTAGGGCATCCAAGGTTTTCACTTGCATTCGACATAAAATGTATTTATCTTAAGAAATGGCTTCTTCATCCTTTGTTCCTGAATTCATTGCAAACCCTACTATTTTGAAAAATATCAAGCATCCTAGACCAGTCTTCAAGATAATCCCTAAGATAGAAAAGTTGGAGGACTCCATTGGTGCATTTTTGAAAATTTCAAAGGGAGTCGCATTTGTTGAAGATCCTAGGGCATACATTCACTATAACATAGAAGATTTAGGGTCTGAGAATTTAAAGAACATGTTCATGAATGTTATCACTGACAAACAAGGTATAGTCAAAACAAAACACAAGGTTGTTGAAGATTTAGGGTTCACTAACATCCTTCACATGCCTAAATTTTCAGATGAGATTGTCCATTATGTTCTTAGCAGAGTTCACGGTGAATTTTTGTGGTTAGACTTAGTTTTCAAAATCACTAAGGAAGCAATTAAGGCTATTACTAGTTTACCTTCTACTGACACTAGGCCTGATAAGAAAAAGAAAATTCCAAACAAAGAAGTTATGAACTTAACTGATGCAACATCAGATAACAAATCACTTAGGGTTAGTGATATAACCGTTAACAATGTTAAATATGCAAGTATGGTTATTGGATACAAAGTTGCTCATACTAATAGGCTAAATTATGCTTCAAGTTTATGCATTCATAGTTCCTATGAGATGATTGTGAGCAATGCTTAAATTGACATTTGTGAATGGTTGAAAGATGAACTGTTAGAAATTATAGATAAGATCAAAGGTGATAAGAAGGGAACTTTCAAGTTTGTGAATTTGATTGTATGCTTAATGCTATATTTCTCAAAGGAGATTCCCAGTATTGGACACAAGGATTTTGCCTATGATATTTCTGTTGGAAAACGGATTAAGGAGGCAATTACTGGCATAGGATCGGATGGTGACAAATAGGTAAAATATTACTTCAAGGACTTTCAAGCTAAAATGAGGCAAAGGGAAAGGATTCCCAAAGCATTGTTGACAAATATGACAAGCATATATTCTTTGTTGTAAAAAGAGATGAAGTATGGATGGAAGCAGTTAGACCTAGAACTGTCTGGATAACAGAGATGGGTTATGAAGTGGACTCACACATATTAGAATCTTATGCCAAGATACTCCTAGATGCTCCATTAGAACCCACTGAGAAGATCTTTGGTAATGCTGAAACTATAGAGAGTGATGTTACTATGCAAAAGCAGAGGAAGAAAAGAGACAAAGTAATAAAAGATGCTTCAAAATTTTGAAGTTGTTAAGAATGGATTGTTGAAACTTGATCCGATGAGAGGTGTTGCTGAACAAGAAAGAAAATTAGAACAACAACCAGTAGCACATATTTCTCCTATGGCTACCTCATCCAATTCTGACAATGACAAGGCTATCAAATTCAAAAGGGTGGAAAGGAAGAAAAGAAAACCCTCACCAGCACCTGCTCCATCACCAAAGAAATCAAGAACAATTAGAAAGAAACAACAAGCTGTGAGAGAGCCCAGTGGTCAGAAGAAGAAAGTTACACCAAACAAGAAACCGGAACAAAAGAAACTTGACACTCTTTCACTGACTGAATTGATAAATGAAATAACTCAAGAAGGAAACCTCGGTAATGTTAATAAATTTTATCATTCTTTTAAGGATTCAGATAAGGATACCATTGAGGAGAGCATTATTTTGTATCTGGATATATATAAGAAGGTTATGATTGAGGTTATAGATGTTCTTCCTAATGATCTATACTTGAGACTTGAAGCAAAGAGAATGTCCATTATGGAGTTAGATAAGAAACTGAAGGTTGAGGAACTGTTAGTCGTTGATCCTGATAATTCTAAGCAAGAAATTGATGATTTAATATCTAAAGCTAACAATATTGTTTTTGTGAGTATTTACCTGCAAGTTAGTCTTATGGTCGGCAGAGTAAAAGAGATTGCAGATGAAACAACTGATAAGTGGGATATATTCTTTGTTGAGAAAGAGAAAAGGGAAGAGAGAGATAGACAAAAGGTTGATAAATCATTTACCAAAGTATATCAAAAAGAAAATAAGGGTAAGAGTAAGGTTGGAAGTGTACTTGACATCACAGTTAAGGACAACTTACCGCCACTAGCACAAGGCACCCCATCGGTAGTATCAGAGGCACTGACAAAAATGCAAAATGAGCCTAAAGAAGAGAAGTCAGAGGAAGAGAAAACAAATAATGTTGACTCCAAGTCAGACATTCTATTCACAATTAATGTTGACACTCAGGACATCAATATTGTATTGGACAAATAAATTGCAGAGGAGAAGAAATCCGAAGCTATAAATGTTGAGAAACCTAAATCATCGATCAAGACTGTTGACACTTAGCAGCATATTGAGATATCAACAGAAGCAGAAAAAGAACTAGAACAAACACAATTAGAACCAATAGAAAATAAGAATGAGAATAAGGAAGAGGAAGTGGATAAAAAGGAAGTTAAGGCAACTAAACAGGTATCTAGAGAAGAGAAGAAAGTTATTGCAGAACCTAGCACTCATCCCAGTACTTCTACTATGGATTACAGACCGACAAATGTTACTGATGTATTATTAGATTCCATAAAGAAGATAACAAAATGCAATGCCTTAGCATTTAAGGCTATTGATGATTCTTTACCAATTTTGCAGATGATTGCACTGGCGTGCAAGGTTGACCACATTATTGGGTCTATACGTAAATTGGACACATTGTTCAAATTCATTTCTTCTAACATTCAAACTATAGATAAGATAAATGAGGAGACCATTCAGGAAAGAGTTAATAAGAAGGATGAATTCTTTGACAAAACAGTAAAGGATTATACAAGATAGATTGATTCATTGTTACTAGCAGTGAATTCCACCATTCTGAAATATAAGGAATTGTACAGTGAAGCCTGCAAACCTCACCATCTAACAGGAGATATTGATGAGCAAATAAAGAAAACATAGAAAGAGATTGATGACATTGCTGACAATATGATTGGTTCTTTAGAACTAACATCAGTTTTGGATCAAGAGATGGCTACTTATGAAGAGAAGATTGAGAAATTGGAAAGAGAGAAAGCAAGGTTAAAGATGAAAACCCTAGAGTTAAAGAACAAACTTGGTCCTAGATTGGATAATTTGCTCACACTGGAATGAGATATCTAAGGCAACTATTCAAGGAGAAAGATCACCAAAGCAATAGATGCATTATCTCACTAGGATGATCCGACAGACAGAGACTATAATTTCTGATAGTACAAATTTTTTGCAAGGTCTTAACTTGGTTTTGGCAGACATTTTTCAGATCATACATAACCGGCTACAGGGTTGTAAGTAATTTTTGATTCATTTTTACATCCTTTGTCATTGATGCCAAAGGGGGAGTGGTGTAATGAGAAAAATATACGGAAGGAGATCACTTGCTCAAGGGAAGCACTCTCAGTTTTTGGACTTCAAATTTTGGATATCAATTTTGATTTTTTCTCATGAGTGTTGCCATCAATGCCAAAGGGGGAGATTGTTGACATTATATACTCATATGAGAATGGTTGATGTTGTCATTGATGGCAACCAACTAGTAATAGGGTTCAAAGGTTCTATCGGTAATAGACTTCACCTACCGACACTGACAGTCACTACAAGGGTTATTCACACCGGCATCTAGTTTACACCGACAACAGATTATACTGGCAATCCAAGCTGACTTGGAAATAATATTGTTTATGCATAAATCATCATTACCACAAAAAATTATGTCATCCACAAATACTTCAGCTATCAATACTTTGTCTCCATCAGTCCTTAGATATATGTTATTGTCCTCATTGGTACGTTGGAATCCTATCTTGATCAGATGTGCATGCAATATTTCAAACCATTCTCTCGGTGCCTGCTTCAATCCGTACAGTGCCTTATGTAATTTTCAAACCATATCTTTATCCTCAGACAAAGAAAATCCATCTGATTCTTCTATGTACACTTCTTCCTCAAGGATGTCATTAAGAAAAGTTGATTTAACATCCATCTGATAGACTTTAAATCCTTTAAATGCATCATAAGAAAGTAACATTCTTACTCCTTCCAATCTTGCCATCGGTGCAAAGGTTTCACCATAAGCTTCTCCTTCTTCATGTGCATAGCCTTTGCAAACCAACCTTGCTTTATTTCTTACAACCTTGCCTTCTTCATTTAACTTATTTCTGAAGACCCATTTAGTGTCAATCACATTCTTGTCTTTTGTTCTAGGAACAAGAGTCCATGTTTTGTTCTTCTCTATCCGATCCAATTCCTCATTCATTGCATTAATCTAGTCATCATCCTTTAATGCCTCCCTTACTGTTTTAGGCTCAATAGAAGAAATCAGACAAAAAAATTCTCTGATTTTCCTCCTTGTTTGTACACTAGCATTTTTATCTCCAATTATTTGTTCTTCAAAGTGATTTAGCCTGACATGCCTAGGAATAACCGGTTCCAGTGTTGTGCTTCCTACTTCATGTTCTTCATCTTCATCACTCTCTACATTTACCGATTGAGCACCTCTTTTCTCATCATCCTTCTGCACCTCTAGTTCTATAAACACAAGTCCTTCTTCATATTTCTTAGGCTCAAATCTACTGGCCTCACCAGATTTCTTAGAGAGTTCATCTATCTTTACATTAGCACTCTCAATGATCTTCTTAGTTCTCTTTCTATAACATTTAGATGTATTACTCTTTGTAGAGTAACCAAGAAAAATACCTTCATCACACTTAGCATCAAACTTTTTGGTGTAATAATCTCTCTTAATAAAACATTTACTCCCAATTTTTTTGAAATAACTTACACTAGGAGTCTTTCCATGCCATAATTCATATGGTGTTTTGTTGTTGCCTTTTTTGACAAGTACCTGGTTCAAAGTATAAACAACAGTGCTAACTGCTTCTCTCCAAAATATCTTCTGTACTTCACCTTGAATCATCATGGTTCTAGCAGCTTCAATAACTGTTCTATTCATTCTCTCTGCTATCCCATTCTGTTGTGGAGTTCTAGGAGCTGACATCTTCCTCTTAATTCCTTATTCATCACATAACTTCACAAACTCATCAAAAGTAAATTCACCTCCCCAGTCAGATCTCAAACATTTTAGATTCTTCTCAGTATCTTTCTCAACTAACGCTTTAAATGCTTTAAATTTATTGAATTCCTTAGAATTTTCTCTTAGAAAAGTTACCAACATCATCTTAGAAAAATCATCAGTAAAGATAATAAAATACTTATCACCAAAATAGCTCTTGGTCCTCATAGGACCACAAAGATCAGTATGAACCAAATCAAGAATATTCTCTGAAGAGAAAGACTTACTCTTAAAAGATACAATGGTCATCTTACCCATCTGACAGTCCTTGCATAACACATTGTCTGCTTTCACAAGCTGGGGCAAACCTCTCACAATACTTGACTTACTAACTTTAATCAAATTGTCAAAATTTACATGACACGATCTCTTATGCCACAACCAACTATCTTCAATATTTGACACCAAACAATCATTCACATTAGTATTCAGATGAAATAGATTAACTCTAGTATGCTTTCTAGTAGCAATCAATTGTCCATTGTTTCCAAGAATCCTACACACTCCACTTTTGAATTCAAGTGGATGTCCCTTATCATTAAGTTGTCTAGCACTCAAGAGGTTATGTTTTAGTCCATCAACCTAAAAGACATTGTCTGCATTACTCTTCCTATTTGATGAAATTGATCCTTTGCCTTGAACCATGCAGGGAGAGTTATCACCAAACCTTACAACACCTCTATCAAACTCTTCAAGGGATAAGAACTTACTTTTGTCACTAGTCATGTGGTGTGAGCAACCACTATCTATTATCCATTCATCACCGATGTCCATGTGAGACACCAATGCCTTCTCATCAGTTAGATCCTCCTTCACAACAACAAACACGATCTCCTCATTGTCATCTTCTTCCAATTCATCATCGGTCACACCTTCATCCATTGCAACATAACAATGTTTCTTGCCTTTTCCTTTGAATTTCCTAAACTTCTCTTTCTTATAATTTTTAGGACAGTTAGGAGCTATGTGCCCAATTTTACTACAAGAGAAACAATTCAAGGGTAATTTACCTTTATACTTGACAGTGCCTCTAGGGAATGTCTTAGCCAATAATACCTCTAGTTCCATCAGATGATCTTCTTCATCACCATCACCTTTGCTACTACCATGACTAGACCTAGATTCATGATTATGACAAGTTTCCTTTCCTTTCCTCACTGATGTACTGGTTACAGAAGCCTTAAAAGCATATTCAGAAGGTTTAGAAACACTATTAGCAAAACTATTTAGCTCAAATGCAGTTAACTTTCCAATTAGAGAGTCAACAATGACTTTATCTTTAGAAATAGATCTCAGTTCTTGAATAGTAGAAACTCTAATAGAATATTGCAATAAAAGAGTTCTAAGTATTTTACTAACAACAATATCATCTTCAATCTTACCTTTGGCACTCTTTATACCACCTACAAATTCCTTAATCTTTTGACCATATTGAGCTATGTTCTCACCATCAACCATTTTCATATCATCAAATTTGCCTCTTAAACATTCTTCCTTTGCCCTTTGTACATGTTCATCTCCTCCATAAATTAATTTTAATTTTTCCCATACCTCATTTGCAATCTCCAATCCATGAACATCTATATACTTAGAGTCAGACAAAGTACTTATAATTGCTTCAAGGGCCTGACTATTTTCTTGTTGTTTTTTAGTTCATCCAGTGTCAAGGGGTTGGTAGTAGGAGCAACATACTTGGTTACCACATGATTCCAATACTGTGAACCCATTCCTTTAATGTAGATCTTCATATGATCACTCCATATCTTGTAGTTATCCTTGGTAAACTTGGGACCCTCCTTCTTCATCATCTCTCACAAGATCTTTCTCTCAAGCTGCTAGGCTTTCTGCACACAGAGGAGCAACGCTCTAATACCGATTGTTAATATTAGAGGATCATTAATACTGAGAGGGGGGGGGGGTGAATCAATATTAATAACAATTTAAAATCATAAACTTAGACTCATAAAACTTTTACCAAATAAAACATAGACCAACAGTAGAGTCATTTACCAGTACCGACATCTGTTGATAAACATCTGTTAAACTGATATATCAATGCTGCACATTAAGTGTTCATTAACCATGCATAAACTAAAAGTAAAGAATAACATCACATCTAAAACATTCACCACATGAACACCATGATTTTCACATGGAAACCCAAATAGGGAAAAACCACAGTGGGAATTGGTACCCACAAAAATTTTGTACTCTTTCAGAATGAACCCTGTTAGGAGCCTAGCCCAACTAAGAGCTTACAAAGATGCCATGTTAAGAGAAGACCCTGTTAAGAGTCACCCGATTAAGGGATTTACCTCGGCCCTATTAGGAGCTTTGATCTGTTAGGATCAACCTCGCAAGAGGATTTAGAACTTAGATGTTGAGTCACCCTGTTAGGGGATTTACAATGTGAGGCCTCTTAGGACCTACCCAGTTAAGGGATTTTATCTGTTGCAACTGTTAGGGAGCAACAATGAATGATATATGTATAACACTCAATTGCTTGCTTGATCAGATCCAATTAAGGTCTAAGTTTGCAACACTTTAGCATAACTTCTTATACTCTAGTTTGACTTCACACACTTCTCAAAAATCACCGACACAACAATCATCAACTGTATCGACATAAATAGCTTTTACAACTAGGCTGGCAACAAAACCCTAAGACTTACAACATAGATCATCACAGATCTTTACAACTCATTACAGATTGTCATATGGATCATTATAATCAATTACAAATCAATATCAATCATTGAGTGATCATAAGTCATCACAACAACTCGATTTGATACAAAGTCAAACCCTTAGAACACTCCGCTAAGCACTTTGCATATTCCCAAGGAATTCTCTTTCCAAACGTGCCAAAACATCTTTCAAACATTTCATGTGGTTTGTGCCACATCATCATCAACATGTGAACTTGATGTAGATCACCGCTAAACCAAAAATCATTACTAATCCTTAAACCCTTCTTAAACCCTGGCAAAAAATCAACAAAAATTATAAACATAACTTTTAGTTGTCACTACATGATGCGGTTCCGGTCAGATACATGTTACAATGATAAAAAATCACATTCAAAACCACAAGGCCTCAATCATCACCAATTGCCAGATACAATCAAAATATTTCCTCATTTACCGATTAAGGTCCTAATTCCCAGTTTCTTGATTCTTTACCGGTAGACCAAAAAGATTTAGATGACACAATACAACATAAGTAAACATCAGTAGACATGAATAAACATTAGTTGCCATCAACGACAACAAAAATAATTGATCAAAGTCATCCATCATAAAATCTCAATCTCTTCATCACAATGTCATCACAAACGGTCTTTTACCGGTTCAGTTATCATTCTCCATATGCATCAGTTATGCAAATCATGCCAACAATGTCTTCCCATTCCTAAAAGGAAGATGTAGGAATAAATCTCAAAATGTATGGAGTCTCTAAAAGTTTCTCAAGTCGCCCCATGTTGATGTTCAGATTTTCCCCCTCCAAACTAGGCTTTCTAGGACACACTATCTAAAAGACAATCTAGGATATACTAAAGATGAATTAAGAACAAGAACTAGAGACTCAAGTATCTCCTCTAAAGGAAAAGATGTCTCCTTTAAATTTTGTTCAAAAGTATCCAAACTCAAGTCAAACTATGAAAAATGATCATTTAGATATTGAAGGAGAGGGTTGAAGTGTTCTCTCACAGCTACTACAAAAGGATCATCTTATAATATGGTGCAACATGGAAATAGGGTTACACAAGCTTAGTAAATTAAACTAGGAAAACACCAATTTCACATACCATTACATTCAAAAGGGAAGTAAACCTAATAGACCCAATCTCAATTCTTTAGAGAAGAGGGGTGTTTATTAGATTTGGTTTTCTCTTTTGGGAGTTGAGTTGAAATTGTAATTGAATTAGAATTAAATCACAATGTTAGATCTAGGACAAATAATGAGAAATTGACATAAAATAACAGTAACAAAATGTTCCAAATATCAAGCAGAGCTATAAACTTAGATATGAGGATTTGGAAAATAGATTGAAACTTGTGACAGAATGTTTGGGCAAAATTGTCAGGATTGGGGGGTGAACCATCTTGGTCCTCTGAATATTGGGGGCAAACAAACTTGATGTTTTCCAGATCAAGATGACACATAGAATCCATTATCAAAAGATTGTCAAAAAATATTGATATCGAGCAAGGGAAACAGTCCTGGTCCTCCACTTTTTGTGCCTTCAAAAGTTGAGTCTAATTATTGTTGTCTACTCTACTGGATTCCTTGCTTGCAACTCTTGAGACAATTCCTTGCACATAGAATGACAAAAGTAGGTTTGTTGATGGTGGTTTGACTTAGGTCAAACCCTAGTTTAGGAATTAAACTTGAAATTGAAATAATTGTTCAAAATGGAATTGAATTGAAGTAGATGTTGGTATTTTGGTATGGTTTTGTCATTGATGTCAACACCTACTAAACACTTATCAACTCTGGCACTTTGGAGAATCAACAACATTCACCGGCAAGCAAGTGACTTATGCATAGTCACTGGTATCTGGTACACCGACATGATATAATGATCATCGACACTTGGAATGATATGGAAATCACTTGATTATGTTGAAGACATAGTTTGGACACTTTGTATTGAAGGTTTGTTAATTGGCATATTCATATTTGCATATTTTCTGTTACCGGTAAATAGGTCTAGGTTACACCGGTAGGTTTATCTTTTCCAAATCAGCATGGCATGCTATGGAGATGACTTATTATTGTTGTAAATGCATTAAGCCAACATGGTGAATTGGTTATTGCATTGGGCATTAATTGATTTGTAAATTAATTTTATTGTATTATCCTTTAGAGATGACCTACTAAAATTGGTCTTAGGGTATGGTATAAATGTAAGATCTTATTTGTAAGATCAAGTGTGGAATGCAAAAAAGGATTGTGTGAAGGTATATGCGAGAATAAGCAAAGTTATACACGCAGACATCATTTGAAGTTGAAGGAGGGTTTTTGTGAAGACAATCAGAACCACATCGATACCGAATCCAACATATGAAGATGCTATTTTGAGCAGTACATTCTTATTGGATTTAACCATCCAATTGTAGTCAGTGTGACTCCTATTTGTGTTTGAGCAGTGAGCTCTAGTGCAGACCCCATTTGTATACACTTACTATTTGTAGTAGTATCATCTGATTGTGGGTAAGGTTTCCCACTATGGTTTTTCCCCTTATAGGGTTTCCACGTACAAATATTGGTGTTATGTGTTATGGATGACTTTGTCTTTTTGTTTGATGCATTAATCTTACTGGTATTACAATTATCTGATAAAATTGTCCACCGGTATAATAGACTGTTTCATTGGTATTAAGCAGAAAGTTGATTAAGTTGTTTTTGGTTTAAATTCATTTGACAACTGATTCACCCCTCCCTCTCAGTTGTCTCTGGGACCTAACAGTAGAATGCTTTCCTTTTGAGGGAATGGCTAGATCTAATATGAAAATGCTTGAAATTGAACTTGATATCTTGATGAAGCTTGCTTAAATCCTCACACAAGGGTTTAGGATGTCATGTAGAATGACTTCATAGAATGTTGATCATGAATTATTGAACTTGACTTGAGTTCTCCTTCAATGCTTGATTGGCTGTTCACTTAGGCTTGAATTTTTTAGAGTGTAATTGATTTCCAAATTGAGAAATCTCATCTAGTTATGTTTCTCCAAAAGTTACCAAATTTGAGGCCCTTTTAACCTAGTGTGCATTAAGTGTTTGAATTTTTGGAGTAGGCCAACATGGAGCCAAATTTCCCTCCCATTAGAGGTGACCATTGAGGGATCCTATTTTGGTTACTGATTGGGAGGACCAAGCCAGTCAAGAAATCCTAGTGCTAAGCCAATACTAGGGCATCCTAGTCTTGTTAATTAGGACTCAAAATTGAACAAAGGCAAGAGGAAGAGTTGAAGCAGAATTGAAGAGGGCGAGTAGAATCAAAGTGGGCAATGAGCAATGAAGGCTAGAACACCAAAGTGAGGATGAAATTATATAAGGATACAATTTATGATGCTACATTTAGCCTCCACTTTAGTGGGAGTATGAGCCTATGCCCATACTCATGGTAAAGTACAAAGTTGCATTGGAAAACTTTAATCAAGATACCAAAGAAACAAGATACACAAAGCCCCCATGGACTTAGGATCTTATCAATCTAATATTGAGATAAAAGGAGCAACACATGAAGAAGATGGAAAGAGCATGATTAAACTTGGCCTAGTAGGACTTGTACTATGAGTCACATTAGATTGAAAATTTTGAAATCGATAATCAGTGCAAAATATTACAAAGAAAAAGGCTTAGTTTGCAAAATAATCTAAACAATGAATTGAATTAAATACAAAATAGGTATTGTTGTTACTACTTATCAAGTTGCCATTAGTTTTATATTCAAAGTTATTCTATATGCTCTAGTCGGTTATCTCTACCAAGATATTCAGTCGGTATGAATAGTCTAGTCAATCATTGAAGAAAGTAGTCTCAGAACGTAGTATACACCGAGCTGTCTACCGAGTATCATTTCATGTCTACCGAGCAGCAAAGATGACACATCGAGTTGTTATACACTGAGTGAAACGTGTTACCAGATTCATTGAACCTGGACATACATATGAAAACATGTTACAAGATCGAGGAACATCTAACCATTATCACATTGGAAATTGCACGTAAAAACCAATGAAATATCTTGCATGGTTATTCATTCGATAAATCATATTTTTAAGATCGAAGCAATGAATGAATCACCAAGATAAGAGATCTATTTATACAGCATGAGTTAAGAATTAACCAGGTGTGTGCACGAGTGTAAGAAGACTATTACAGAGACACAGAGGTTATCGAGAAGGTTTTCAGAGAACAGTTAAAGAACAGAGTAAACAAAAGGGTTTACTGAGTTACTATATGGGTTACCGAGGTATGCTATAAGCAAGGTAATCATATTATGAGCACATAGAATCTGCTATAACATTCTAGATGTAAAGTTGCAGATATTTGTAATGATTTTATTGTAATATTTTGAAGTTGTAAGAGAAACCTTAAACAGGGTAAAAGACTCTAATCAAGTCTATAAATTGTAAATCCTCTAACCAAGTGCAGTATTTAGTTTAAGTGCTGTAAAATCCTTTAGCAAGGTAGATCTAATAGATATTGATACTCCTAATAGGGTAAGCTATCAGAAATAGCTAAACATGTAGCTCTAACCGAGCACTCTTTATTATTGTAGTAGTGAAGTTGTGGGTGCCATCCCCATCACAGTTTTTCTCTCTAACCAAGAGTTTCTGCGTAACCAAAATATGTGTTATGGAGTAAATCATGTATGATTGTTATCTATTTGTTTTATCTTTATATTATGTTACTGCACTATTTGGTTTATGCATAATAGTAAAGTTCTTATTAAAGAAAAGTTTTGAAGTATTGATTCAACCCTCCCCTCTCAGTACATTAGCTTTCCATATTGGGCCTAACAATTGGTATCAAAGCTTCAATCTTGAAAAAAGGTTTAACTGCCTAAAGAGAAAGATCTTATCAATGGAAGGCTATAAACAATCTCAGAGGATTGTGTATCTGCAAGAAGAACTGGATCATGCTAATCAAGTGATTGTAGACATGCACAGGCAAATGCAAAAATCTCTAAAAGTGAGAAGAAGATTATCTGATGATTTGTAGGACTCTCAAGAGTTAGTGGAACAAATTGAGACATCATCTAAGAATAGAATATCTGAAGAAACTGAAGAAATGATTGGAGTATTGAAAGAAAAGAACAAAGCACTGGCTGATCAACTGAAAGCAATGAAAAGAGAACATGAACATTTCAGCACACAGATGACTGAAAATATTGATGCATTGAGGACAACTGAGGATAAAGTAAGAGATATAGAAAGAGAAAAACAACAAATTGAAGTCTTAGTATCTGATAAGAATGATGAAATCACAAGGTTGACTGGAATTCAACAAAATCTGTCAGATCAACTAGGCTATGCACATCATGAAGCAATTCTAAAAAATGATGAGAATCAAGCATCGAAACTTGAAGTATCAAGGTTGACCGATGAACTTGAATCAGAGAAGAAATCCAAAGAAACACTGAAGAAGAGTTATGAAGCATCAAAGATGTTGGATGAGCAACTGAATACAAGAAGACCCAACAAGGATGTATGACTCGGTTACAAAGGAAAAAACTCTACCAAGAAGGGAATTCATACTACTGAGAGAGGAGAATCATCAAAGCAAGCTGGAAACAAGAATAACATCAAAAGAAAGAAGCCTATTTGCAACTACTGTGGAAATCAAGGTCACACTGCCAACATGTACCAAATCAAAAAAGGTAAGCAACCGAATGTCACTAAGTCCAATGGTTATTGTTACAATTACAATAAATATGGTCACACATCTAATCAATGTAGGACAAAGTCTGTTAACAATTATCAAAAGGCAATATTCAAAGGGTTTTGTAAAAACTGCAATAGATATGGGCATAGTACCAAGAAGTGTTGGTTTAAGCAAAAGAACTATATGTGGTATGCACACCGAGCAAATGCTAGAGGTTACTGAACTCACATAGATCCTTACCAACAGTACTTTGCAGTACCATGGGATTACAATACAAGGATATGGTGTGAATGTTGTGGAAGATATGGACATATAAGTGCCAACTATTTAATAAGGTTTGGAATGAACAACCGAAGATCATGGAGAAATCCTAGTATGGCATGTTTTCATTGTCACAAAGTTGGACACTTGGCTGGAGATTGCAGAGATCAACCTAGAAAAGACACTAAAGAAATAAAAGACAAATTAAAGATGATTTGGAAAAAGAAGGAAATTGTGTCAAATGAAGTAAGTACCTTACCTACCGAGTTAGGTGCACCTATTCCAAATTAATCGGTAAAGGTATGAAGGGACTGCATTATCTCAAGGTTAAATCTTAACAATTCCTATTTTATTATTATGTACTTAATTCAAAATTTGCATAATTAAAGATATAATAGTAAAGTTTGAAATTCTATCAAAGTCCTTTAAAGCACTATACAGGAAAACTGTCAAATCGGTGAATAAAGGAAACCTGTCTAGTTTGTGAATGAAGGAAGTTTGGTTACTTAGTTAAAGCGGAAAAAGGAAAGAAAGTTAAAGTGAACTAAGAGCATTTAATGTTTTTGACCTAACCCGCACGGAGCCCGATAAGGTATAATGTGTAATTAAAAGCATTTTCACGGTCATTTTCACTTACCAAGTTTTCAAGAGAGCAGAGCAAAGTGAATCCAAGGCGATCAAAACCTCCTACAAAGCAAATTCAAGGTATTTACATCAATCTCAATGCATTGTTAAGTTGGTTTACCGATCTTATCTAGTTGCCATTATCTGCTAAGTATAAAGCGTCTGTCGTTTGAAAATCCTGAAACCCTAAGGATTCTTTGTTAGCTTTTATCTGAAATCTATAATGGCACCTAAGATCCAAGATCCCATTGTTGTCAAGAATGTAGAGAAGCCCTCACTAAAATACTCTTTGGCTCCCAAAGTTGCATCTGAACCAAATGACAAAACCGCTTTTTCACTCATCCCAGATAGAGTGTTGTTAGTCGAAGATGTGAGATTCTTCACCAAATGTCATGTTGAAGAACTCGGTCATGTTGAAATTAAAGACACCTATGATGAACTGTGCATAGATGGTAAATTGAATAGCAAGTATGAACACATCAAGATCAAGGGATTAACTGAAGCCCTAACCTATCACTGTGTGTTCAAACCCCAGTGGGTTAAGTTTGCCCTGAGCAGAGTTCATGATGATTTCATGTGGCTAGAAGAACAACCATTTAAGATTACCAAGGAGATCATTCATCTGATTACTAGTTACCCCATTTATGATCATGCCCGAGCCCAAAAGATGATATCACAGAAGGAATTGATCAGTTTAACCGGAGTGGAATCAGATTGTAGAGGATTGAAACTGAATAATGTCACTGATGAAGAACTAAAATTTGCCATAAGAGTAATGGGTTACTGTTTCTTCCAATCAGTAAGGGAAAATAGCGTACCCTGTGCAGTAGTAGACTTGGCATACAAAATTGTGAAAAAGGGAATGAAAATTGATCTATGTGAGGTATTGCTAAAGAACCTGTTTCAGAATTTGAATACAATCAGGAAGCCGAAGAGAAACAACTCAGCTAATACACTAAAGTTTGGATCATTACTTGTATGCATGTTTTTCTATTTTGAAAAATTCTTTCCATCAATCGGTAAATTTGTTTGGGAACTACACCGACCAATCAACCATCAGATAAATGACTTCATCAAGAAGTTAGGAGATAATTTCAATGATATTATGGATGACTACTTCAGAAAATTTCAAGAGAAAATGCATAACAGGTCCAGATTCCACCCCATCTAGTGGAGAAATACAAAAATGACATATGCTTTGAAGTTGACATTGATTACTGTTATGTGAATGATGTGGAACCAAGAACTCAATATTTGTCACCTATGGGATATGAGATTGATTTTGACATCACACAACAACAAATTGATGCATTTCTCTCATTACCAAGGCATGCTACCGAGCTGAGGTATGGAACCTATGAGGAAGTGAAGGAAAAGGTAAAGATGAGCATTGTAGTACCCAAAGCTACAAGAAAGGCAACAAAAATGATAAAGGCATTGTCAGAGAAATTTGAAGAAGACTCTTCCTCTACACCTGTCAAAGGTACCATTGCCATTACCGAAGAGGAATCTAAAGTCCAAGAGGCAGCAATAACACTAAGCACTGAATTGCCTAAGGGTAAAGTGTTGAAGAGAAAGAAACAGAACACATCAAAGGCCTCGCTGACTCCACCTCCAAAGCGACCTAACACAAGAGCATCTATAGCCTCACCGAGTAAGAAAACAAAGAGTGTTATTGTTCCCAAAGTAACAAAGACCTACAAGAAATCTACTCGAAGACTCATTTTGGCAAAAGAGTCTAGTGATACCGAATCAGAGGATGCAAGCAAATTTCAGATTGTCAAAAGTAAGAAGGTAAATGTACATAGTTTTGAAAAATTTTGTGCTAATCTGAAAGAATATGGAGGATTTGGTTCATTCAGATATGTAAAGTATGAAACCAGAAATAATGATGAGAAGAGACAAATTGAAGAAGCTGTCATCTGCACACTTCTAAAATTCCAGTTAGCTCCATTGGAACTAGCAAAGTCACTTCCAAATGAACTTTACTTGCATATTGATAATAGGTGGAAGTATGCAATGGACTCAGAGAAAAAGATCAAAGAGAGAAGTCTGGTTCATCTATTTCCTGACATGTTAGTAGCTGAAATAAAAGAACATTTGATAGCCTACAACTCAAAGTTTCTTGTCAAACAGAGAGCCTTAAAATTGATGAATGGGCTATACATTGAAGTTGAAAATGAGACAAAAGCAAAGTGGTAGGAAATCTTTAAAATCAAGGATGTCGGTGAGCAAGCTACAATTGAAATTATTGATGTCATCGAGCAAGATCCTAATGTTACCGAGCAAGACCTTGATGACACCATACAAATAGATGAAGATGTCATGGATATAGAGGCATGGGAACAGGAAATGATAGAAGGCAATGCATATGCAAAACTTGTATCTAGTGAATCAGTCTTGGAACAAGTTCAACCTTATCCACCAGTCAAGCAACTTGTCTCAACCGAAATCCCTCATGACACGGATCAAGGCACCGAAGGTCTCAAGTCTACAATAGGAGAAGGTACTACTGAAGAACAGATATCTCAAGCACCTTCTAGCACTGAGAATGTTGCAACTGAGACACTGAGTACCAAGACACCAAAGGACACTACAGAGGCTAAAGAAACTGATCAAAGTGTTGCCTCTACCGAGCAACCTACCAAGGGTCATCAAGCCTCACAAGCCATTGTCTTAGTTCCATTAGTGAAAGGTAAAGAAAAGAAGATGAAAAAGCATACTTTTAAAGTTGATTTGTCAAAACCAATAGTGTTGCCCAATGTTGATATATCAAAATTAAAGGGGAAAGCACTCATTGATTTGGGTGAACTATGCAAAGCAAAGGCCGAACAAGAGAAGCAAATGGCGATTCAAAAGAAAAATAAAGTACTTCAGAAGGTGAAAGCACTCTTAATAGATATGCTACGTGAAGCTACAGTGTCAACAGATGCAACCATCCACATTCAACTGGATGAACTCCTAACAAAGATAGAGACATCTAGAGTAGATGCATCAGAATATTTGAGCAAGCTAAAAGACAAGGAGCTCACTACAAAAATGATAGAAGAGGTACAGAAAGCTATAGCTATTGGCAAAGTTAAACTTGTCAAATTTATTGCTGAGTTGACTCCTCAACTCAAGCACATTCTTTATTTATTTTAGAAACTCTGCACATTTTCTTTATTCATTAAAGATATTAAAAATAAAATAGAGGCAATTGAGAAAGAGATCACCGATCTCTCAAATACGTTGACTATAGAGCCAAATTCAGTTCAAAATTTTTATACCAAGCTACAACAGCTCATGGCTCAATAATTGGACTTAAGAAATGAAGAACACAAGATCGGGATGGATATAATGACACTATAGACATTATTCCTTCCTCATCTTTCATCCGTCCAAGAACAGATCAACCGAGCCACCTCCCTATCTACTAAACAAGAGGGAAGCACTCTAGATGGCTTAATATCATTATTGGCTAATATTCAAGCACATAATTCTTTAATGAACAGTGTAAAGATTGCACTCTTTGTTGCTCTCACTGAAGCACAGACCAAGTTCAAATCCATTTTTGCCCAGTTACCACCCCCGATTGGTAATTAAGTTTTGATGTTTGTCAAAAAGGGGGAGTGATATGATATAGTATTAGAGGAGTAATACAGTATTGGGGGAGTGATATAGTATTCAAAGTATCAAACAAAAGGAGTATAGTATACAGGGGGAGTATACTGAGCAGAGCAAGCAGAGTATCCAAGAGTAGTGAACTGAGTAGTGAAGGACAGTAAGCAAAGATCAAGAGCAGCACACGGAACATTAATCACCAAACATGCAAAATCAGAGTTTTGTATAGTATATCAATAAGGGGAGTATATCTGGATATATTAGTTTATTGACTATTGTACATACTGTCAGTAAAGTCAAATTTTGCAAGTATATAGATATTTGAGTTATAACTTTGACAGTAGTTTTTTGTCAAACATCTCAACTAATGTCAAAAGGGGAGATTGTTACTACTTATCAAGTTGCCATTATTTTTATATTCAAAGTTATTCTATATACTCTAGTCGGTTATCTCTACCAAGATATTCAGTCGGTATGAACAGTCCAATCGGTTATTGAAGAAAGTAGTCTCAGAACATAGTATACATCGAGTTGTCTACCGAGTATCATTTCATGTCTACCGAGCAACAAAGATGACACATCGAGTTGTTATACACTGAGTGAAATGTGTTACCAGATTCATTGAACCTGGACAAACATATGAAAATATGTTACAAGATCGAGGAACATCTAACCGTTATCACATTGGAAATTGCATGTAAAGATTGTGTATGATTTTGAGGTCATCTAACCATTGAAATATCTTGCATGGTTATTCATTCGATAAATCATATTTGTAAGATCGAAGCAATGAATGGATCACCAATATAAGAGATCTATTTATACAGCATGAGTTAAGAATTAACCAGGTGTGTGCACGAGTGTAAGAAGACTATTACAGAGACACAGAGGTCACCGAGAAGGTTTTCAGAGAACAGTTAAAGAATAGAGTAAATAGAAGGGTTTACCGAGTTACTATATGGGTTACCGAGGTATGCTATAAGCAAGGTAATCATATTTTGAGCACATATAATCTTCTATAACATTCTAGATGTAAAGTTGCAGATATTTGTAATGATTTTATTGTAATATTTTGAAGTTGTAAGAGAAACCTTTAACAGGGTAAAAGACTCTAATCAAGTCTATAAATTGTAAAGCCTCTAACCAGGTGCAATATTTAGTTTAAGTGTTGTAAAATCCTTTAGCAAGGTAGATCTAATAGATCTTGATACTCCTAACAGGGTAAGCTATCAGAAATAGCTAAACATGTAGCTCTAACCGAGCACTCTTTATTATTGCAGTAGTGAAGTTGTGGCTGTCATCCCCACCGCAGTTTTTCTCTCTAACCAAGAGTTTCTGCATAACCAAAATATATGTGTTATGGAGTGAATCATGTATGATTGTTATCTATTTGTTTTAGCTTTATATTATGTTACTGCATTATTCGATTTATGCATAACAATAAAGTTCTTATTGAAGAAAAGTTTTGAAGTACTGATTCACCCCTCCCCTCTCAGTACATTAGCTTTCCATATTGGGCCTAACAATTGCAACATGAACCAAACATGTCATGGTGTGCGATCAATGAGTACAAACTAATTCTCATGGTCTGTGCACGAAGTGTAACATTAAGCAGAGTGTATGCCCGCATGTTAAAGAGATTGTGCATTCCTTATTGGGAACAATTGCTTTAGGTAGCATACATACATTCAAAAGACAAGAACATTGCCACAATGAGATGCCCCCAAGAAAGGAAAAATCAAAGAACAATTCTCACTAAACATATAGGAAAAAGCACATAAGGGATCCACTATCTAGGGTCAATATGCACTTCTGATAAATAATATATAAAAAATAATGGCATTGAATTGATCTCATCCACCAAAGGTAGTGGAACTAAAATCACAATGGATGAAGAGAACATAAGATGAACAAATAAATTTCTTTTTGATTCAACATGGAAGAGACCAAAAAGAGACCTCAACACTTTTCATCATCCCCAAGTAGACAACATTGAGTCATATTTACAAACAATAGCATGTTAGGACCCAGAAGGCAACTGAGAGGGGGGGGGGCTGAATCAGTTGACTATGAATTTCAACCCAAATACAAATTATTCAAACTTGATACTTAATATCGGAAAACCAAACTTAATTCCGATTAATAGATTAATAGTTAATATCAATACCAATGAAACTTAATGCATGAAACAAAAAGAGAAACAACATCCACAACACATAACACTGAGATTTTAACATGGAAACCCTGTAAAGGGAAAAACCACAGTGGGAAACCTTACCCACAATTAGATGATACTACTGCAGGTAGTATATGTATACAAATGGGGTCTGCACATGCAGAAAGGCCAACCGTCTAGAGAACACTGCTCAAATGGGAGTCACAATGACTACAATAGGATAGTTAAATCCTAGAATAATGTATTGCTCAAAATAGCATCTCCAATGCTGGATTCAGTACCGGTTAAGCTCTGATAATCACCTTCAAACCTTTCTTGAACCTTCTCTATGGTATGCTCATATGATCTTCAATATTCGCACATACCATGTTACAATACCATAACCTTACATACCATATCCCATCTCCTTACATCTCATCAATTGAGATCTTACATATATACAAAACCTAAGACCAAATGTGTAGGTCGGCCCACTAAGAATATTACAATAAAATCAATTATAAACAAGTTAAGATGCGATGCATCATTTCAATTCAATACATTTACAACAATATCCAATCAATAAATCATCTCCATAACATGTCATGCTGATCTGAAATAGATAATGCACACTGGTCCATATCTTAGACCAATTTGTCGGTAACAGCAAATATGTCAACCCAATTAGACCATTAACCAAAATACCAAAACCAAGTATCTAAACCATGTCTCTGACATAACCAAGTGATCTCCGGATGATAACAAGTCATCCTCAGTGCCGATGAACAATATAACATGTTGGTGAACAATATACTGGTGACTCTGCATAAGCCATTGAACATGTCGGTGAGCACAATGTGCTGATTCAACATAACCAAAAATATCCAGAAGGATAAGTGTTGATATCAATGACAAAACTAATGCAACACATTCATAAATACCAACAGTCTCCCCCTTTGGCATTGATGGTAACACAAGATGGAGAAACATCTAAGTGCCAAAAACCAAAAACCAACAATCTCCAGAATAGATGAATACCAAAAATCAAAATCAAAATGCAGAGAGTATATATCTCTCCCTCAATGAATAATCTCTCCTCCTAGGATAATGTTTCCTAAATACAAAGTTTTTCCATAGATATCTCTCCCCCTTTGACATCAAATGCCAAAGCAATACAAATATCATAACACATAACCTACTAATATGACCAATTAATATAACCAACTACTCCCCTGAGAAGTAGCTCTCCTCCATCAAAGCCAAAAAAAAGTTTCTCTGTTATGTTCTATCGGTTTGATGCCAATCTTCAATTGTCTAAGTCTCTACCGTTGAGGGTATTACCCCAAGCTGCTCTATGAGATGTTCAAAAGTTTCCTTAGGAAAAGGCTTAGTAAAGATATCTGCAATCCACTCTTTAGTATTCACATAAACCAATCTTACTTCTTTTGCTTGAACATTCTCTTTCAGAAATTATATTTGATAGAAACATGTTTAGTCTTAGAGTGGAATACCAGATTCTTTGATATATCAATTGCTATTGAATTATCACAATAGATGATTATAGGTTCTTTTCATTTTACCTTGATGTCCTTCAACATTTTCTTAATCCATAATACCTGAGTACAATTAGTTGTTGCTACAACATATTCTGATTCTGCTGTTGATAATGATGTACAACTCTGCTTCTTGCTCAACCATGAAATCAATCTGCTACCAAGAAATAATGCTCTGCTAGTGGTTCTTTTTCCATCATCTACATCTCCTACCCAATTTGCATCGATGTATGCACATAAATAAAAAATTTCATCTTTAGGATACCATAAACCAAGATTTGTTGTGCCTTGTAGATACCATAAAATCCTTTTTATTGCTGATTCATGATTTTCTTTAGGATTACTCTGAAATCTTAAAATAATACATATTGCATTCATTATATCAGGTCTTGTTTATGTTAAATACAGTAAACCTCCAATCATAGATTTGTATCTTGTCAGACTAACAGGAGCTGAATCGTCCTTCAATGTCAATTTGTTAGCTGTAGTCATAGGAGTACTTACCAGTTTGGAGTTTTCCATACCAAATTTCTTCAATAGTTCCTTCAAGTATTTTGTTTGACATATGAATATACCTTTATCAGTTTGTGAAATCTGCAATCCTAAAAAGAATTTTATCTCCCCAATCATAGACATTTCAAATTCTTCTTGCATCTTATTAGCAAAGTCTTTACACAATCCATCTTCTCCTCCAAAAATGATATCATCAACAAAAACTTCAATAACAAAGATGTCATCATTAGTCACTTTGAAATATAAGTTCCTGTTAGCATTAGCTTTAGTGTATCCAAGCTTCAAAATATATTTGTCTAATCTAGCATACCAAGCTCTAGGAGCTTGCTTCAATCCATACAAAGCTTTCCTTAATCTACAAACCATATGTTTAACATTTGTCAATGAAAATCCATCAGGTTGTTCAATGTAAACTTCCTCTTCAAGATCACCATTCAGAAATGCACATTTTACATCTATTTGATATACTTTATAGTTCTTGTGAGCTACAAATACAAGAAATAATCCGACCACCTCAATTCTAGCTACCGGTGCAAAGGTTTCATTATAATCAATTCACTCTTTCTGTGAATATCCTTTACACACTAATCTTGCTTTGTTCCTGAATACCTTACCATCTTCATTAAGTTTATTTTTGAATACCCATTTAGTTTCAATTACATTTTTGTCTTTAGGTCGGGGAACTAATGTCCATGTATTGTTCTTTTCAATTTGTTCTAATTCATCTTCCATTGCTTTAATCCAATGTTCATCTTGATAAGCTTCAATAACAGATGTCGGTTCAATTTGAGAAATTAAACATACCTCTTCATTTGCCAGTCTTCCTCTTGTCATAGCACCTTGATACTTATTCCCAATTATCTGATTTTCAGAGTGATTCAGTCTTACATACCTGGGTTTATTCACTTGTTGCTATTCTTCAGTCATTGTGGAATTCTCTGATGATGCCAATGTGACTAGTTCCACACTTTGTATCGGTGCACTCTGTATAGGTTCATTTATGATCATCTCAACTGTCGGTTCAGAATCTATAGACCTTGAATTTCCTCTAAATTGTTCATCTATCTTCACATTAGCACTCTCAATGATTTTTTGAAATCTTTTATTAAAAAATCTACATGCCTTGCTCTTAGATGAATAACCAAGAAATATTCCTTCATCACTTCTAGGATCAAATTTACCAATATACTCATCTCTCCTAATATAACATTTTCTTCCAAAAATTCAGAAGTATTTAAGAGTAGGAGTATTACCAAACCATAGTTCATAAGGGGTCTTACTAGTTTCACCTTTGATGTGAACTTTGTTAAAAGTGAGGTAGATTTGCTTCCAATATCATTCTTCTAGCTACTTCTAGAATAGTTATGTTCTTCTTTTCCACATTCCATTTTGCTGAGGTGTCTAGGGTGTTGATAGTTGTCTTCTGATTCCATTCACTTCACAAAATGTATTAAACTCCTTAGATGTAAATTCACCTCGTTGATCAGATCTCAAACATTTGATTTTCTTACCGGTTTCATTCTTTACCATTGCCTTGAATAGTTTTAATTTTCCAAAAGCTTCTGATTTCTCCCTGAGAAAAGTAACCCAACACATTCTAGAATAATCATCAATGATTAGCATAAAGTATCTATCTCCTTGTAGACTTCTTGTTCTTATCGGACCACACAAGTCAGTATGGATTAAATCAAGAACATTATTGGATTTCTCATAAATACTCTTAAAAGTTGTTCTAACTTGCTTTCCCATTTGACATTCCTTACATACCGGATTATGAGGTTTCACAATCTTAGGTAAATCCCTTACTGCCTTAGTTGAACTGATTTTTACAATGCAATCAAAATTTATATGACAAAGTCTCTTATGCCATAACCAACTTTCATCAATATGTGCAATCAAGCATGTCTTATCATTGTTGTTCAAATGAAATATATTACCTTTAGTCTAATTATCGTTTGCAATTTCCAATCCAGTTATGTTCATGATTTTGCATTTACCATTCTTGAACTGTAACTGAAAACCTTTTTCAACTAATTGACCAACACTCAAAATATTATGCTTCAAACCTTCAATATAATAAACATTGTCAGTATTGTGCTTACCATACAAAGATATAGTGCCTTTTCCCTTGATCAAACAAGCTTTATCATCCCCAAATCTTACTAGACCTCCACTATATTCTTGAAAAGATAAGAATTTACTTTTATCACCAGTCATATGATGTGAACATCCAAAATCTATGATCCATTCATCCTTTTCTTCAATTTTAGCTTCCAAGGCCTGCTCTACCGGTGGAACAATAGGTGTTGGTTGATCTTCTTTTATTGCAACAAAAGCCCATCCATTGTCTATCGGTTCTTCATCAGAATCATTAGTAAATCCTTCATCAGCATAGTAACAAGATTTATCTCTATTCTTCTTAAATTTGTATCTCTGATATTCAGGGTTAGGCTTATATGTTCTTTTAGCTTCCTCTCTCAATCTTGCATGTCTGTCAGGACATCTAGATGCCATATGACCAACTTTATTGCAATTAAAACATTTAAATGGTGCTTTACCTTCATACTTACTTCCAACTAGACCTTTAGGCATTTTCTTTGTGAATGGTGCTTCAAGTTTTTCCAATTCTTCATTTTCCCTTCTGATATCTTCAAGTTCTCTTGCATAAAGTGCTTTCCAATCAGATTTGTCAGATAATGATGATGATACTGCAGACAATGATGCTTTGAAGGCCAAATATGTTTTAATTGTAGCAACATGACCAAATTTCTCAAGCTCAAATGCTGAAAGTTTTCCAACCAAGGTATCTCTAGATACTGATGTATTAGGCATTGTTCTCAACTCATTAATAGCAGTTACTTTCATTTTGTATGCTGGTGGAAATTCTCTTAAAACTTTAGAAACAATTTCATCTTCACTTAAGGATCCTCCACAACATTGTATTCCTAAAACAATTTCATTAACTCTTTCCATAAAAACAAAACTTCTTTCATCTTCTTCCATTTTCATATATTCATACCTGACCTAGAAACATTCCAATTTTGCAATTTTGACAGTGGTATCTCCTTCATTCAATGTCTCCAATTTATTCCAAATAACTTTAGCAGTAGATCGGTCTGATAATCCCATGATTTGTTGATCTAATAATGCACTCAAAAGTGCTTCTCTTGCTTTGCAATCATTTTCTTGATCTTTACCCAATGTTGGTGGATCACATTGATTCGGTGTAGGACCAACATAGCCATTCTTTGTAACTTCCCATATGTCTCTTCCAATGCAATTTAGACGTGTCTCCATTCTGATCTTCCATATACCATATTTGGTTCCATCAAGTTTCAGACTGTCCTTCCTAAAAATGTTAGTCGCCATAGGATCTTCTAAATCTGTTAGGCTTTTGCAAAAATAGGACTAAGCTTTGATACCAATTGTTAGGACCCGAAAGGCAACTGAGAGGGGGGGGGGGATGAATCACTTGACTATGAATTTCAACCCAAATATAACTTAATCAAACTTGATACCTAATACTGGTAAACCAAACTTAATGTCGGTTAACAGATTAACAATTAATATCAATACCGGTGAAACTTAATGCATAAAATAAAAAGAGAAACAACATCCACAACACATAACACAAAGATTTTAACGTGGAAACCCTGTAATGGGAAAAACCACGATGGGAAACCTTACCCACAGTCAGATGATACTACTACAGATAGTATGTGTATACAAATGGGGTCTGCACATATAGAAAGGCCAACCACCTAGAGCACACTGCTCAAATGGGGGTCGTAATGACTACAGTAGGATAGTTAAATCCTAGAATGATGTACCACTCAAAATAACATCTCCAATGCTGGATTCAGTACCAGTTAAGCTATGATAATCACCTTCAAACCTTCCTTGAACCTTCTCTATGGTCTGCTCATATGATCTTCAATATTCGCACATATCATGTTATAATACCATAACCTTACATACCATATCCCATCTCCTTACATCTCATCAATTGAGATCTTACATATATACAAAACCTAAGACCAAATGTGTAGGTCGACTCACTAAGAATATTACAATAAAATCAATTATAAACAAGTTAAGATGCAATGCATCATGTCGGCTCAATACATTTACAACAATATCCAATCAATAAATCATCTCCATAACATGTCGTGCTAATCTGAAATAGATAATTCATACTAGTCCATATCGTTGACCAATTTGCCGGTAACAACAAATATGTCAGCCCAATTAGACCATTAACCAAAATACCAAAACCAAGTATCCAAACCATGTCTTCAACATAACCAAGTGATCTCTAGATGATAACAAGTCATCCTCAGTGCCGGTGAACAATATAACATGTTGGTGAACATAATGTGTTGGTTAAACATAACCAAAGAACCCATAAGGATAAGTGTTGACATCAATGACAAAACTAATGCAACACATCCATAATACCAACACAACACATGCACAATATAACATTGATACAACATATATAAGAATTGAGATGAAAATAGAAGAATGTTAGAACAAATTCAACCTCTTTATTACCTTACAAAAACAAAGTAACAAGGGTCATCCAAAGATAGCCTAGCATAACATAAAGATATATCAAGTAGCACATTATAGGGGAAACACATTACATACAAGTAAACACACAAAATAATCTATGACATAAATGAAGCTAGTCGAGCAAATCGTTTGTCTCCCAATATTTTTTAACATCATTTAAATATGGTGGACAAGATTCAAGAGGATAAACAATTAGCGCGATAGATGTACATACTACAAGTTCCAAACAAGTACCATGTTGTAATTATGTGTCACTTTGTTTGTCACTTGGAGCTAGGATTAATTCTTTTGAAAAGTGTGAAGATAGTTTATGATTAATCTCAACAAGCTCATACATATCATTAGAATCATTAGGATAAACATTGTTAGCATGAACAAAATTATTATCATCATCCATATCATCATATATTTTAATCATAATAGTATCTTTAACATAAAAAAGAAATTGAACCATCATTTTTATTAAACATTTTTATTTTTGGTGATCTAAGTTGAACTTCCTCCCTAGGGTTAGGTGAAGGTTGGATGAATGGGACTAAGGCAACATTTATTGTCTTTGGGGAGGAATTGGTTTGAGAAGAAATTTCACAAGCCTTGGAATGCCATATTCATCAACGTTCTCTTACACAATGATTTCTCTTAGTTTTACTCGAGACTTGCAAAGGTTGGGGATCAATCAACATAGGCCTCTTTTCTCCCCTTATGGGGGCAAGAATAGAAGAAACCTTATTAGGTTGAGAGAAACTAGACATGCTAGGAATTTTCCTTTATAAGATGTGGGAGGTGGGACCACAACATATATAGGAGGAATAGAAGGTGTAGGAAGGAGACTAGTTGTAGGATGATGAGGAGGAATATCCACAGGTGAGGGGTCTTTAGGTTTATTTAAGGGCTATATCATCTCATTTTTTCATTTATGGTAAGATAGAAAAATAATATCATTTTGATGTTTTAAAGGTTTAGGTTTATAGGCCAAAAGTAATCAAGGGTGAAATTTCCACACTTCATTGTGGGTTGGTAAAGGTTGTGACTAATTGTGATAATATGACCATTATGAGGGAATTTCAAACATTGATGGATTGTAGAAGGAATAGCTTTCATGTAAGAGAGCCAAGGATGTCCCAACTTCACACATAATTAATCCAATGGTAGGAATAATAGTAACGGTTAACATCTAAGCATTTAGTACCAACCTCAATAGGAAGAGTAATAGAACTAATAGTAGAGAAAGAGAAACCATCATACACCCTGATCATAACATCATATTTATCACTTGTAACTTGATGCAATTATTGAGTAAAATGATGTTCTTCAGTTTTAACATTGACCATACACACTCGATCAATGAGCACCCCTTGTGATGGTTTGTCTTTAATCTTCACATATATGTATAATAGTCCATCGAGTGCAATGATAGTCTCACTGTTGGCATTATGGATGAATTGATATGTGTTGTATTGATGTTTTGTCATTGATGTCAACACTAGCTGATATGGATGGTTACCAGCATATAATTTTGGGTTACTGATAGAAGATCTAGTGTTACTGGCAAAAGATTATCTATTGACACTTCCGACATGTTTGGATCAGTGAAGTATACTGGATTTCATGAGTTATATGGTCCATGAGCATGTTTTGGCTAGTTGGTATTGGCTTGGTAATTGGATGTTATCATACACTCTGTTAAACCCTTACCGACATTGGTTTAAGGCTTTACTGGTAGAGCTTTCATTGAGGAATCATGACAGGATGCACAATTGGTGTTGGTGCAGCTTCTTCGAGGATTTCAGGATGCTGAAGATGTTCTTTGATCATGCTTCAAATGATTGAAGACATTGCTTCGGCATGGTAGACCCAGAATAGGTCTGGTACCTATCTAGGTTATGGACTGGTATCATGCTAATGTGTACTCTACACATTACCTGGATGATTCGAGATGATTTATGGATTTGTTATTATTGTTTTGGTCTTAATTTGACATGGTATATCATTGTAAATGGAATTATGTAATGATATTATTGTAATATCTTTAGGTGGGAAACCTAATTGGTTTATGCCTTAGGGTTTGTATAAATAAGAGATAGAAACTCTTTGTAAAGTATCATGGTTATTGGAAAGGTCATGGTCAAGGAATGTAATGTGTGAATATTGTAATATCATTCAGGAAGAGGAGTTTATCGATCATTGGTGATCGAATTGGATTTAGAAGAGGATTTAGTCCTCCGACATTAAGCTTAACTTGGACTGTAATCAAGCATGGTAGATGCTATTTCCAACAATTTACTCTATTGGATTGTTGTCCATTTATCTTGAGAAGGATGTAGCTTCTCTGTAGTCAGTGAGACTCTTTTGTAATGAGTAGTACGCTCTAGGCAGTGTGCCTTCCTACAAGTGCAGGCCCCTCATTGTAACACATACTTTCTATTGTCTTGATTATGATTGTAATATATTCATCATATGTTGTCATTGATGAAACACATACACACACATATGATTATATTGACTATCGGTATAACTTCAAGTTGTTTATACTACAACTGGTATGCTAGAGGTTACACTAAAGAGGTTTATCTCTAACCGATACTTTGTGTCAACCAATATATGCATAGAAGACAACTAGTGAATATACATTAGTCGACATCAAGGTGAAGATCAAGATGGAGATCAAGCAGAGATCATGACAGAAAATTCAAGGATAACGGTTCATATGTTTTACTCAAACTGATATTTAATTGTTCCAACTAGTATTCGATAATTTTGTGATGAGTTACCACAGATCGTGATGAGTTATCCCACTGACAAAGTTTGGTGGTAATTTTTGTGATGAGTTATGATCACTTGTCTAGATACATTGCACCTAGGAAATTGTGTTATGATTTCTCAAGGCCGACATGAAATAATAATGTCTATATATTGACATCACAATGAATTATTTGATATAAGTGAAAGTGTTATGTTGTGTGCGAAAGTAAAAAGATTTAAGTTGCAGAGTATGCAGAAGAGAAGTGATTATGTTTAGAAGGATCTGATCAAGCAAGTATTGTGCTCCTCAGATAGATCAAACCAATCCTATTGTTTTCTAATAATTACAACAGAATCAAATCCCCTAACCGGGTAAGCTCTAACAAGCTTCAATGTATAAATCCTCTAACAAGGTGATCCATTAGTTTGGATTCTAAAATCCTCTACCAAGGTTACTCCTAATAAGGTACTACCTTTAACAAGGTATAAGCTTCTAATAAAGCTTTGGGATCTCTAACAAGATTTGCTCCTAGCAAAGCACTTTGTAGACCTTAACCAGTTAGTTATCTATTACTGCAGATAGTTAACTTGTGAGTTCCACCTCACCGTGGCTTTTACCTATTTGCTTTTTCCACGTACAAACACTTGTATTATGGTGGATGCTTTACTTTTTGTGGATGTTGATATATCATTTTGGATCGCATGCATTGTGTTTAAAAGTTTTGTTAAGTTCATCTACTGGTTAGTGTTTGAAGTAGTTTTATTTTTGGTGTCACTGATTCACCCCCTCCTCCTAGTGCTTTTCAAGTCCATCAATTGGTATCAGAGCCTAACTTCTTTGAAGTGTAATCACTTAGAAGGGAGACTTGAAACCATCATGGGGGACATGAGCTACTTCAAGATGGCTAGAGAGGTAGAAGCTAGCATAAATGAGCTTGAAACCCTTAGGGTCAAACTAAAAGCTTCACAAGTCAAAATGAGAGAGCTAACTGAACAACTGTTAGAGATATTTGATAATAGTTCTTTAGAAGAAGCCAATATTGATGCTTTAGTAGAGAAAGTTGAAAAGTTAAACGGTGAGAAATTGAATTTGAGGAGAGAACTAGAAGGTCTCACTATCTGCATGAGTCAAGAACTGGAAGCCATAAGAGCTACTAAAGATCTTATTAAGGAAAGAGATCAAGAGATTGCCAAGATCAAGTGGGAAAATGTCACTATGCATGAGCATTTGGTTACTGAAAGAGAAGAAAAGGAGAACCTACAACTAGATCTTGAACTTGCATCATCTCTGAGAGAGAACTTGTCAAAACATAATGAAGATATCACAAGACAGCTTACCGAAGTCAATGAGAAACTAGAAAAGTAAAAGAAAAGTTCTACTATGCTAGAAGAACAAATTCAATCACAAAGGATGAAGGGTGATATCTCTGGACTTGGTTTTCACACATCTGAAAAAGGTGAATCCTCCGATACAAAGAGCAACACTCTTAAGAACAAATCTGCTCCTAAGATCAATAGGCCTACTAGTAAGAAGATATTTAAACCTGTTTGTTTTGTTTGCCATAAACCCGATCACACTGCAAATATTTGTAGAGACAAACCTAACAAAAATACAAGTTACAATACTAATGCTAGGTATGTGTCAAATAAACTTGAAGGTCATTGCTTCACATGTGGAATGTATGGATATAGATCTTTTGAGTGCAGATATGGAGAAAACAATCCCATACCACACATGCATCCCAGACAAAATGGTATTCGGATGAGGAATTTTGACAACCAGGTAAACCTGAATGGGCAAAGACCCTACGATAACCGGTTTAGTCCATTTGAGATAGAAAAGGTAACAAATGTTATTTGCACCATCTGTAATAACTTTGGTCATGTGGCTATGAACTATAGAAGAAGAACAAGAAGAAGAAACGCAGGTTCTTGGAGATCATTTGGTATGGCTTGTTACCACTGTAACAAACTGGGGCACTTAGCGAAATTCTGTAGAGAAAGAAATAGCAAACCGGTCAATTCTTCTAAGGATCATAAAGGAAAGCAAAAAGTTAATGTTGAAGAAACTAGAGAGAAAATGAATCGGATTTGGAAGAAGAAAAGTGATGACTCACCTGGAGAAGAAATTGTTCCTTCACCTAGTGAAGAGAACCCTACACTAGTGACTTAAGCCTTTTAAATATGGCTAAGGGGAGCTTAACGGTCAAATTACCTCTGGACCCCTTGAGAAAAATGAGAAGTAAAAGAATTTTGAAGCATGAAAGTTTGGTAAGTTTTTGTCAATATGTTATCAACTGGTTTTTCTCCTTGAGTGGTGAAATTAGGGTTTGTAACCCTAATAGGCGAGCATTTAATGCAGTAGGTAAAAAGGATAAAAGCAAGTTTTTACTTTGCCATTTTTACCCTAATGCATTCTAGAAAGAAATTTGGAATGCTTGCTGAGTTGAGAAAGATTGTTTTGCTGTCAATTGCTGAATTGCTTTTTGATATGTGTAATCAAGCTAAATTGAAGGTTGTAGAAAGTTGAATTGGTGTGCACTTGGGCATTCAACCGATAAATAGGGCAACGTGTGTGAAACAAGGTATATCCTTGAACATCCTACTTCAAATCTTGTTCATCTACAATGGCATCATCTTCAAAATCTGTAGAGAGGTTAATGATTACCTCCGAGCTTATGGAAGCTGTAGTTGCTGAACAAATTGTGTCATACAATGCACTATCACAAGCTCCAAGTGGAGTTTTGGTCAAAGGTGATTTATCTAGTTATATTGACTACAAGATAGAAGATCTAGGATCTCTATACATTTATACTCAGTTGAAATCACTTTGTGATGAGAACGGAAATATTAAAACAAAGTATGCTAGGGTTTTTGAAAAGGGTTTTCATAATGCCGCTTACTTTCTTGAAGATTTTGAGGAAGAGCATATCAGAATTATTTTGAGTTGGGTTCATGGTGAGAACATGTATTTAGAGAGAACTCACACAATAACGAAGGAAGCCATTCAGGCTATTACTGGTTATTTCTCATCCAACGAAGTACCTATTCTAAGACGAAATTCAAAAGAGACGGTATTCTCACTAACCGGTTCAACATCTAACAAGCGTGCTTTTTTTGTTAACAATATTAGAGACCTTACTATGAAATTGGGAGCAATGGTGATAGGCTACTGATTATATTACTCCAGTAGACTAAATAGTGTTCCATCAAAAATAGTGCACACAACTTACAAGATGATTGCTGAAAATGTAGATTATGATCTTTGCAAGGCAATTAGTAGACAGTTGTTTCTAAATTTTTAATCTATCAAAAAGGACAACAGTCTAAAATTCAAATATGGTCAGCTATTGGTTGGTTTATTCTTCTATTTCTAGATCTTTCTACTGAGAATTAGATACATTGAATGGTCAAAAGACCTACTAGTCACTGCACAAATCAAGAACGACATTAAGGCTGTAAGAAATACTTTTCTTGCAGGTATGAATAAGTATTTTAATGAATTTCAGAAAAAGATGAGCATGAGAAATAGATTACCAGAAGATGTGGTAAGAAAGTTTTCAAAAGACATATTCTTTACTCGTACCACTGACTTTTGCTTGATGCAAGCAATTGAGGCAAGAGAAGAAGAAATGGAAGACATGAGTTATGAGGTGAACTATGATCTACTAGTTGGTTATGCTAATACCCTATTAGCATCACCTAAAGACAAAAAGAAGGCAAAATTGGACATTGTGGCAGTCCAAGTTGTACCAACAAAAACCAATACTACTCCTGTTACTAATGTGAAAGGAAGGAAAAAGAAGTCTAATGAAGCACCTTCAGTGATAAAGACTACAAGGGTGACTCAGAGCATCTAAACCAAGAAGGAACCGACACCTAAAGTCTATACAAAGAAGGAGAATGCACCAAAGAAGAGAAATTGAAAACTTATTCTCCAACCAAAATCTAAGGGTACAGATACTGAAGAAGAACCTAAGAAGATGGAGGCTACCGATAGAGTAGCAAAAATAGTTAAGGAAGTGCCAAAGACAATTGTGCCTATTGATATAGCATCTTACAAGCCTGAAACCCATTTTGAAAGAACAATGAAGACACTAGGAAGGAATAGGTTTGACAATGTAAAAGAGCACTTTGATTCCTTCACTGAAGATGAGAAGAAGAAAGTCACTGAACATGTAGTCACTCATTTATGTCATTACAATAGATATCCACATGAACTAGAAAACGATATCTCAAATTCTTTGTACACTATTCTTTTAGATAAATGGGAGGAAGCTATAAAATTGGAAAAAGAAATCATTGATGAGATATTTGTACGATATTTTCCTGAATTTTCTAAAGATGATATTAGTGCTTTAGTCGCTCGATACATATCTTAGTTTATGTTCAAAGCAAGAAGATTGAAGCTACTTAGTGGAAAGAGGGCAATTATTGAAATAGAGACCCATCAAATAGCCTATGAAATCAAAAAGATGGAAGAACTCATCCATTCCTCTATGAATGAGGAAGATGTTGTTAATCGACCGGAAATGGATGAAGAAGAGATTATTCAAGCTGATGAGGTCTATCCTGTCAAGAAGAAGGATGACACCATTATTCATGTTGATGATGATGTTCAGGACATAGTTGATCTATCTGGAGACAACACTGCACTAGATATGGAACCTCCTAAAATTACTGATACACATATTACCTTAGTTGAGCAACCGACAACTCAACTAAAAGTGGTCAATCCACCAGAAATAGAACAACTAGAGAAAACCCAATCTCCACTAGTCATTGAAGATAATAAGAAGGAGTCTACTAAAAAAGTTGTCACACAATCCTCTGAAAAGGAAACAGAGAACAATCAAGAGAAATCAATCATTAAGGTTACATTCTTTGAACTGACAAAGCCACTAGTCACTCTGCAGATTGATGAGGATGATAATGATTCATTGGGAATTTTAGGGCCTATTGATGTGGACAACATGAGTGCATAGGAAATGATAAAGATTGCTAATGTCATGCAATCTAGGGTGCATAAGAAGAGAATCAAAGAGAAAAGGATTGAGGCAGAGACAATTCAGACTGTAGTAGATATTTTATTTGGTCTGCTACCAGACACTTCTAGAGCACATCTGACATCCCCTATTAGTAAAATTGGTCAGTTAGTTGCAAATGCTTTTGATCAAATCAAATCACTTGAAGAAGCTACTTAGACCTATGTTGAGAAAAATCACAACAAGAAGTATGGAGAGAAACTGGCAAAGGATATTGATAGTGGAAAAATGGCTCTATCGCATAATAAAGATTTGTTGGGAAAAGCTATTGAAATAGGAGGAAAGTATCTTTCTTCCACCTCTAATGTTTCTTTCTTTTATTCTAACATTTCAAAAAGACAAACAAAAATAGAGCAAGAACTGGAAAAGATATGCAAGGCATATGTTGTTGAACACAAAGTACCACTGAGAGGGGGGTGAATCAGTGGTTCTTAGGTCTATTCTTTTTCTGATCTAACTTGAGAATACCAATTATGTACTTAATCACATAGACAGTCAAACCGGCAAGATAAGAAAGAAAGGCAAAGTGACCATGCACACACAACCAACTCACAACACCAGATTTATGAGGAAAACCCAATATGGGAAAAACCTTGGTGATAAAAGCTGTTAAAGTCTACTGCTCCAATCTAGCCTCACAGTAAAACATAGTTACAAAGTTTAGGGCACCAACCCAAGGAGCACCAACCACTGCAACAAGCTCCAACTTGGCAATGTATATTGAAATACTATTTGAGTACAATTTAGGCTTCTTACTGCAAATGAATTCTGTAGCTCTTGAATCAATTAACTTTTTGTTATCTTTCTCTCCTTTTCACACATAGTTTCTTAGTACATTGTGTCACACTGGGATGCTGCCTTCTCTGTAACACCTTATCGATAAGGCTCAAATGCTCAACTATGAAACTATTGATAGAGTCCTTTGACCAGTCTGCCTACTTACTCAATGTAACTTGATCAAAACCCCTTCTCAACTTTTCTTCTTCCAACTCCTCTCCACACTACTTTCTTTATTGCAACATCATTATTTGTATTCATTGCTCCATTTTCTTATAAGATGATTTCCTGCCAAAATAATTCAAAATCTAGGTGGTTAGGGTTTCTTCACCATCCTCGAGGAAAATCAAATCCATTCAAATCTTGCAAGATTTGATCTCCTTGAAGTCCATCAGTTCAACTTCATCATTTTCCCGCCCTTTAATACACATTTTACAGATAGGGGAAACACTATCCTTTATATAGATTTACATCTGTCAAATTGCTATTAATGCCTTTGTTGTTTCCTTCTCAAGGTATTCTTTCAATCCAATCTTCTTGCTTCAATCTAGGCACCAACTACTCCCCCAATCTTCCTCTGTCATTCCTTCTTCCTCGAGCTGCAACCAGTCTGATGCAATCCCTTGATTTACGGTTCCTTCATTAATGGTGAATATTTGTTTCACGACCCTGTGGATGAAGCTTCACCAACCACACCCTATTTGCCACGTCAGCTTCACACTAATCAAGACACGACTTTCCAATGTTTATTTGGTCCGACAAACACATACCGGTTGCCAGTAGAGTGTTCTTCACTTGTTGACTAGTATAGCATCCTGTACTAGTTGTACATCTTATCATTCCACCTCTTCATTATTATCCAAGCAACCATCTACCATGTTCAATCTCCATCGGTTGACATCAATGACAACTAAGTGCCAAAATGCCAACAAATCTCCCCCTTTGGCATTGATGTCAACTTCTCACAGTCCACTTCATACCGGTAAATTTCTCCCCTTTTGACACAATGACATAGGGTACTTGCGCACTCCCTCTTTGAACCACACAATGCTCCCCCTGAACCACACAAACCTTCCTAGGTAAATGATACAACTCCCAACTTGTATTGGAGGTACTCAAACGTGCTTACCGGTAGTGGTTTGGTGAAAATGTCTGCTACTTGTTCACCAGTAGGAACATAGTCCATTGTTACCTCTTGTCCTTCATCCTTCTCTCTGAGGAAGTGGTATTTGATTGCAATGTGCTTTGTTCTAAAATGCATGGCCAGATTATTTGCTATGTTGATTGTATTTGAATTGTCACACCGGATGAGAATGGGATCAGTGATGTCCACTTGGATATCTTTGAGAGTCTGCTTCATCCAAAGCACCTGAGAGCAACATGTAGCAGCAACAATGTATTCAACTTCAGTAGTAGATAGGGAGACTGAGTCCTTCTTCTTGCTATGCCATGAGACCAGCCGGTCACCCAGAAAGAATGCACCACCACTTGTGCTCTTTTTATCATCAATACACCCTGCCCAATCAACATCAGTGTATGCATCCAAAATAAAATTTCCCTGTTTAGGATACCACAAACCATAGCTGAGTGTTCCTTGTAGATACCTAAAAATTTTGCTAACAACATTCATGTGTGACTGCTTTGGTACAACTTGAAATATGGCCACCATACATACTGCCTGAACAATATACAGTCTTGAGGTAGTTAGATATGATAGACTACCCATCATGGATCTGTATAAAGTCTGATCCACTACCGGTGATTCATCATTATTACTTAATTTGCTGCCAATCACCATGGGAGTACTTACTAGTTTGCAATCTTCCAGTTGGAATTTCTTCAACATCTCCTTTGCATACTTGACCTATGAGATAAATATTCCTTCATCTTTCTATAGTATCTCCAAGGCAAGGAAGTAAGTCAATTCACCAAGCATTGACATCTCAAATTCTAACTACATTTGATCACCAAACTCTTTGCAAAGATTATCCTTGTTGCCAACAAAGTGTTGGCATTTGGCATTATAACAGACAATGGGAAATTGTTGGCATTTCAATAAGGATATTGAGAAGGTTGTTGATGATTATGGATATAACTGATTAAGGATGTTTACCGTCTTGATATTATTATTTTGTTATTGATGTCAAGAAATTGATTTTCTAATTCAGTATGATATTGCCATATCTTGAGAAGTATGATTTGAAGAGTATAAAGATGTCGGTAAAAGATACAGAAAGAATATGATGAATAAGGGGATGAATAAGGTATTCAAATGGGCAACTATTACTGAGTCAGACAATGATGAGATCATGATGTTTAGATTGTTTTAAACATCATACATATGTTGTAAATTGTAAGGTTAATACTATACTATGTTACCGAGAAAAGAACCTAGTCGGTAAACCCTAAGGTTATCGCTATCGGTTAATGAAGGCAGAATGTCTACCGAGTGAAGTTTAGTATTTATCGAGTTGTTACTGAGTTCTAACCGAGCTGTAACATAATACATTAAATGGTTACATGCATTATTTAATGAAGGAAGATGATGAGCTAGAACTGATTAAATGATTGGTATGCCGTGCATGAAGTTTGTTAATGAAGCTATGGCAAAGGAAAATCGACATGAAGATCTACAACTCAGATTGAACCGCAATATCCTAGCACAAGTTCCAAGAAATGTATGCAAGTTCCAAGGCAAGGTAAAACATTTTCAGATCGAAGGATACATTGAACCTGGTCAAAGTTTGAAGATCTGATGGCTCTGATTGATCATGGGAAATGTGATCAAGGAGATTAAGTGGTTGGCGAATTGTTTATAAATAGGGAACTATTGATAAACAATGTATGTGGGCAAATGTATGCACAATGATGCTACATAGTGATTACTGAACACAGAAGCTTGAAGAACTATTTGAATAACAAAGTCTAGAAGCCCAGCAGATGGACAAGATTAGTTCTATGTCTAGATTGTATTGAGCAAATAAGAATCTACTTTAGCATTTTAGATGTGAAGTTGCAGATAGATTTTTATTACTGTTATTTTATGAAAGTGACAGAAAATCTCTTAACCGAGTGGACTTAACAGTCTTATTTGTAAAACCCTCTAGCAAGGTGACATTCTGATTGAGTGTTTGAAATCCTTTAACAAGGTCACTTCTAACAAGGTGAAGATCCTAACAGATCTGAGGGAAATCCCTTAACAGGGTCACATCTAGCAATGTGTTTGTAATCTTTAATAGGATTTGCTTTTAATCGAGCATACTCTAGAAGAGTATATTTCTTAGTGGGTCTGAAATCCCACAGTGGTTTTTCCCTATTTGGGTTTCCACATTAATTCTAGTGTTATGAGGTTTATGATGTTTATTTGCCTTTGAGTTTGCATGTTTAGCAGTTCTGGTTATATTACAAAAGTATATGTTACCGAGGTTGAATCTGATATTTTTATGGAAGATTAAGGTTGTATGATTCACCCCCCCCTCTCATCTTGTCGGCTATTGGATCTGTACTTTCATTAAGTATCAGAACTATCAATTCATATCAGACCTTTGGACTCTGGAAGAAAAGTTTAAAGGTACTTGAGGCAAAGATTGAAAGATGTATAAGAGGGATGCACCAAAGCTGAACAAGTCAAGTTTCTCTATATGATAGAAAAGGATGAAGCTGCACCTATCAGGAGTTGGAGAATATGCTGTATATTATCTAGAGAATGATTTCATCACACCAAGCACCTATCCATTGACAATGGAAGAGATAAAGGCAAAGCAAGAACATATCCAAGCAATGATTGAAATAACATCTGCATTGACTGACTTAAAGTTTAATGATCTAGAAGGCTGCAATGATGCAAAGGCTATGTGGGATAAGCTCATATCAGTATATGGAGGAAATGAACATGTTCAAAGAGAAAAAGTAGATAGTCTAAGAGGACAACTTGAATCTATGAGGATGAATGAAGGTGAGAACATAACTCAGTACAGTACAAGACTAAAGGAGATTGTCAATCAAATCAAAGGAGTAGGTGGAACTATTGAAGAAAAGGATATAACAAGTAAGTTGTTAAGAACCCTTCTACCGGCTTATGCAATCAGAGTCTCTGCAATCAATGAATTGAGGTCTGTACCTAATATGCCAGTTTTCTTAGATGCTACTATTGGTAAGATACATGCATTTGAGTTAAGTAACTTTGATAACAGTGGATCTTCAAGAAATAAAGTTGAATCTGCATTTAGTTCTTTTCATCTTGATGAATCTAATAATTACAATGAAAGAAAGTATAAGTACTCTGAAGGAGATCACAGTGGAGCAAGTGAAAGATTTCATAAGAACATAGAAGAAGTACACAAACTGTATGAGGAAATCAAAAAGCAGGAAGAGTTTGAAGCACTATTATCCAGAAGGTTACCGAGAGGCAAAGGTAAGTATAAAGGAAAACTACCTTTGAAATGTTTCAACTGTGATAAAATAGGACATATGGCTTCTAACTCTCCTGACAAAGATTCTACTGAAAAGAGAGATTACAGAGATGACAAACAGAAAGACAATCATTATAGAGGATACCGATACTTTAGAAGAAGAGATAGAAAGACATGCTTAATAGCTAATGAGGAATCCAATGATGATAAATCAGATGAAATTGATACAGAGGAAGTAGTTTATGTGGCTATCAAAGATGGATCAGATGAAGAAAGGTATGAAGAAAAAGCCCTAATATCTCACATAAATACTAATGATTCTTGGATCATAGATAGTGGATGCTCACATCATATGATAGGAGATAAACACAAGTTTGTTATGTTAGAAGATTATGATGGAGGGTATGTAAGATTTGGTAATGATGCACCATGTCCGGTGAAAGGTAAAGGATCTATAACACTTCTTGACAATGTAATATGCAATGATGTCTATTAGGTTGAAGGTTTGAAATACAATTTGTTGAGTGTAGCACAACTAAACAATACATGTTACCGAATAGAATTTCAGAAATGAATTGTCAAAGTTCATGACAAGAGTGGAAAGTTAGCTACTACTGGGACACAAACAAAAGGTAATACATTTCACCTTAACTCAACTCAGAATAAATGTCTGTATACAAAGATAGATGATACCTGGTTATGGCATAAAAGGTTTTGTCATGTAAATTTTGATAATGTGATCAAAATAAGTAAGAAGCACCGAGTAAGAGGTCTACTGAGTCTTGAAAAACCTGAGAATGCTATGTGTTGAGGATGCCAGATGGGTAAGATGACAAGATCAAGCTTTACAAGTAAGTCTTACACTTCTAAGGGAATTTTAGATCTTGTGCACACTGATCTTTGTGGTCCTATGAAAGTTCAAAGTTATTACGGTGATAAATATTTCATATTATTTGTGGATGACTACTCAAGGATGATGTCAGTTATGTTTTTAAAAGAAAAAATAGAAGCTTTTCAAATGTTTAAATGGTACAAGGCAAGAGTTGAAAATGAAACAGGAAGACAATTGAAATGTCTTAGATCAGATAGAGGAGGAGAGTTTACATCTGATGAGTTCAACTTATTCTGCAATGATCATGGTATTAAAAGACAAGTCTCTGCACCGAGAACTCCACAACAGAATGGAATAGCTGAGAGAAGAAATAGATCTATTGTGGATTGTTCTAGAACCCCGATGATTGAAAAGAAAGTGCCACAAACATTTTGGAGAGAAGCAATAAGCACAACAGTTTACACCCTGAATCGAGTACAAATGAAGAAAGGTACTTTGAAGACACCATATGAAATCTGGTATGACAAGAAACCTAATGTAAGTTATTTTAAATCTTTGGAAGTAGATTCTATGTACACAAAGATGATAGAAATAGCAAGTTTGATCAGAAAAGTGAAGAAGGAACATTTCTAGGTTATTCTTCTAGAAGCAAAGCATTTAAATGTCTGATCAAATCATCTAACAAAATAGTAGAAAGTGCAAATGTGAAAATTGATGAATTTGCAGAAAGAAATGATGAAGGAAATTCCAAAGAACCAGAAGATTATGATGAATTTGTCTATGTTCAATCGATAAGTCCTACCGAGAAAACTATTTAAGAAAATATCCAGTTACCGAGTGATGAAGAAGATCATACAGAGCCTACCAAGCTTGTATTAGCCAAGTATGTCAAAAGACATCATGTACCAAGTTAGATTATAGGAGATAAGGATGATCCAGTGATGACAAGGAAAAAACTAAGACAAAACACATGTCTGATATCTGAATTTGAACCGAAAATAGTGAAAGAGGTATTTAACAGTGAGGATTGGATAAATGCTATGATAGAAGAGATTGATAAAATCAAGAAGAATGACACATGGACACTAATCCAAAGACCAAAGGACAAAAATGTAATCGGTACAAAGTGGATTTTCAAAAACAAGCTAAATGAAAAAGGAGAGGTCATTCGAAATAAAGCAAGACTAGTTTGCAAAGGTTATGCTCAAGAAGAAGGAATTGATTATGGTGAAACTTTTGCACCTGTGGCTAGACTTGAAGGAGTAAGAACATTGTTGGCATATGCTGCTTTCAAAAACTTCAAGGTATATCAAATGGATGTCAAATCTGTATTTCTGAATGGAATATTAGAAGAAGAAGTTTTTATTGCACAACCTGAAGGATTTGTTGAAGAAAATAATAAAGATTAGGTATGTAAATTGAACAAAGCATTATATGGTCTGAAACAAGCACCTAGAGCATGGTATGAAAGATTGCACTCTTATTTGATTAAGATTGGTTTTATAGGGACAAGTGAGAATAGCAATATGTACATGAAGAATGATGAAAATGGAATACTGATCTCAGCCATATTTGTTGATGATATTATATTTTGTGGAAATGACTCTCTTTGTAAGAACTTTGGAGATGAAATGAGAAAAGAATTTGAGATGTCATTAATCGGTGAGATAAAGTATTTTATAGGTTTACAGATACTGCAAATGAAAAATGATATTTTCATTACTCAATCCAAGTACATAAAGGAAATCTTGAAGAAATTTGGAATGGAGGATTCAAAACCAGTAAGTAATCCTATGACTACCAACTGTAAACTATCAAAGAATGATGAATCTGCATCTGTTGATGAGAAACTTTACCGTTCCATGATTGGAAAGCTATAATATGTTGTTCACAGTAGACCAGACATAGCACATGCGGTACGTATAGTTGCAAGATTCTCTGTAGATCCTAAGGAAACACACATGACAATAATCAAAAGAATTTTTAGATACTTGAAAGGCACAAAGGATTATGGCTTAGTATATCAGAAAGGAAATGATTTTGATTTAAAAGTTTATACTGATGCTGATTGGGTAGGCAACATTGATGACAAAAAAAGCACAAGTGGAGGAGCTTTCTTTTTAGGAGAAAGACTAGTGAGTTGGCTTAGCAAGAAACAAGGATGTGTTTCATAGTCAATAGCAGAAGCTAAATACGTTGCTGCAGCATTGAATTGTACGAACATAGCATGGATCAAACAACGTTGGAAGGTATAAATGAGAAAGTTATCAAGCCAGTAACTATATTCTGTGACAATACTAGTGCCATTAACGTTTCAAAGAATCCTGTTATGCACTCTAAGACAAAGCACATCTCTATCAAATATCAATATCTTAGAGAAGAAGCTCAAGAGAAGAAAGTGGTGCTGGAGTATGTTAGCACAAAGGAAAAAATAACAAATATCTTCACCAAGCCACTACCAAGGGACACTTTTGAATATCTCAGAAGTAAGTTAGGGGTCCTACCCCTATCTTCTACTTACTGACCGAGTTTGGTGAAAGCATCAATTCAATGACTCTATCGAATATCTTTTTAGAGTTGATGCTGATTTACACACTTTAGGATGTTTTCTAAAGGTGTGCAAGAAATAATACATGAAATAATGCAGGAAACAATACAGGGAATAGGAATTGAAGACAAAATGCTCTGACTGAGACTAAGTTGACACATTACAGCAGGAATTCACTTCATACAGGAAGAAATTATGTTTTAGTTCTTTACTTTTTGGCATTGTTGTCAAAGGGGGAGAAGACTAATATAAGGGGGAGAAGACTGATTAAAAAGACTAAAACTGAAGGAGAGAAGATTGGAGAAAAGAGGAGAAGTCTAATGTATGGGGGAGAATTCTGATGACAATAAGAGAGCATTTCAGCATTTCAGAATCATAGCAATCTGAATCTTTTTAAGGTCAAATCAATTGGTTTTGCCATTAATGCCAAAGGGGGAGATTGTTGGCATTTGGCATTATAATAGATAATGGGAGATTGTTGGCATTTTAATAAGGATATTGAGAAGGTTGTTGATGATTATGGATATAACTGATTAAGGATGTTTACTGTCTTGATATTATTATTTTGTCATTGATGTCAAGAAATTGATTTTCTAATTCAATATGATGTTGCCATATCTTGAGAAGTATGATTTGAAGAGTATAAAGATGTCGGTAAAAGACACATAAAGAATATGATGAATAAGGGGATGAATAAGGTATTTAATGGGCAACTATTACCGAGTCAGACAATGATGAGATCATGATGTTTAGATTGTTTTAAACATCATACATATGTTGTAAATTGTAAGGTTAATACTATACTATGTTACTGAGCAAAGAACCTAGTCGGTAAACCCTAAGGTTATTGCTATCAGTTAATGAAGGCAAAATGTCTACTGAGTGAAGTTTAGTATTTATCAAGTTGTAACCGAGCTGTAACAAAATATATTAAATGGTTACATGCGTTATTTAATGAAGCTGATGAGCTGGAACTGATTAAATGATTGGTATGTCGTGCATGAAGTTTGTTAATGAATCTATGACAAAGAAAAATCGACATGAAGATCTACAACTTAGATTGAACTGCAATACCCTAGCACAAGTTCCAAGAAATGTATACAAGTTCCAAGGTGGGGTAAAATGTTTTCAGATCAAAGGATACATTGAACTTGGTCAAAGTTTGAAGATCTGATGGCTATGATTGATCATGGGAAATGTGATCAAGGAGATTAAGTGATTGGCGAATTGTTTATAAATAGGGAATTATTGATAAACAATGTATGTGGGCAAATGTATGCACAGGGATGCTACATAGTGATTACTGAGCATAAAAGATTGAAGACCTATTTGAATAACAGAGTATAGAAGCCCAACAGATGGATAAGATTAGTTCTATGTGTATGCGAGAAAAGCGGGTCGATAGAACTTGAAATGTGAAAAATGGAGTTCTAGGGAGCCTTGCTCACACACCCACAGGACTTCTTGGTGCAAGCTATGGAGTCATGAAGTATGGCTCAGCTTCCCAAGGATGGTTCCATGGTTCTCTATCTTACATGGTCCCTCAAACCAATGTTTTTGCTCTCAGATCATTGAGCAAAATGGTTTAGGGATGACAAATGCAAGAATGAGGGATGCTTTTGTTGATTTTAAGATGAAATACATCCTAAGCTATGCATGATCCTATAAATGCAATAAACTAGTTATAAGATGACAAGATTAGTAACAAGACTATCTTAGAATGCTATATTAGGCTATGATTAAGCTAAATGATAAGGAAAATACTCTAAACATGTATATTTAGATTAATTCCTATTGAAAAGAGAGGGTAAATGATGAGCATAAAATGATATTTAAAACTTGGATGGATTTTAGTATAAGTATGATGCTAAAGCTAAATGAGAGCTCTATTTATAGCAAAAACAGGGCAATTGATGGTCAGGATTGAAAGAGGCAATCAAGGGTTGAGTTTGAAAGTTGGGATTCCATGTTTGCAATTGGCACCAATGAAATGGTGATAATTGTCAACATAAGGTTGGTTGAGAGGAGATGTAAGAAGAATTAAATGCTTGAGAAGACCTCATGGTTACCCTAGGGGTTAAGGTTAAGTTAGGGTTATCCATTGGATAAAGCTTTTACCCAAAGGATAAACTCTTGTGCAAAGGTTTAAGGATAACCATGGTCAAAGCAATAAATGCTTGATGAGACCTCTGGATTACATGGAGGTTGAGTTTATGGAAATTCTTTAACCATGTAAGAGGGTTGAGTTAACCATTAATGGTTATGAAGACTTTGGGGACAAATTTGTAAGAGTCCTTCCAAATTTGGGGGTATTCAACAAGTTAGCTTGTTGAATGGATAAAGGCTTTAATGCTTTTTGAAGACTTTACTCCAAATTTGAGAAGTGACCTCCTCAAATTTAGGGAAAAGGGATAATGGATGGGTTTGGGTTAATTAATCAGGATTAGAAGAATCTAGAAGAGGTTAGAAAGAGGGTTAGGATGCAAGGGGGAGGTGTAGGAAAATGCAAGTGGATGGAGAGAAAATAGAATTAATTTAAAATAAATTGCTTTATTTCAATTTGGTTGCAATTAAATAAATTAGATTTATTTAATTTAGGATAACTATTTTAATTAAATTTGAATTTAATTAAAAAGTGGATAGGGGCTTTAATTGAATAAAATGAATTTATCCTATTAAATGGTATAGTGAATTTAATTGAGTAATTTACCTAATTAAATAGAGGAATGCGAGTAATTTAATTAAATTGGATTTAATTAAATAGAGAAATGAATATAAAATATTCATTTAGGAATATGGTCATTTTTATATGTCTACATTTTGCCCCTCTTTGAAGTGACGTGTGTGCACATGTTATTTCAAAGAAAATGATGTGTTGTTGCGATTTTATGATCAATGTTGTCTTTATAGATTTGATGTGTGATGCCCCAGATTTGATAAACGATGGTGATAATGCCCCCTCAGGAGATGAATCAAAATTTTGGAAAATTTGATTTGATTTGATAATTGCATTTGCGGTACAAAATTTTGGCTAGGCGAAATGTTTAAATTGATTCATCTCCCGATAATTGATGTGTGTGAGGGTATGAGGGATTCCATGAGCAAATTACATGCTCATTTTCCTAACCCTAATTTCATTTTACCCTATAAAATGGAAAAAGTGCATTGTTTTGTCTCATTTGTGCTTGTTGACTTTGGAGAAAGAGACTTTTGGAGAGAAGACAAAATGCCTATTCCCTATTCTACACATCAATTTGAGTGCGTTCGGAGGCATCAAAGGCCTGCCGCATATGGACCACCAGTAAGTCAACCCTTTTGACCCCTTTTTAATTTTTAATCTGATCATTTTTGGTCAGTTTGAGATTTTTGAATCTTGATTTTAACATTTTAGCGCATAAAAGTCTTAGTTTAGCGCATACAAAAAATTAAGTAGCACATAGGGCCGCAATTTAGGGTAGCGTTTGAAAATTTATAGGTTAACACATGAAAATTTTAGGTTAGCGCATGGCGTTAGGTTAGCGCATGATGGACATAGGGTAGCACTGCAGGTCAAAAGGGTAGTGCATAGGCTAAACCTAGCACATAGGGTTAAATAGGTAGCGCAAGCATGGGATAGGCTAGTGCATGGGTCGGTTTTAGTGCTTAGGGTAAATTAGTTGGTGCATGTAGAAAAAAGGGTAGCACGTAGAGTTAGTCTAGCACATAGGGTAGATAGAATAACATGTGGAGAAAACAGGGTAGCGCGTAGAGTTAGTCTAGTGCATAGCCAAGTTTATTTAGTGCATGGATCGGGTTTTGGAAGATTGGATGATTTTTTAATATGAAAAATTACATAGTAAAAGGTTAGTTTTGCCTGGGGAGGTGGATTTTTGTCCTTTGTTGTGTCTGTTGTCATGTTTTTGATAATTTGTCCAATATGAGTAATGATATAACTTGGTTTAATTTGTGATTGTTCAAGTTATTGATGTAGATATATTAATGTGTTGTTTTGATTGAACCATGATTTGATTTGCATCATTTCAAGTTCATATGTGTGGAGCCTGATTTGTGTTACAAGCTGATATGGGTTGGAAACTTGAGTTGTTTTACAAGCTGATATGGGTTGGAAACTTGAGTTGTTTTACAAGTTGATATGGGTGGGAAACTTGATTTGTTTTACAAGTTTATGTGATGTGGAGACTTGAGTTGTTTTACAAGTTTTGATATGGTTTTTGAAAACTTGAGTTGTGTTACAAGTTGATATGGAATGATATGATGTGGAACTTGATTAGATTTTGCAAATTGTTTCATGTTTTTGATGTGATTTTGATATCTTTGTTTTGATGTAGAAACTGATATTGGACTTGTTTTTCTTTTTGACAGGAGCGATTGGGAGTGGTTCAGTCATGGGAGCGGTTCCCTAGACCATGGGCATTGATACCACAGTTGGCACAGGCTGACCTAGATGTCATTGAGAGATGTGGCTTATCATCTTTGTTGGATATGCCTTGGTTCACCGTGAACCGAGGTTTACTCACAGTGCTCGCTGAGAGATGGCATAGTGATACAAACACTTTTCACTTTGCTATTGGTGAGATGACGGTTACTCCAGAGGACTGTTACATGATATTGCGGATTCCCATAGCAGGTGCATTATTGCCGTATGAGCAGACCAAGGAGGGTGGGACTGAGGCACTGCGACACATATTTCATGATGAGACAGTCGGTGGATATGAGATCCCCTGGCAAGAGTTCTTGGATCTGGACTATGCGCCTCTCCCGTCAGTACTAGCAGGTTTCATAGGTGGATTCCTTTGTCTCAACCGTAGGTTGAAGGGATTCTCTGTGGGTTGGGGATTGGTACTCGCGGAGATGGTGACCCAGGGCCGCAGGTTTGCTTGGGGATCAGCCATGTTAGCTCACTTGTATAGGGACCTACATGAGGTTGTGTATTTGGGTTATGGGAGTTTGTCAGCTAGCATGACACTCTTATAGGTATGGTGCTGGGAGCACATTCCAGCAGTGAGGCCATTGGTGGATAGAGACAAGCCTATTGGGTGAGCCTATGCATATGGTTATAGGGGGCTAGTTGTCCAGCGTAAGCTGGGCAAACTAGAGCACTGGAGGAGAGTTTTGGATGACATTGATATGGTCGTCTGGCAACCATATATAGATTATGAGGTTTGGGCCGAGGATGGGCTGGAGATACCTTATGTGTTCATGAGTCAGTTTTTGATAGGGCAGACGCCCTTTGTGATTGAGAGATTCCAGGTTGGCAGGGTTTTGCGACAGTATGGTCGGCAGCAGAAGATACCATGGGGGACCTGCTTGTATGCGTGCCGAAGGCAGGATATACCAGACTGGGGCCCTAGTATTGATAGTGGAGCAGCTATAGAGGAGTTCTCCAGCTTAGCAGGTTAGATATGGGACTATGCTCCCAAGATACTAGATGCGGGGATGACACATGAGTTTGTTGGTTTGTTTACACCTCATGCTGTTGCCAGGATATCGGATCCTGAGGAGATGTGGCTTGCCTTTGATGACGATGAGGATGAGGTAGGGGGATATGGTGATGATGGAGATGATAGAGGTGGAGGAGGACGACGGGGGAGAGGATATTGGGGGAGGAGAGGAGACAGGGATAGAGATGGTGGAGGTTGGGTGGAGAGAGTAGTTCGATGAGCTATGATGGACAGAGGGAGAGGAGGGTTGGCGATCAGAGCAGGGGAAGAGGGGAGAGTGGGAGAGGTGATGGTAGTGGTGGGAGGGACTAATGAGTGGAGGCGGCCAACATAGAGGAGGAGGACTAATGAGTTACCTCCACAAGCACCAAGGACAGGCAGAGGGATAGGGGGTACCCCTTCACAGGTGCCCCTATGGGTCCGGGTCCCGACACATGTGGAGGACACCCAGATCAGAACTCTGTAGTTGACAGTACAGCAGCTACAGGCACAACTATTGATGTAGCAGCGTCAGATTACCTAGCTGACCCTAGAGCATGATACGGAGATAGAGCGGCGCGGTCGAGCAGAGGAGTTGGTAGGGAGCATTCAGAGAGCAATAGCAGGTGGTCCGATGAGGGACATCATGAGAGAGCTATCCTCAAGAGTGAGGGAGGCAGAGTACTATCGATGCCATTATGAGGATGTGGTGCCCAAGGAGCATAGAGTGTAGAGCTTTACGTAGGTGAGATCAAGTCGATCTCGAGAGACTGGGTCATAGTTAGAGAGCAGAGGCATGACGGGGCCCTCGAGACAGGATCCTCCTAGAGATCTAGGAGCTGGGACATCAACGGCGAGACCATCCCCCTCAGGAGATAGTCATACTTGAGAGACGATGTCTCTATTGTATTTTGGATCATTGTTTTGTTTGTACTGGGCACAGACATGATAGATTTTGTATATTTTGATCATTTTTGATATATATATATATATATATATATATATATATATATATATATATATATATATATATATATATATATAGATGACACCATTTTATTTGATCATGTGATGCGTTATGGATGTATGTTCTATATGGTCTTTCTTTACTTTATGATGATTCAATGCTTAGATAGATGATATGGTGCATGATGTAAATGTATGATGTATGATTTGACATGCTATGAGATGTATCTTGAAAATGAGATGTATGATAATGATGTGCAACTAAATGAAAGATTTGAAATGATATGCAACTATTTGTAAAATGATATGCAACTATGTGTAAAATGATATGCAACTACTTGTTTTGGGAGCATCCTTATTCTGCATTTGTCATCCCGATATAACCACATGTTATTTTCTTTCGATATAGGTATCATCATTGAGCATTGATTTTTTTGGGATATGTTGAGAATTAATACAAGCATAATGGTATAATTGAACCATAATGACCTGAGAAAAATTTACATGATGTTTGATTTTGCAAGATAGCACAAGCGTCAAGGTATAATTGAACTAGGACGACTAGAGTGCAGATTGCGTATAAACAGACAAGATTAAACCATTTGTATGTGTAAAGTGGAATCATGTCTTCAGTGATAT